>NW_011357368.1:6272636-6275130 GCF_000735185.1 Notothenia coriiceps
GTTGATTTGGGTGTTCACACGTCACTGTACCCAGGAAGCAAACAATGGAAAATGAGAAATCTCCAACGAGGCGTTCTGGGGCAGCATAGACAGGTCTTTTCTGTGTTCGAGTTTTACTCGCTACAGCCAGGGTGTACTTTGAGGGTTTTTGGCTCTGCAGACCGTTTACATGCATAAACACCTTTATAGCACACAAGGGGATGGGTAATAACCGGAAAAGCATGACATGGGATCTTTAAGTACTCCTAACTTCATTTTAAAGCAGTATAGTGCGAACTATAGATCTATAGACCTTGCTGTTGAATAATTCATGACAGGTAATTGCCAGGGCTTTAGAGATATCAAGAGAAATCCAATGTGCAAATTAGATGTATTAACTTTACCAGTAATGGTGACATCATATAAATACTTGATTGAAGTTAAGGTGCCAGTTTATGTAATCGGAGGCAGTCTCTGCTTGTGTGGCTCACACATCAATGGCAAAGCACAGCGTTTGAGAGAGCGAGATCTAAACAGGATTACTTTATGCCAAAGCAGTTTGTAGAGTGAAAGGAGTGTTTCAGAACATAATCACCCGATTCATCAAAGGACAGCTTTGCTCTGCTTCTACACTGTGCATTTTACCCATCATTAGCCCCACACAGGCACAGTATCTGTGAAGAAGAGATGTTTCTCTATTTCTGACCAGAGGTCGTCTGTAAGTTACACACTGTGTGATTCCAACTTGTGATCAAATGTAAGAAATATCTACTCTTTGGCTTTCACCCCTTGCTGGCCTCCTTGTTCGGTTGTACATTATCTTTGAAGATCTATGATGCATGCAGCAACCACTGAATGTCCTGTTTATGAGACAAATATGAAAGCATTTCTTTAATGCTCAGTGTTCTTGTGCTTGTTGTTAATACTTAAGCTTAATGTCCTTCAGTGCGGCAAAATTGTTTTTAAAATACGATGAATAGCACAACAGGAGGGCTGTTTCATAAGCTCCACTTTATACTCATTTAAAAGGATTTGAAAAAGGAAGATCACTTAACGTGTTATCTCACCAACGTAGCAGCAGTAATTGCTCTGTAGTAGTGTAAGCATTATCTGCGTATTGTGAGTTCAGTCAGACAACTCACGTGTTTCTTTAACATGTTTATTAGAAGCAGCATATAGTATAATTTGGCGTCTAGGCTCGGGCCTCATCACTCCACAGATATACATAGCACGATGAGTGATGATTAAATA
The DNA here is from genome assembly GCF_000735185.1 of Notothenia coriiceps. Classification (NCBI taxonomy): domain Eukaryota; kingdom Metazoa; phylum Chordata; class Actinopteri; order Perciformes; family Nototheniidae; genus Notothenia; species Notothenia coriiceps. The sequence continues at coordinate 6,273,867 of NW_011357368.1, forward strand.
ATTAACCGGTGGGGCAGGCAAGCAGCAGCGACGTGGAAGTAGCTGCGGCGATAGCAGCAGCAAGCAATGCATAGAGAGAGATCTGGCAGGTTATAAAGAGCGGCATATTAAGGAGATTGGTTGTAGAGTGGAAAGGGGCGTTATGTATGAATGCAGCAAGTGCTCGAGTTGACTGCCTGAACTAGCTCGCAGGCTTCGCCCCATTTATTTACAAAACAGATTAAGCCGGTTAAAGTGGAGATCTTTATGAATAAAAGTTGCTTTATGCTTTCCTTATTTATTCCACAATACATGTTATAATCTAATACAATTGTGAAAATGTTGCAAACCTTAATTTCCAAGCCGGACAAAGCACTCACATTTCAAACATCCACATTTTCATAATGGTTTGTATAAGGGTTTTGAAATTAAAGGATTTCGGCCTTCTCACACTGAAGTTCTGATATGCTGTGCAAGGTGATTATAAAAGTCAATGTAAATGTGCATTTAAAGGCCAACAAAAATTCAGAAATGTTACATTTTTCATAAAAAAAATAAAAAGTTTGACCTTCCTCCCATGCAATCGCTAGTTACTTAAAAGGATTTAAAAGATTGATCAAAATGAGAGAAAATCTAAGCATTCATGGTTTGTCGCAAAGGCCATCGACCTTTCACTAAACGTTTTAAAGCAAAATAGATTTAATACAAAAATTAAACTCACATTTTGGGGAATGCATTTATTCATGCTCAAGAGTATTTTCACCCAAGGCTAATATCAACATTAACATTAAAGTGCAGCTTAGCATCAGCACTTGAAGCAGAAACTCTTTCATCTGAGTTTTACACATTGTATAATATCTGAGACCGCACCTCTCCACTAGGGGTTCTGAGCTTTTTACATTACATTACATTTAGCTGACACTTTTATCCAAAGCGACTTACATAAGTGCATTCGACCAGGAAGATACAAACTTGAAGAAAACAGAATCATATAAGTACATCAGGTTTCATAGAGCCAAACATTTCAAGTGCTACTCAACTGGCTTTAGATAAGCCAGTCCTTTGTTAGTATATAAGTGCTTTGTTAGTAATTCTGTCGCTCGAAGTGGAGTCGAAAGAGATGAGTTTTCAGTCTCCCCCGGAAGATGTGTAAGCTTTCTGCTGTCCTGATTTCAATGGGGAGCTCATTCCACCATTTTGGAGCCAGGATAGCAAACCCACAAGTTTTGCTGATGGGAACTTGGGTCCCCTTCGCAGTGCGGGTGCAGCGAGCTGTTTGGCTGAG
>NW_011357368.1:6275175-6283599 GCF_000735185.1 Notothenia coriiceps
GCTATTTACTTCGTTGGGTGCTGCAGCACTCTTTTCTCCTGTCCTGAACCAGGAGCCAGTCTGCACTGATTGGTCTAGTGGCAGACTCTGGTGTGATCTGGCCAACAACCGGCCACCAGTCCAGAACGTCCGCCCCATAGCTCACGTTACAATGCTGCTGGCTGTGCTAGCCCAACATCAGCCACTGCCGCGCTTATCATAGATTCATAGGAGAAGGGAACTTTCAGGACTATTACGCGCTTGCAAGACCAATATTAAGCACAAAAACTATATACACACAGCCGGAAAACCCCAAGCACAACAGGGCTGCTTTGAACTTTGAATCCAGTGGGATCACCAGCAGCTCTTCACCTACGAGGATGTAAAACGTGTTACTGACCTAAAATAGACAAATTACTGCTAGTAACCAATTTAGGCTGCTCCGGTTATCGGCAAAAATCATAATCCCGAGACACTCTCCCGGCGGCCGTACTTCTCACCAATCACACTCGCCCTCATATCTTGTACATTCCTGGGTATGAATGAGGCATACTACTACTGCATTCGCTACAACACACTCATCGAGCTGTTTTGTTTTTAATGGTAGTGTCGAACAGAATTAACAGCATAATTAACACACATGCCACAGCGCAGATATCGGCTCCGTTGACCAGAAGGTCATTGCTGTGTGTAAGTTAACACACAGCCTGCAGGAGCCCAACTCTAACTAGCTTACACAGAAAATACACTGCACCCTGCAGTGATTTTGATGTCTACAGAGCTCAGAATGAATACGGAACAGGATGAGGCCCGAGGAACAGACTGGTGCTCCACGCTCTTTCTTTGTGTCTTCATTTCAGTTGCTGTGTGTGTGTTTCCTCAGTGTGTGTGTGTGAGTCTAGGCAGTCAGCACGCGCCATGTTGGAATAATCGTGCTAATGGAGAAGCTTGGACATATGCTACCACACGGGGCTCGCGTTCTCCGCTCGAGCGATGCCTGTCCTCCCCAGTGAGGATGGACATAGAGCGGTATCATTAACAGATAGCAGCTTCTTTATGAGAATGGCAGTCGTTAGATGATATCGTCGTTATTCGGGTCGTTTTGTACTGGCCCTAGTCAAGCCTTTCTCTTCAACTTCGTAGATAACATCCTTCAGTGTTTAAATTGCAATTCCAGCCTTTCTTGCTTTCTTTCAGCATTATTGACTTTTTGCTTCCAATTTTTTGAGAATGTGTTAAAGGGGTAGGGAAGGTAAGAATGGAGAAACCAGCTCGAGTGCGCTAGGCTAGCATTTGAAAGTACGCAGCCGAAAGAAATCTGCCCCTTCCTTCAGACTTCCTTACAGAGCCCCTCCTCCAACACACACGAACGTGCACATGACCAATGAGGGCACGACATAAGTTTGTGCACAGATGGAAGGCTGACAGGCAGGTAGGCCATCCAGTTATTTTAGCCGGGCAGGCTCAGATGATTGGTCGTGCTTTTTACAGCGCCACGGCTTCCACAGATGAACTTTTTTATGTATTTATTGTCAAAGCATTTAATTTATTCATTGCTATCAGGATGTTAAGAGCATTCCATGGAATATAACAAAAAGTGTTTCTGAAGTGAATTACCTACCCCACCTTTAAGAGGCCCATTTACTTAATGACAACTTCACCTGCAGCTGTTGATACATAAGTATTTGTACAAGAAAGTGCTTCTCCGTGTGTTTGTCAGTATGAAAGTGGAGCGTTTGTAATTTTTTACTGCATGAAGGTTTGTAAAACCTTAAAGAGGCCATATTATGCTCATTGTCAGCTTCATATTTATACGTAGTGCCTCTACTGTGACATGTCTCCATGCTCTGATTGGTTAGCTGGCCGGCTCTGTTGTGATTGGTCAACCGCTTACAGATGTCCCGACCCTTAGCAACTTCGGGATTTTAGCCTTTGCAGACCATTTACATGCACTAAAACCTCTCAGGAAGGGGGGGGGGAAGCATGATAGGGCCTCTTTAACATGCACGGTACCGTTGCTGCGCTGGTCACGTTCAGGTTTAATTACTGTGATTTAGCTTATTAGACAAAGTGTGTGCGACCCACCTGACTCTTTTAATTAAAGTGTCGAGGGGCTCTGGGCCCGTTAATTAATCCTCCGTTAAACAAGTCAAACGCCCAGGCGCAGGTTGGATCATTTCATCATCCTGCAGTAAAACACTCACGGGGTAACGTTGTAACTGAACAGCTTGATGTGGACAAAGTGCTTCTCCGTATACACAGTTAGTTGTTGTATTGTATCATATAAATTATTAATCCTGTTGTTTTCTCCACGGTGATGTCGTGGTTGGATCCGATCAAATATTCATCGCAGACAACGCTCTCATAAATTGTTTAAACAGCAGAGTATGCAGGGAATGTATTGGATTATCAAACTGAAGTAGTTAGTGTTCACCTTTTAACACTCTCTGTCAGCTGATTGGCCCTTGAAGCCAGGAGTATTCGTTTATCACGTATTTCCATGCTTTTTCCATAACACCCCTATTTAGTTTAGCCTTTTCCCCCTCAAGTTTCTCCTGACTGAACCACGGCAGTCAGTACCTCCCCTCTAAAGAAACTAAAATTGAATGTTACCGAAATATAGTTTGTTATTTTATTGATAGCTTTTGCATAGACATGCTTAAACTGTGTGTGAATATTGCATCAAAGTACAAACAGTAATTAAAATGCTTGATCAATTTTTTAGACATTTTCAGTTGAAGGTGGGTTAGGTAATTTAGGAGAAACCGTCTCGAGTGCGCTAGAATTTGAAAATACACAGCCGGAACAAATCTGCCACTTCCTTACAGAGCCCCTCCTCCAACACACACGAACGCGCACATGACCAATGAGGGCACGAGATAAGTTTGCGCACAGATGAAAGGCTGACAGGCAAGTTATTTTAGCCGGCTCAGATGATTGGTCGAGCTTTTTACAGTACCACGGCTTCCACAGATGAACTTTTTTTAATGGATTTTTTGTCAAAGCACTTCAAAAAATCAGATTCTGATGTAAATTAATGTATATTTTCTTGTGTCTGACGCGTTGTGAGAATGAGGACTTACTGGCATTGATCCGGACCAGTGACCTTGTATAAAATTCTCAAGTGGACCTTTAACAAAAAAGGTTGAGTACCCCTGATGTAGAGTATGATGCGAGTATTGTTGAGAAAATATGAAAAACAATAAAAAAATCTCCAACATTTTCCTGAACAATGGCTTCACTTTCCACCACATTTCAATTTAGTGAATACTCTTTAAATATCTATCAGAAAAACAACCAGGAACCAAATTAAAGAACATTTGAAAGCGCCAGAAATGAAAGACCCCTGTATTACTCACATCCACGTCACTTTCTGCAACCTTGACAGGTTTCCCTGCCTCCTTCTGACCTCCAGCTACCTAGAAATTGTAACAAAAAGCATTTCAAGATGTGAGTTGTACGGTCAAAGAAAGCGTCTGAACCGTGGAACAATGGCGCTGAAATAAAGGAGATACAGAACACAGAGACAGGCTACAAACTACAGTATCACGAAGCTGAGACACATTCTCTCTGCCTCGTGTGTGACAGTATGAGTGAGTTTTGGCACATCCAATCAGCTCTTGCCATGGAGAACAAAATGGCTATGGTCACTTTGAAGCCCTGCACACATTGACGTATCCATAAAACCTCTATACAGTTTATTGTGGCCACTTCATACAACAAAATACAGGAAAGTAGTTGTTTAAGATAGTCTAAGGTCAGTTGCTCCCTTTAAGTTTTGGCTACTTAAAGTTCTAGAATAACCTCCTGAAAAACTACAAAACATTAATCTACAGCACATGTGAAAATCAACTGTTAAAAGCTTTTGTTAGTGCTTGTAAATGATTAGTTTAGGTCTGCATGTACTTTTTTTTTGGAATAAAATATAGCCGTAACACAGTGGCGCTCTGTGTTGGTGTCGTGCAGCGTTTCAGAGACGATGGTAGAAGCAGCTGGCTTTTCAACCACCGGGCCACAGCCACAACACATGCACTGCCGAGCCATCCCATGCCCACTTTTCAACAGCATCGTCAACATCACCACATAGGAAGTGGTGGGGGGGGGGACAGGTCAAAGGTCACGTGGATATAAGACGTTGGATGCCATTCAAGCCATAAATGCGGTGCTGAAGCAATGGGATGGTCTTTCTAGGACAAAGACACTCTATACACCTGTACACTAAATACTGGAGGGACATGCACAAGCATAAATGTGAGCACACACACATACACATACACATACACACACACACACACACACACCCCCGATTCCAAACCATCTAACAACCAATTTCCACTCCGTTTGCGCGTTCGTTTGGAGGGTTGCCACATTTAGTGCCGTTTCAAACCAACTAGAGGGAAGGGGGAGTTATTAAACTGCCCAACAGGAAGTTGCTATTCACCTGTCAATCAGGAAGTTATTAAACCACCCAACAGGAAGTGACTGACACTGTTGGTAGAGTTGGCCTGCTTCATAATTGTAAGTGTTTCGTCACTATATTTGAAATGACTATGTTAGCAAGGTTAGCTAGCTAGCTAACAGCAGATATAAAATAATATCGAAAGAAATCAAGCGATCAAATTGTTCAAATAAGCCAATAACACGTACATTTTAGGTAATTTCTAACTGCAGTGACAGTTGACCAATGTTATTGTCTGAGAGATGCAGATTTTAAACCATTGTTATGAAAAGTTATGATCTTTCCTGTTTCTGCCGGAGAGAGGGGAGTTTGTTCTGAAGCTTCCCGCTGTATTTCCACCCTCCACCTTAAAGAAGGAGCCTCATTTAACTGAGAACGTGACTACAGACGGAGATCCTCCATCAAGGTGGGTGTGGCAGGGTGATGGGGTTTGTTTGGAACTGGGCCACACAGTCACAGCCACACTACATTCAGCATTGTTTCTGCTTGAACAGCACTGGATACAGACACTCACACACACGTACAGCTTACGTTCATTAGAGACCTGAGAGGCCCAGCAGTGTAGTGCAGTAGTAAACTGTGAACTGCGAGGATCAGGGGCTCTAGAGCTCTGATCTGGGAGTCAAAATCACAAAGACACAGAGCCGCAGTCACAAAAGGGCGGCTGCTTTAGTGAGCAGTCAGAAGTCTACTGGGAATCTCTTTATTCGTGGCAAGAGTGTGGTCATCAGTAATAAGTAATAGGTCAGTAATAAGTGTGTTAGTTTGAGCTGAAGACATTTCAAATTAGAAAAGGCACAGAACAAATAGATAACCGGAACTAAAGCAGAAGATAAACTAGTTAAAATGTTTAACAGCGGATATCCAATTTATTCATCTCCAAACCTCACCTTCAGGTCCAGATACTCCAAGTCCTTCTTGAGCTGCATGTAGGTATCATCACTCTAAAAGGTGACAAACATGAGGGAGGGAATTATTGATTTGTGTCAACAGGTCATATGAATCTGCGGATGTCAAGTATGAGGTGTGGATCTCTGTCATGTGTCCGTGCCAACATGCATCACAACGTACAGTAAAAATGCATTCCGATATATATCCAGAGAGGCTAATATTCTCCTACTACAGAAAACAAACACCAGCACAAACCAGATCCATCAGAAGCAGCAGATATTAAAACAATTCAGATTCAATTCAGCTCACATCACAAAAACAAACACAAGATTCACGAATCAGAAGACCAAACAGAGCAACACATCCACAGCCAGAGCATGGGATGTCTTTGTGGACGTCAACAAGTTAGCAGCACAACATGCCTGTGGACATTTTTCACTAGAAGCACGACATGGAAACGGACCAGCCAAGAACAGCACATGGACAAAAAAAGAGGCGGATGACGGCAGAAACCAGATTAACCATGCCCGACGTCACCACACCAAAGAACTGGAGCTGTGGGGAGAGGTTGCCACTGATATACTGAGACTTGGCTATTGATGCTGCTGCTTTTTTCACTTTTATGTCGGTTTGACATTTGGTTAATTTCACATTTAGACATACTTATAGTTGGGGACTGTGTTCTGGACTGTCACGGCTGCTGCCTTCTTGGTCCTCTTAACGGTGCTAACCTGTGTTGTATGTAAATGAGCTGTGCGGTTGCCCTGACGTGATTGGCTGCCATCTCCTGGTCCGCCTCCTGAAGATTGTGATTGGAGCACGCCGGGCCCGACGCACTCCAATCGCAGCGCACAGCCGGCGCACACCTGCTGGAGATCACTACAAAGCCTGGGGACAAGTATCACTCTGGAGGCTCTGTGATGTGGGACAGAAGCCTCTTGCTACTTGCTCCTTAGTGAATTCTGTTGAACTGTGGTTAAACTTGTGTGATTAGTAGTGTCTAGAGTAGCTTAGTTAGTGTTTAGAGTAGTTTAGGATTCTGCGACGGTTTGCCTTTAGAATTAAGCTGTGTTTTTGTATAGACTCTTTGTGTTAGCTGTACGCCACTTTTAAAGTGAGGTTTGGTTTGGTTTCTTATTTAGTGTAATAGTGTTAATCCCTTGTATACAAATAGGACTCCCTTTTGTTTAGAATTCCTCCTCTTTGTTTGGTTCCTGTGCTCTTTTGGCCTTTTTTCTCTTCCAGCTGCATGCCGCAGGCTCGCGTAATGTCATGCCGTTTGGTTTACACGCGCTGCTATGTTAAAAAATAACAACTCTCTTATAATCAGATATATACCATTCCAAACTGGTGTGTCATCGCTGCATCTTCGCCTTCCATCCGCTCGTTCGGGATGAACGCAAAGAGTGTCTATAATGCAGATGAAGCAGATGTCAGTTGGTTTCGAAATGGAAGGCACCCATTGTGTTATGATACCTTTAGAGTACGGTATGCTGTAAATATAACTATAATATATTTGTAAATACATGTCTTATACAGTATGATAAGAGCACGTTATACACATTGTCATTGCTGTTTTCAGCGTACCTGAGATCCTCCGTCTGATGCTCACCTGGTTTCATGTCCCTTTAAACTGTGGGTTTTATCTGGAAGTCTTCCTATCAAAGTTGGATTGTTTTTTTATTTTTAGCACAAAGTATCCCTAAATTTAGATCCTATCATTTCTTAATCCTATAAAAAAATGGTATGTTGAGGTAATGAGACATTAATTTGTTAGGGAATCTCAAAGGTAATTCAAATTCCTCCATCGTGATCAGATATTTTCATTCCAGACTCAAGTGTGTGGACGGTACGGTATTGACGACAGACCACCTTTACCAACAAAGAGACACATTTTTTACCGCTTCTAGGAAATGTCTTAAAATTCATAGTAAAAATTAATAATGAGCTCTGGGCTCGCGTAAACGTAGTGGTAGAGCTGATGGCCCACGTAGTTGAATACATTTTAACGTGTGTCATCCCCCACCTATCTCCGCCTTTCAACATGTAACTTTCTAAATAATTTGGTCTAACCTATGCTGTGAAATGCTGATTTATCTTTCGATTTTACACACAGCATCTATGGCAGCGTCTGTTCCGCCCTGGGAGAGGGATCCCTCCCTCTGATGGCTGTTCCCTGAGGTTGCTCCATGTTCCCCTTTAAACTGTGTGTTTCTCTGGAAGTGTTTCCCCTTGTACGATGTGAGGGAGTCTAAAGGACAGAGGGTGTCGTATTGCCTACTGATTCTGTGGCAACTGAGAAAGTCCGACTGAGACAAATGTAACATTTGTGATATAAATAAACAATTGATTGATGGATTGATTTTACATAACTAGATCCTATAAGTATGAAATAAACATAGAAACCATCCTATAGGAGATCTGAATTAATGTGGCGATACATATGCTTTGGTGGCAACCTCTACCAGTAAAATGAAGGGCAGGCATGCCACAATGGGGGGCACACCTGGGCTGTTGAAAAAGCCAGGCGGGACACAGGTCAAGTCCAAGGGGGACACCAGGACAGGGCGGCCGGAGGCTGAGGAGGGGCGGGTGGCTAGTGGTGGAGGCCAGTGAGAACAGTGGTTGTGGAGGGGGCTCTGAAGGGGCCCGTTGATCCGCTGCAGCTGGGAGACCGCGTGATGACGGGGGGCGGGCCATCTTCGGCCCCCTGATGGGCGGCCGCAGCTGAATGAGGACCCAGCGTGAGCTCCTCCGGCTGCCAGGCAACATCAATCACACCAAAACCCATCCGGTACAGTAAGTAACCAATCGGTTTTTGTGTGATTGAATGTTGCCTGCCAGCCGGAGGAGCTCACGCTGCTCGCTCATTCAGCTGCGCCGCCACTCAGGCCAAGATGGGCGGCCGCCCGTCATCACGCGGTTCTGCCGCACTGCAGGCGGATCAAACGGCCGCCTCAGAGCCCCTCGCTCACAACCACTCTTCTCACTGGCCTCCACAACACTAGCACCAGCCCCCCTCCTCAGCTCCGGGCCCCCTCTCGCTGCGTGTCCCATTTGGACTTACGCTGTGTCCGCCCTGGGGGCTTTTCAGC
>NW_011357368.1:6283835-6293358 GCF_000735185.1 Notothenia coriiceps
TTACATAAATGGTGACCAAACAGTTTGAGACCCACTGAGAACTTAGACTAAGTTAACTATCTAAACACTAAAGAGTCCTTTATCTCACCTGAGCTGAGGAGACGATAGGTTGGGACGTGTCACGTGTGCCGGAGACGATAGGTTGGGACGTGTCACGTGTGCCGGAGACGATAGGTTGGGACGTGTCACGTGTGCCGGAGATGATAGGTTGGGACGTGTCACGTGTGCCGGAGACGATAGGTTGGGACCAGGGTTTCCGTTAGCCGGTAATTACCGTTTTTTAGCTGGTAAAATGTATTAAACACCGGTAAATTCAAAACCTGCCGGTCAAAATGTCCGATAATAATTAGGGATGCTCCGATCGATCGGCCGCCGGTCATTATCGGCCGATATTCACTCGTAATAGTTTGATCAGTGCTCTCTATAAAGGCCGATCAGGAGAGCTGGATCTGATCGATATGGACATATATAGTGAAGTATAACCGGACGAGAGAGAGAGGGAGGGAGAGGGGGAGAGAGGGAGAGGGGGGAGAGAGATCAGATCAGCTGCTGAGTCTGACGGAGACACGCAGCTCTGATCACCTGAAGCTCCGCCCACTGTTTAGCGAGCTGCATGAGGAACGGAGCGTCCACACAGCAGCGTGCGTTGACGCTTGGCGGTGGGCGTGTCTGAAGCTTGGGGAGTCAACGCGACCAACAACCAATCACATGAATCTCCCGCACCCGACATACAAAGCAAAAAACATTCTATGCTAGCTATATATACTGTCTATGCCTGCTAGCTGTCCATTCAATGTTTAAACGAGGTACACTGGATATAAACTCCCCAAACAGGCGAAAACCTACCAGTTTCACCCACTATCTCTGCCACCTCCCTCCATGCCTGGCTCCTCCGGTTTGTATCCTGGTAGATGAACAGAGACTGATCATACAGCACCGGGTGATTCACTACCGCAATGATTATTTTCTCCTCCATTTTATGGAACATGTAGAAATGACCTGCGGTATGGCTCTCGCAGCATACACGCGGTTTGATTGGCTAGCAGTTGTACTGGCAGATTTTCACAAACGGGATTTTATTGGCTGATGCTTCCGTCGAAGAGCAACGCGTAGCTACGCTCCCCACAATGCAGTTCGGCGAAGCGTGACGTCACCCCATTCAAAGTGAATGGGCAGAAGCGTTGAAGCTTCAACGCACGCCGCTGTGTGGACGGGCCGTTACAGTGGTGACGTATTTTTGTAGACAGACCTGGAAGTAGACATTTCAAGGGCTCCCTCCAATAAAAGCAATGGGATTTTAGCATTTGATTTTGGAATATGTCTGAAAATAGGTTCTGCCGCAAACACATTTTTATTGTATATACACGTTTTGTTCAGCAAATAAAAAACCATTGACTGCGAGACAAAGTGCTAAAATGCTAACTCATTCAGAGTTTAATCTCTCACACATACTCACCCCACTGTTATAGAGCTACAGCAATGTATTGCTCCGTGACTAAAGGCTTGGACACACCAATCTGACAACAAAGAACTGACACAGACGGACCCCGACTGTTGCGTCGCCTCGCGTCTCTGCGTTTTGGCCATGTGTAGCACTGGAACACACCGCAAAGACTTCAGCCGACGGCCAAGAAGCATGTACGAACTGCGCATGCTTGAGTGGCAATAAGTCTCCTTACCAGCAGGCGGCGGTAGTGCGTATTCGTCATTGAGGCAACAACCGGAAGACAGACTGCTTGATAACTGAGAAAAGAAGAACAGACTGCGTGATATAAACAAACAACAAATAGCGTGTGCGTTCCATTTTCACTCTACAACGAGAAGCTCATGGGGCTTTCCCCAACCTGTGTCGAGAGCTGGAGTTAAATGAAATCTCAGGTTTGCCTTCTTAATAGTTTGTTTGGGTCCCTCACTTCCGTTTCGCTTCTCATGCACTGATTCGCTAGCTTAACAGCCAATCAGAGTGATTTCTTTTGCCGACTGCCTTTGGCCGACTGCCCTTTTCGGCCGAAAAGGCGTCGGCCCGGTTGAAAAGCCCCGACGGTGTGGGACACACCAATCTGAGTAGGGCGTGTCGACGCTCATCGTCGGCCTGACACCCACCGACGCCGATAATCGGCCTGGTGTGTCCGTGCCTTTACCATATACTTTTTCAGTTTTTGAAGGTCTTTCCCACATTATACAGGACCTTCTAATAACCATCAATATTAAATGGTACATTGATAGTGAATAAAACGTTTGTTATTTTACTGTTAACAACACATTTTAGGCTAATAAATAATGTTTAAGAAGCATTAGTAAAGCTAAACCTTATGTCATTTGATCAGAATCTGAAATCCTACAGTCCATTTTTGAGAGGGTGTAGACTAGATTATTCTGCTCTGCTTTGAGAAGTGGGGGGGCTACTTTAGACTCTTCTTTTTGTTCAGTGAACACTCCCTGAATACCTGAAAAGCTGTCAGTGTTAGAGCAGCCGCTGCTACAGCACTGCTGTCTCAACGGTGACACTTCCCTCACCCTTGAGGAGCCCCCTAAAATGCAACATGGCAGACAAACCTGCCAGACCTTGCTGACAAAGCCACCAACATCACAATGCCGAATCAGCAGCGGAAAGTGCGAGTGGACCACCTTATAGTAAAGGACATCAATGTGAACAGGAGAAGAAGAGGAGATAAAAGCTGACATGACCCTTTGGCGCTGTATATTTCAAACTTCTAAACCAATTAGGACATCTAACGGGTCCAAACTTTGGAGTGACACATTTTACACATTATCACATACTGGTAATGTCTTTGCTGGAGCAAAAAAATGTTGTCGATCATTTTTTTAAACCATTATTGTATAATGACACGTCAATGTGACACCATGAAGCCTGACTTAAAGGGTTATCAGTGAGAGTGGATTCAACTGTTATTTGAACACAGTCACATTCCCCTGTATCTCACCTACATACTGCTGATAAATAATATCCCAAAAAGCCATGGATGATGATATTTTTTTCCCGGCCTAATGTAAGTTCTTATTTCACCTGTTGTAACAGACAGGTCACTTAACACATCCTCATAATTTCTACCGAGACAACTTCATAATACAGGGGTAGAGGAATGAGTCCTAAAACCTTTTAATGACTTAGCATTTTACCACATCCCTTTTACTCCTAATTTTTAAGTCAATGTTGTTTTATTACATTTGTGGTTAGATGCCTAAAATAATAATCTTTTAACAACGGCTTAAAGGTCTCCTATTATGCTATTTATAGGCATATATTATGGGTCTCAGATATACAAAAATATAAAAAACATGTCTATGATGTGTTTTTCTCAAAATACCAAACAGATCATGTATTTTAGACATCCCTCATATCCCTCTGTTTATCCCTGTTAGAGAACTGCAGGTTTGGGGTCCTTAGCTTGAAAACAAAAAAAGAGGAAGGGGAGCTAATGCCTGCTCAGAATTCTACCGGCAGATACAGCTAAATACTGCCGTGATTAAATGCCATATCATGTTCCAAACCACATCAAGGATTATTTCTGAAACAGTATGGAGCTCAAATGCATTTGTTCTTGAGGGTTTGCCACAAGGTGAGCTCCTTTTTTTATTTCCTGCTTTTTTACACATACAGGACTGTCTCAGAAAATTAGAATATTGTGATAAAGTTCTTTATTTTCTGTAATGCAATTAAAAAAACAAAAATGTCATACATTCTGGATTCATTACAAATCAACTGAAATATTGCCTGAGACTGCCAAGGCACATATTGCTGATTATGGCATACAGCTTAAGAAAACTCAAATATACTATCTCTAAATATTAGAATATCATGAAAAAGTATACTAGTAGGGTGTTCAACGAATCACTTGAATCGTCTAATTAACTCGAAACACCTGCAAGGGTTTCCTGAGCCTTGAAAAACACTCAGCTTGGTTCAGCTGAGACTGCCAAGGCACACNCTCCGTTGTACCACCGTTTTTAGAGATTTGGATACGGAGGAAAAGAGAGAGGGTTTTATTCTTTGACACTTTGTGAGTTCCCTGACACACCGGGGACACATATTTATGTATAAAAGACATCAAAAAGTGCATTTTGCCTGATAGGAGAGCTTTAAATGCTGTTTCTCTTTGATTATTGGAAGCTATGTGTCTGATTTATTTTTGTTTCATCTCAGCTGTGTCTCACACAATCCCAACCTAAACTATTTTCGCTTTAAGTCAGTTTGTTGGCAATATGTGATTAATGCAGTGGTTCTCAAACTTTTTCTGTCAGGCCCCCCCTTTGGAGAAAATAGTCAGGCTCAGTTGCGGCGCCAGAGATTTATTTTGGGGGTGCTGTGGGGTAGTTTGACGTTTCATAGAGGGTGCTCAAACATAATAAATCTCTGGCGCCGCAACTGAGCCTGACTATTTTCTCCAAAGGGGGNGTGTGCCTTGGCAGTCTCAGCAGCCTCTTAGCTCCGGAATCCGGTTCGTTTCAAGCACCAAAAAAATTGTCCGGCCAGAGCAAAAGCACCGCATACGTCACGCTTACGTCGAGGCGGGGGCAGGGGCAGGATCAACTCCTGAACAACAACAACAAGCCCGCGTTTTATCCAGTTTGTACACAACGATGGAGAAACTTAACAAGAGTTTCAGAGTTTCAGTGTTTCTGCCATAGACTGTATAAAGGTTTCTGCTCATGGTGAAGCAACGTGTCTGCTTGTTAAGGTGGAACCTGAGCATTCACGTTGATCACCTCTCATTATAACTCTATAAAACTATAAATATTAAACTTTACTTCACGTGTTCATTTGAGAACAGCTGTTACATACCTGGGTGAAGGTTACAGTTCATTTAAATGAAAGATGCAACGTTACTCCACACTCATGGTTCAGTCCACCTTAAGAAATAAGACCGACCTCGGAAGCAGTTGTGTTTTAAAAAAACCTTTATTGACACGAGTACACTTTTTTATAAGAATATAGTCNGTTGATCCTGCCCCTGCCCCCGCCTCGACGTAAGCGTGACGTATGCGGTGCTTTTGCTCTGGCCGGACAATTTTTTTGGTGCTTGAAACGAACCGGATTCCGGAGCTAAGAGGCTGCTCCGCTGCGGTGTGAACAGGAAAACCCGGTGCTTTTCAAGCTCCAGCTCCGAACCGGCCCTGAAACACCATTGGTGTGAATGAGGTAACAGATTCCTTCACTGTTTGATCATTCACACAGACAGAAAATCTTCTTGCGACTGAACTGGTTTTTTAGCTGTGTTAAAAAATATCTGAAAATGATGCCACTGATATGATAATTGCCCCGCTATCCTGAGGGATAAGAAACCAACCATCAGACAACAGAAATGTCTTCAAGGAACATTACATCTCCAACAGCTGTTTAATTATTAGTGCCTAAGTGTTTTCTACCCTTGATGAAGATGTCCTTGCTGTGAAAGTGGGGTTATTAGAGACCCTTTGAAAGTGAGTTGCACAACGCTGAGCACAGATCTTTAATGTCCTACTTTTTCCCTTTCCTTCCTTCCTTTCTTTTGGATCTGAACACAAATTAGGGAACCCACTCAACAACAGATGCATGCAAATGAAAAGTAATTAAACGCCAAATCTTCCCTGCCCTAATTCATTCCCTGAATAATGAATGCAGCCTGATAAGAGTGTAAGGATGCTGCAGTGGGATCTACATCACAGCAGTAGCTCCACTGTGATTCCTCTATTTGGTTTACATTGTGTTAAAAGTAAATGTAATTCAGCTTCATGTCTGCATCGCGATGACAACAAAACACTTCAGTTCAATGTACACACTGAACAAGTTAATGAATTATGCAAACAAAGACTGTCAGTCCCTGCTGTTCTATCTCTGTTTCTATAAACCCCAGCAAACAAACGCTGACATGTACACAAACAAACATAACTGCATCGCCTCCAGCTCCTCCAGCAGCTTGATAAGTCGCCTGCCCTCTGAAAGCACCGCCGTCTGGCTGCTGAAACAAGCTCATTTCAGTGGCTGTGCACTAATTAAATGACTTCAACTCTCGTTTCCTTACTCACTATGTTTGAATATCTACTTGAGGCTAAACCTAGTGCATACTTAAAGATCTTAGATTTGATTGCAACGTCCTATCAACTTGTGTACTTGCTCTTGTTGATACTTATGTGGATGAGTATGTATACATGCACTTAATAACCTAAACTGACATTAGACATTTCCTAACAGAGGTCTTTATTGATTAAGGTTATGCTAATGAGTTGATTGATGTCAACATTTGACATTTAACACTAGAACCGCCAACGGGTCAATTTTACCCGCAGCTGTTTTTTGATTGTATGTAACTTTTTTTCAATAAAATATTAAAGTCTCCCAGTCCGTGATTTTTCCTGAAAGTGTGTTATGTAGCACCCTCTGTTGTTAACAATTGTCAATATGAAGTCAGATAGAAAAAATCGGCCAACAAAATGCCATTTATACCTATATCAGCCAGCGCGTAATATTTACCTCATAGAAAATGCAGCGTAAACATGACGTGTTGCTATAGCAACGCCTTTTGTCTACTGCTGTTCCTTATAGATAGATTGAGAGAGAGAGAGAGAGAGAGAGAGAGAGAGAGAGAGAGATAGATATATNAGCTAATAAAGTCCTGAAGTGTGCCGCTGTAATATTACACTGAGGCACAAAGTAATGCAACTATTCTGCACATGCACTATAAAACACTTATTACTTCTATCATGTGCAGAGTTCAGAATCTATTTTCATAACCACACATCTACACACACCTAATGCTGAAGTGCCAGGTGTGTGTGCGTGCGTGCGTGTGCGTGTGTGCGTGTGTGTGTGTGTGTGTGTGTGTGTGTGTGTGTGTGTGTGTGTGTGTGTGTCACTGAGGCATTATCATAGCAGCTTGGACAGCTTCTCGCCTACGCAGCTGCTAATAAGACTTGTCCATCAGTCACAGCGAGGAAAAAAGGAACCTGGTACATCTGTGTGGAAAAAGGAGAGCTGGACATAAATGAGAGACAGAGAAAGCACTCTTGCTTTACAGGAGAGTGGAGTGAAGTGGAGAGAAAATGCAGAAGTAGATAAAAACAAATATGACAGGAAGGTATACAAGTGTGTATCTGTGTTCAGCGACAACAAACCGAGGCTGGCAGAAAAGGACTTCCTACACACTTGTGATATAAATAAGGCTCACTGAGAGAGACTTGAAATGTTAAAAATAATGTTAAACATATGCTTACAGTAGATTGCTGCTCTGGTAGCCAGACACATTGGGGGGTCTGCTACAAAATGAGTGCTTTAATACGAGCAACATTTATGCACATTTCTTGCCTTTATTTTGCCTAAAATATTTTTTTTAAATCAAGATATTGAAAAAAGCATCTACAGTTCATTTTTTATGTTTGTCTCGAGCACACGATGCATACATAATTAATAAAATCTCTGAAGTGACAGGTTCACATATTTTTTCGGACTAATTTGAATGTATACGAAAGAGAAGGACGGCAAAACAAGAATTAATATAAAGATAAAAGGTAAAAAAAGAAGACGAAATGAGAGGAAAATAAAAAGGAAAAGCGACGGAGAGATCTCGGAGACGAAGACATATGACAGATAATATAAAGAACTGGGAAGAAGGAGAAGACGAAATGACAGAAAACGCGGGACAGGGCGAGGACAAATTGAAATAGATAGAACAGGAAATGGAAAGGAATGAGACGGCGACAGAAACAGAACAAATGAACAGGAGGTGAGAATGGTTTGCAAGAAATGGAGTAAAATATTATTACATTTGATTAGAGGGTAAAAAAAAGGCTTTACTAATTACTCCTCAATGACTTAGTAAGATGTATGCATGAAACACTAAATTAAAAACATGCCATCACACACATTATAGAAAACATTAGACTAATAATAATTAGGTTGAGATAAGAAAACCAGTATCAAACATTTCTAAAGAGCCAAAATCTAAACTAAACTCGAATATAAGTCAGAGTATTTCAATGGTAGTGAACAGTATATGTACTGATAGCATTAAGTGTGCCCTCTATCACGGAGTATGCTTATGTATTATATTATATTAGTAAGGGCCGATGATCTGTTATTCGTTTTCCTTTCTGTATTTGTTATAATAATCGTGAATGAGTTGTTTTAACGATGTACTGAGTGTATGTTTTATAGTGAATGCTAAATGTCCATGCTTTGAAACCCCTTCAAGCGCTTTTGCTTAGAAAACTCAGTATTCACCCCTTCACTTCATAAAGAGGTAGAGGCTGCTATACGAGGTGCAACCTGTAAGAAAACATTCACACACCGCAGGCCATGCCATCAGGAGCATTTGGGATTAAGTATTTTGCTCAATGACACTTCAACATGTTGACTGCATGGGAATTCCCAGTTGAAGCACGACCATCCACCAGCTGAGCCACAGCCTCTCCTATGTATGATTGACCAAAAATAAAGCTTTAGAAACTCATGAAACAAACCTTCCAGAGACTCTTCCTCCCTCACCACATTCAAAAGATCAATCAAAACCCACCACCAACCACTGACCACCCCCCCAGGGGTAGACATTAACGGTCAAATTCCACTCATTTCTTATTATGAGTATTATTATTTGTATAATGCACTTTCTGCCTTCCTGTCATTAGGAGTTAGAAATGAATTGGCTATGTAGTAGATTAGATTAGAACCGTCATTCTCCTAAACTGCCGGGACATTTCCCTAAAGCCAATACCTTTATATTTTCTACTCTTCACTTACTTGTCAGNCGATCACAACTCACTGTTCTGTATGATAAATAAAAAGAACAGTGTACCTTGAAAATCAATAGCGGGTACATTTGACCCGTTGGCGGTTCTAGTGTTAATGCCATTAAAGAGGACACATTATGCTAATGTTGAGGTTCATATGTATTTTGTGTCTCTACTGGGACTTTAATGTTCAGAAAGCTCTTTAAATTCTCATACTGCCTGTGCTGCAGCACCTCTTTTCACCCTCTGTCTGAAACCAATAGAAGCTAGAGTGTAACATAGTGATGTCATTATGTTACTGAAGTAAGAAAGGAGTCAAATGGAGGCGTTCAGGGACACCCCCAACAGCCTTATAGTTCCTCTTTAAATGACTGCAATTCCACAAAGATTGTTAACATTATTTTCCCTGACGAGCAAATTAATTGAACATGAAATGTACTGGCTGAGCAGAAACTTGGATCATGATGAACGTGCACTGTTGTTTCCAATCACAATCCAGGGCTATGCTCGTTTGCAGTCAACCAAACACTAGAGCAGCTGATCACAATGTCAGAACAAACAGTACATTGTGACTGCTGTGAAAGCAATAATCAAACAGTAAAATATTATATAACTTAATTAAAGCTGGAATGTGGGACCTTCAAATGTGAATTAGTGCAAGCCCTTTCCAAATGAGTTCACACAATGCAGTGTTGTGGTATTGAGCGTCTGTGGTGACTTTCCCACGGTGTGGCACGAGAAGTGATGCGTTATTATTACGTCACTCCACAAACATTAATGTGGCAGGAAGGGTGGGGGG
>NW_011357368.1:6293369-6309116 GCF_000735185.1 Notothenia coriiceps
GGGGACTCTAAATCTTATGTACAAACAACAATGCTGTAAAACTACTGTAAGCTTTACAAGATGTATATTTCACATATCCCTAATCGTTTTTATAACTTTTAGTCCCCCTGGCATGTTGTTATTGTAGAGTCAAGTTGTTATATACACAAATAGTTGTAAACTTATTGTATATTGTCTCAAAGTTGGTTAACAAACAATAGAAAGGGTGGGGGACCATAGGGAAGGAGCATCAGCTAGGAAACGGCTTAATCCTATACCTTACATAATATTCAAACTAAACTTCAAATACTGTCACACTGCCAACAAACGAGTGCTCTCCATCTGTTGTCATACAGTAAGTGTCTCTGCTGCCTAAGCACTTGATCAGTATTTGAATTAGTGACCCTTTACCCCTGAAAGCTTTCAAACCAGTTAAACAGCAGGATTGTTGTTTGGTTAAAATGAAATTCTCCAGACTCTTTGACCACAACACGGCCCAGAGGAAAACACCAGCTGTGGACCAATCACAGTCCGCCTGTCACAGTCAGGGAGTGAGGATGTTCTAACATGACAGGAAACAGGCAGGGAAACTTGTTAGCAAACACTCATCTTAAAAGCCAATGGCAGAGGTCTCCAAAAACACCCCAAACATCTTGATGAAAGGAATGACAGCATCCCCAGGAAGCAGCTGTCACAATAGACCTGCTCGCTCACATCAACACTGACAGAGATCTTAAATCTGCGATGGGACGGCTTCATGATGAGAGACAGAGACTGCTGGGACTGTCAGATGTTGAGGCATGTGCAGAGAGGCATGTGCTGTGAACACACATTCTCACACTCCTTTAGACACTTATATAATAGTATGTTTTATATAGTCCTATGTTTATATTTTAGTGTTACACTGTATTCTAACTTATACCGTATTTTTGCATTGTGAATTCTATAGATACTCTATAAATATTTATCTTTATACTGTTGATATGTAAAAAAAATGTGGGGTTATTTACATTTTATTATATTTTCAACTCATGTCTACGGAAGATAAATAGGGCCACGTATTTTATTCAGAGAAAAAGTAATTATTCTGAAAAAATGACAGAATTCTGAAAACAAGTCAAATTCTGAAAACAAGTCAATAATCTGAAAACAAGTCAATATTCTGAAAAAAAAGTAAAAATTCAAAAAAATTGTCAATATTTTGAAAACAAGTAAATGTTATGAAAAAAAGATAAATTCTGAAAAAAAGTGAAAAAAAGTAAAAATTCTGAAAAAAAGTAAAAATTCTGAAAAAAAGTCAAATTCTGAAAAAAAAAGTCAAATTCTGAAAAAAAGTAAAAATGCTGAAAAAAATTAGTATTCTGAAAAAAAGTCAAAATTCTGAAAAAAAGTCAAAATTCTGAATTTGTTTTAATATTCTGACAAAAAATGAATGTTATGAAAAAAAGTAAATGTTCTGAAAAAAGTCAAAATTCTGAAATAAAGTTTGAATTCTGACATTAGTCAACATCTTGAAAAGAAGACGGGGTTCTAAAAAAGTTGGAATTCTGAAAAAAAAAGCCAAAAAGACACCTTTGTGCAGATCTCAAAAAGGTTTCTGTGATCATCAAAAAAATGGATCCAAATCACAGTAAACATAATATTTGGTAAAGAAAATAATACGTGAAAATATCCATCCTTTTGTGGAGCTGCAGAGAAGCTGCCTACAAACGGTATTCTACAGACTGAATAAAAAATCCTTGTTCGGTAAAATAATCCCACTAATAGCACATTTTCTAACGATAATGTGAATAATGTTCCAAAAAGGATCATCCCCTCTACTATTGCAAATCATATCGCAGCTGCAATGTCAGTTAAAGTAATCGGATATTGGTTATTATTTCAAACCAAAATCGACTAAATATTGCATTAAATTCACACCCACACGACCTCCGCCACAACATACACACATTTAAAAGCCCTGTCGATTCAATCCTCTGTCCCCAGCATTGGTTTGTCCCTATTTTAGTTACATCCTAACACACAGACACATTCAATAGTAACCTGATCCTACACACAACAGCAGCGGTTTAAAATAACACTGAGACCTCTCTTTATCAGGAATGCTGAGTGGGTCATTCAGCTCTGAGTGCACGACCGATACTCCCACACACTGAATTCATGCTCAGCCAAGCCGCTTTCTCTTTGTGTGTGTGTGGGAGTATTAAGGGTGTTCCACATTATTAGTGTTGCCGACTATATTGTTCCACGATGCTTTGTGTGAAAATATGAAATGAAAACTCCCTCTCGCTCTGCCCTCTATTTCACCGCAAACCAGCTGTCATGACTTCCTTCCTCTCCTCCTATCGCTTACTCTCTTTATTCTCCCTTTATTCTTCAGCCCTTAATCACTTCCCTTTCTGTGCTGCCTTTTTCTATAAACTGACAAATATCACTCCCTCATTGCTCTTAGAAGGGCTTACAAAATTGTTGGCTCTTTGCCCGCGGACAGCCCCAGACAAACACTCACATACACTCTTTGTCGGGGCGCTATTTAAAGAGTCATTGTGCTCATGAAGATAAGCCTCAGCAGCCTGAGCGCCACAAAGCTGCTGATAAGGTAACCTTTCTCTAAACTGTAGAAATGTAAAGAGAAAAACATCCAAATGGAGGCAGCAACTGCATGTGGGTGTCTGGTAGGGCTGCTCAATTAAATCCTATTTTAATTGCAATTACGATTTTGGCTTGCAACGATTATGAAAACAACATAATCGAAATAAAACGATTATTCTTTTTTTTTAATTATTATTATTATTATTATTTAAAAAAATTTTTTTTATCTTTTTAATTATTTTTTCCAATTCAATTATACTTAAAGTTCAGGATAATCAACTGTTAAAAACATACTACGCCTTTTATTTTTAAATACATTTTTCAAAGTAAATGGATAATTGTTTTTAATAATCGGGATATCAATTATTCACCCGAATAATCGAGATTATGATTTTTGCCATAATCGAGCAGCCCTACTGTCTGGGTTCTAAATCATGAAAAACATTCAGAGTATGAATCCTGTATAAAGTATAACAGCTTTATCTACTTCCCTTAAGCTGCAGCGACTTCGGAAAAGTCAATGTCAGTTGAAGATCTACTACAGTACATTACTGTTTCACTATTCATTACTGGGAGAGTAGATCGAGGTGAGGTTCAAAATAGCAACGTTTTCCCCCACACTGTCAGAAAACTGCATGCTGGTACGGTGGATGTGATGGAGGAGGCAGTGAGAGCACAAAGATGAACGATAAGCCCCACACCAGATAAGCCAAAAGATTCATATTGCGATGATGGGGTGGTGAGAGAATGAGGGGAAGAAGACACTGGGGGGATTAATACAAAACACTAAAAGAAAACACAACCAGCCAAAGGGACATGTTGCCCTCAAAAAACATGCATCAAAAACCAACAGAGGAATATACACAGCCGCTGTATATTCTGTCGTGTTTGGACCCAAAAAAGCCACACCACCAACAACAGGGATATTAACGAGGGAGGGCACGACAGAGAGGGGAGAATACCTATTTATGGGATGGCTGTCACTGGGCGACGCGACACACTCACAAGGAGAGAGGGACGTCCCAGTCGGAGCAGCCAACCAATGGGAACAAGAAGAGGACTCAGTGAATAAGGGGAGGAGGGGGGGGAGGTCGTTGAAGCTTAAAGGTCAATTTGGTAGTCGATGTGTGCAGCGTTCACACACCGTCATAAAATACCCACTCCATCATTGTTTGGGGTCCTGCTGACGTGGGTTACAGACCTGGTTTAGCAGCATTCATTTGAGGAGTTTGTTTGATGACTTGGTGGCGTTTATGATGTTATCACTCAAGTAGAATGGGTTACTTTCCTGTGGTGGAAATGTTGGTTTTGGTTCAGCTCCATTTCAGATTATTTGAGACATTAAGGATTGAATCAACACCAGGATGTTTAATTGCCCTCTCTGATTGGTAGTCGTATGCCTGTTGTTACCGCTAAAAGCACCCAACATTACCTATAGTTACTTTGGTGTTGTCAAAAGGTGTAATTTCCCTTTGTACTGACCATACGCTGGAGTAAACTTCTACATCACTGCTGCACTGTGAGAAGTCAAACCAGTGGAGGTCACACAAAACAAAAACATTTACGCTGCTCTTATAACAGTAAGGAAAGAATAACATTGAGATACATTCCAATTTGCAACAGCCGTCATTTGCAGTTTCCAGGCCATGAATATTGCTCAATGCATATTTTTCATTTTTGCTATTTTTTATCATTTCAGCTCAATGAGAAAATTTGAATTATGTTAATTCTTCCTCTTCATTTCCTGTCAATGCCTTAAGGCTTAAGATGTCTCAAAACCTCATATTGTAGAAAATATAATGATGCTAATTGAGAACTAATTTGTTACCTCTGTGACATAGCTTCTTTTTTTCAAAGTTGCTCATGTGAAAGACAAGCAATTTCACCATTTAATGACATTTAATGACATTTAATGAACTGTGAAAATCATAATTTCCTTCTTCCAATCGTGGAGAAACTGTGAACAATATTTTTGACTTATACCAGGAAGTATACAAAGTCTACAATCCAGGTTATAATATTCTTCCTACTGCCCAATGGGATTGTAGCATACACCAGTTGGTTGCCTACTATTGGTTTTACTTCAGCCTTAAGTCAAGAGTAGATATCCGGATTCAGTACACAACTTTAATATGGTACAAATGAGGGTAGAAATCATGTTATGGCACTGTGAGGTCCACCAGGATAATCTCCTTGTCTTGGGGTTCACAACAAAACCACCTGATGTTGAGAGAGATCGGAGACATCTGGAAAATGCAGCTTCTCTCCAGTGTAATTCTTTCTCTGCTAAGACCTTGCAATTTGCTTGAACTTTAGGACGTACCTAGATAGGTCTCACTTGCTGCTTTATCTAACTCTAAGGCCAATCTAATCCACTATCAGCTTAAACCTGCAAGGCAGTGTCATGGTGCCATCTATACCATTCTGGTTTGAGAGCTTTTTATCCCCTTTGCTTCCCCAAAGCATGTTGGTGAGGGAAGAGTGTAACAGAGTAGGAATGAGATGCAGAAAGGTCATGAACTCTAAAACTCTTATCATGTTACTTTGTTTTTGAGTAGCTCCCAATAAGTGCAATAACAGCGTGCTTGATTTAACTGGATCGCCCTGATTCCTCCTTTAGGTTCCTCACTTCCTCCTGGTCCTGGATAATGGTGAACCTGCCCCGTGTTTGAAGCCTTCGCCCTGCTTAAAACGCATCGAGCCAAGGCCTTCCCTTCCAGAGCAGTGAATACCGTTGATGTCGCACGGCTTCAGAGAGCTCGTTGCCTTGTTTATGGCTGAATGTCCGGCCTGATCCTGTACTAACTCCAGCTTGGCACACATATTGACTCTTGAAGTCTCTGAATGTTGCCACAGCTCTACAATTTGCCACCTTAAGTTATTCTTCCCACAATGATAAAAGGGATTTCTAGCTTGGGTTCATATCTGATTATGTCCGTTTGATTTCTGTCTCTAAGTGCATTGAAAGACACCTACCTTGTTCTCTCTACAGTGAGTATATTGAGTATGATGTTTACATATTGTAATACTCAAGCACTAGGTCAACATACTTATCCAAAGACCTTTAAGCAGAGGGTTGTGGATCTGTGTGTTGCTGAAGGACAGCTCATAAAACATGGCCGCCGCTGCTGTAAAACCTGACCTTTTAGACAAAGGGCTTTTCTTTAACAACACGGAAACATGCCCTTCATTTAATATACAATATTTAAAGTCAATGTTAACTCACTGATGACAAATGACTTTGTCTGTTGCACCTATAAAACCATGTGTATATTTACATACACATTGAATCTGTGAGTAAAGAGGAAGCCTGTTTGTGATGTAAACACTCAGTAGGTGTTGTGCATTACGCCTCTTAACTTCCCACATGTCGGGAAGGACTCAAACAGACTTGAGCCTCGGGCTACGGAGAAGCTTCATTCCAGACGAGCTTTCCGTCTCAATAAAGCCACTGACAGACATTTGGCGGTAATAGACTTCAACACAACAGGTGCTGAGTGCTGCTCAAAGCTGAGGGGCGGCTGGTAGGCAGCGTTATGTCGGAAGAGATTTATCTATTTAACGAGCATTCAAAAATCATTCGAGAGGTTTTCCTAATTTTAGGCAGGGCTGTAAAAGCAATGATATAAAAATCTATTTTATAGCAATTGTACATGCTTGTTTACTGCTTACAACCTCAATGACATGCAGTCATAGCTGTGAGACACTTTTCTAATAGGCTTCAAAAACATGTGTTCAATGGCACACCATGAAATATTTGTTTAAAAAAAAGGGAATAGTTGCGTGCCTATAAACCTGCTGGTCCACACACAGTGAATCAACAGGTGTTATGGTAGCATTAAGTTGTAAAGAGGAAGCAGGTTTTCTATTGGAAGGTAACATCTAATATTACTAATAATTATCCACATCAAGAGCGCTTTAAATAGCAGTAGTGATACAGTTTTAGCATATGTGCCAAGAGTACAAACAAAAACGTAGTATTTAAAATGTTTCCAAAGTCCTTTGAAGTTGGATTTAATTGATGCTTCATGTTCCACAACGTAAACAGTACAATGCGACTTTGAAGTGTGCAGCTAGCCTCGCATGCTTTGCATTGTTTCCATGTGTAGAAGAATCCTGTTAGTGTTTCGATCACTTTGGATACACATGTCGTGGGTGAAATAAGCTTTTACAGCAACTGTCTTATTGTGAGTTTAAAAGAAACAGTTCTAATTTTATTTTTTCATTTTAAGATTACAGGGTTTGTTGATCGAATGATTTCTCCTGACGTAATGAAAATCAATCTTCGTTGCATTTCTTCTACATAGGGAATCGTTCCTTGACTGTTTTTGTTTTACACCCACAAGCGGAAACATAGGTGGCTACACACACTGCAAACGAAAAAACAACAACGCCAGAGAAAGAGATTTAAAGATGTTAGTCAGCACGAACAACTCTGTAGGAAAAAGATTGGCGTACCTTGAAGGCATACTTGCGGCTGATGTGGTCCTCAGCTCCCACGGGTGAAATGACATAGCTGGGCAGAGGAATACTGCCGAGCACCGACTCCTCTCTGCTGTCTGGAGAGAGAGAGAGGGGGAGAGAGAGAGAGAGGGAGGGAGTAACGGGGGAGAAAGAGGGAGAAGATATCCAGGGTGAGGAAGGTGAGACAAGGAGCGAGAGAGATATGGAGGAAAGGAAAGAGCAAGAGATTAAATATCAGTCATCACCTACTAATTTCATCGCTGCCTGCCATCAGTATCATAACACTCTCATAAACACACCCGCATGCCGTCATTCAAACCGCCGTGTGGTGCCAAAACAGTGAATGACCACAAGTGTTAAAGCAGGTCTGCTCCAACTGGCAGCCGGCCGCCATTCCTCTGCTCCATCCGATTCACATGCTGAGATCATTGTCAACACACACACACACACATATACCTGTCCTTCTGTATTTGTAAGGACCCTCATTGATATAATGCAGTCCTCAACCTTTCACCTTAACCTTTCCCTCAAGAAAAGACTACTAAAAATGTCCTGACCTTCCAAAACATCCTTACTTTAATGGTCACACACACACACACACACACACACACACACACACACACACACACACACACACAGCAGACCACACTGTGCTGTGACAAGTGAAGCTAGATAACAAACAGAATGCGTCACTTTTTGTCCCCTGTTCAAGTTGTTTTCTTAAAGAAGTTGAGTGTGAAGATAGAGGTTTCTGTATACTGTACTGTGCTGTCAAATAGTGTTTTACAAATGATATACAAAGTCCCCCAAGACAGAAAGCCCTACTTAAAAAGTGTTGACCAATGACATGTTTTGTTCAGAGCTTCAACAGAAACGTTCATTATTATTGATTAATCTGCACATTAAATGTAGTGTTTTGTATTTAAAATAATGAAACTACCCATTGTAGTATCCAAATTCTTGTTTTACAGTCCAAAATCCAGATAAAACTGTTATAAAAACTTTGGAAGAGGATTATTTATTTACATTTGAGAGGCTTAAATCCAATCATTTGTGCCTTTATAACTTGAATAATAAGTCAAACTATAACATTGAAATGGTTGCCAACTCATTTTCTGTCCATCGATCCCATCAATTGAAGTTTTAATTGTATACATCAAGTTAAATGTTTTTTCTGCCACGCATCCTGAATTGAATTACTCTTAATGTTTTTCTTTGTCCATATTTATTTGTCTTTAAAAAAAGTATTTCTCGGTTTTAAAATGTCCCCACACGCTACTGCAAATCCCACATTTCCCTAAAAGAATCTATCAAGGACATGACCTCGACAGCCCTGACAGGAGAATTGGCTGTTTGTGTAAAAAGAAGCGTTTATGTAGAGAGCAGAAACCTTTGAACTGAGAGAGAAGGGAACAACACGGGATTGATTTGATCCTCTGAGGCATGAATAAGGAGGAGCGTCCCCTGGTTCTGTTGAGAGACTTTAGAGGAAACAGAAAGGCGTGGAGCAATAGATAAAGACTGCTGTTGATGGAGTGTGTGATGGAGAGTGTGTCCGTTTCTCTGCATGTGTTTGAGTTGCAGCACGCTGAGAGATCAGTTTAAAGCCAGAGCAGATTCAGTCTCTGGTGCTTTTGTCAGCAGCAGTTCACTTCAAATCCAGTACCATCAAAATGCAATTCAAGCATTTGAACTCTGTCCAAACGCTTTTTTGTTGAAAGCTGTCAGATTTACTGTATATCTTATTCTTCAAAGACTCTTATTTTTTCACTGGTCTGTATTTTCACATTTTTCCATTTAAACCAAGAAAGATGAGAACATATATAAATATATCTATGTCTAATGTTCGACAAAATAACCTTTTAAAAGAAGATATTTTTCTAAGACTCTACATTTGTTTAGCTAAGTCTTAAAGGTGGGATAGGTAAGTTTGAGAAACCGGCTCGAGATACACTTGTTGTTATATTCCATGGAATGCTCTTAACATCCCGATAGCAATTAATATCTGAAGTGGTGTGACAAAAAATCCATAACAAAAATGTATCTGTGGAAGCCGTGGCGCTGTAAAAAGTACGACCAATCATCTGAGCCGGCCCGGCTAAAGTAACTGGATGGCCTACCTGCCTGTCAGCCTTCCATCTGTGCACAAACTTATCTCGTGCCCTCATTGGTCATGTGCGCATTCGTGTGTGTTGGAGGAGGGGCTCTGTAAGGAAGTGGCAGATTTTTTCCGGCTGTGTATTTTCAAATTCTAGCGCACTCGAGCTGGTTTCTCCAACATTACCTACCCTACCTTTGAATAGATAATATGACACCAGTGAGACACCGGCAGAATACAATATAACACTGTGTTAATTTAAAGAGGACTTATTTTTGCTAATTAGTATGTAGTGTCTCTACTTTAAAGAGTCCTCTCCTGCTGATGTTCAGGTGTATATCAGTATGTAGTGTCTCTACTTTAAAGAGTCCTCTCCTGCTGATGTTCAGGTGTATATCAGTATGTAGTGTCTCTACTGGGACATGTCTCCATGCTTTAATGTTCAAAAAGCTCTTTATTGTTCTCATACTGCCTGTGCTGCAGCACCTCTGTTCACCCTCTGTCTGAAACCAGAGCCCAGTCTGCTCTGATTGGTTAACTGGCCGGCTCTGTTGTGATTGGTCAACCGCTTAGAGATGTCCCGCCCCTTATCCTATCACGTACAATGTGTTGGAGCGCTAGCCAATAGAAACCTGAGTGTTACATTTCAAGTAGATTTTTGTTATTTCATCCTTTCCTATGATCTTTGAAGAGTGTAAAAAAAACCAAGGAGGCAGGGTGTTGGAACAAACTGTTACTTCAACCATTTTCTCCAGGGTCCAAGCGACATTACACCGAAAAACCTCCTTAAAAATATTTACCTTTGTAATAGAACAGACAGAAATCAGCCAAGACGAACCACTTCCTCTTCCAGAGACGCATCCCAGAGCTGTCCTGCAGAGAGAGAAAAGGGAATAAAGAGTGTGAGTTATTAATGAATGAATAATGAGATAAAGTGGACGAGATAACAAGAAAGAGTAGACAGACATCTTAAATACAGACAGGGGTTTAATGAGAAGGGAGAGTTAGAGACAGAGAAGAGTAGTGAGGGACAGAGGACACATAAGGAGTAATGAAAGGAAAAGTGAGGTGGATATGAGCGAGGTAAAGAGAGGGATCATTTGTCCTCGTTGTGCGGCTCGCTGGGTCTGACACGGCTACTTTACTGCCTGCTTTGTCTTTCATGTTGCCTCGCCCGGCTGAAAATGCTTCTGTTTGAAGAGGAAGGCAGATCCAGAAGGGAGGAAATGTACACAAACACATGCTGTCTGTCTGTCTGTCTGTGTGTGTGTGTGTGTGTCTGTCTCTGTGTGTGTGTCTCTGTCTGTCTGTCTGTCTGTCTGTCTGTCTGTCTGTCTGTCTCTGTCTGTGTGTGTGTGTGTTCTGTCTGTGTGTGTGTGTGTGTGTGTGTGTGTGTCTGTCTGTCTGTGTGTCTGTCTGTCTGTCTGTCTGTCTGTCTGTCTGTCTGTCTGTCTGTCTGTCTGTCTGTCTGTCTGTCTGTCTGTCTGTCTGTCTGTCTGTCTGTCTGTCTCTTGGTCTGTCTCGTCTGTACTGTCTGTCTGTCTGTCTGTCTGTCTGTGTGTCTGTCTGTCTGTCTGTCTGTCTGTCTGTCTGTCTGTCTGTCTGTCTGTCTGTCTGTCTGTCTGTCTGTGATAACAGGCATTATGCAAGAAGAGATACAAGAGAAAATCAGCTTCTTTTTTTTGTTCGTACACATGATTTGTTCTTATTTTGTTAGTACCCATTGATTTATGGGATTCACTTAAGTTTTGTTATATTTGATCTAATTTTAGCTGAGGACAACATGTAGTTCTGGATAAGAGCACTCTTACCAAAATGAGAAAAACACATTATGGTTTTGCAGTCCACAAATTGTTCATCCAACGCAAGAAAAATAAATATATATATAAAAGTTTTCAATTTGAATAATGTACAAAACTGCATCAATACCATATATTTTAATTGTAATTATATGTTTTAATGTAATAAAAATGATTGGATTATAACATTGGTGGGCTACAGAATACTAATAGTTTATTGATCCTATTTAGTGCAATAAAAAGGGGGTCTTATATAAAACTAAACTTTAGCTTCTGTATAACTTCCAGAGTGTTTTGTATGCTCCTGTAACATTAGTACTGCGCTTACTACGAGTTTAGGGGGCGTTAACTATCTAAAAATAAACAACCAGCCACAAGTCTCAAACTGATCATTAAAGAGGCTCATGTTGAGATCCATATCAGTATTTAGTGTCTCTACTGTGACATGTCTCCATGCTTTAATGTTCAAAAAGCTCTTTATTTGTCTCATACTGCCTGTGAACCCCCTCTGGAGGGAAAACTGGGATTTTAGCCTTTGCAGACCATTTACATGCATAAAGAACTACTGTATATAACACACTACAGGCAAGGAAAAAACCCCTTTCAGAAAAAAAGTTGCTGCCTGAGGGGCATGCAAATAAATGCATATATTTATGTGGATGTGCGTGTGTTCCTGACAGCATGTAAAAGTGTTTTTTAATTAAAGTATAATTGCGCTGCACATACTGTGTGTGTGTGTGTGTGTGTGTGTGTGTGTGTGTGTGTGTGTGTGTGTTCATTAAAGTATAATGTCTTCACAGTGACATCACTCACTGTGTATCTTGTACTGAAGCCAAATGTTTTCCAGTGGGACGATGCCAACG
Source organism: Notothenia coriiceps (assembly GCF_000735185.1). Taxonomy (NCBI): domain Eukaryota; kingdom Metazoa; phylum Chordata; class Actinopteri; order Perciformes; family Nototheniidae; genus Notothenia; species Notothenia coriiceps. The sequence continues at coordinate 6,305,165 of NW_011357368.1, forward strand.
ACAGATATTTTAAGTAACTCCAAATACTCAGAGTGTGCAGTAATAGCCTGTCTGTGATCAACAGCAGGCGCTCTGTACTGCCAACGTAAAATACATAAATCAAGAACATATTAAAGTAGGCCACTGGAGGAAGATTTAAGGAGCTGGAACTCATCCATATCGTGTTTTAAAGAGACACGGGCAACTCAACACCAAATGAACTCATAAACCGCAACTATTTGGTCAATTAACCATTTAGAGTCATTGTTCACTGGTTCCTTCAAATGTGAAAATGTATCTGTTGTATGTCACTGTAAACTAAAGGTCTTGGACAAAAAACAACATTTAAAGGTGTTACCCAGGGCTTTCGGGAGATGAGACAGGGATCTTTCTCTGTCTTTTGTAATTATAAAGTGTTATAATCGATTTATTTATTTATTTGTAGATATAAAAACAGTTGTGCAATATCACAAAAACACCAATCTACCTTTAAAAATGTTGTCTGTTTGTGTGTATGCAAGAATGTTTCCCAGTCAGTCAGTCAGTCAGTCAGTCAGTCAGTCAGTCAGTCAGTCAGTCAGTCAGTCAGTCAGTCAGTCAGTCAGTCAGTCAGTCAGTGTGTGTGTGTGTGTGTGTGTGTGTGTGTGTGTGTGTGTGTGTGTCCTGACCTGTTTGTAGAGCCATCCTCGGACCACCACGGGGACGTTGGGATTTCTTTTGATGGCCTGCTCTCTCTTCCCAAAGCTGTGCACCCTGCCACTGGACCGGGAGCCCTGAAACACAACAACAGGTGGAGAGGCTTTCATAAGATGTGAGCAGCCATGGCCGCTATCATCGCACAATTTCATCTAATAATAATTGTGCTTCTTATCAATCAGCTCTGTGTTTGTATCCTGCTAGCGTGTTAATTATTCAGCTAACTAAACATTACATTGAACACATCTAATTGCTAAGTGGCATAGCTGTGTGGCTCGTTACCATTCGTTTTTTCAGAGCTTGGTTGATTAAACATTTAACAAGAAAATGTATTCTCTGTAGCAGAACTATCATTAAATAATACTGGGACCAAAAAATAAGACATTCTTTTGTCTTTTCAGGATTTTTTTGTAAAGAAATGACATACACGTGAGGAGGTACAGGTAGGTAAAGGTTAACAATATATAAATGTTGAAAAAGTCAGATTAATTTAAGAGGATATGTGGATAATTAGCGCTGCAGTAAATTACATTTGGGAACAGTCCGTCTGAGCCTCATCTGTGCCTCATTCAGTCGGACTAAGCCCTCACTGAATGGACCCTCACACACGCACACTATCATTATCTTTTCTCTCTCCTACCTTTTTTCTGCCCCAGTTGTTACATAATTATAGCCATTATTTGAGTACAGCCAATTTTCCACTGCCAGCAATGGTTGCCTTGACGTTTGCCAGACATTGACAAAGTCTGGTCATCAGGTAGGAGGTTAGAAGAGGTGGAATTGTGACTCACAGTTCAATGGTTTGAGTGCCACACAGCCAGACACCTGCCTCAGAGTCTGGGCAGTTTACCTGAACGACTACAATCAAAAAGAGTGAGGCGATAACTCCAAATTATTTCAGAGTACCGAGCAGCGACCAGTTATGAAGGTCTTAGTGTGTTCGTTGAAAGCTCGGCATTGGAGAGGCAACTTGTTCTGGATAAATAAAGTCAAGAGTTGAGACGGAAAAAGGGGAAATAGCGAGTAAATGTTGTCTCCTTTAGATTCAGCTCATCTAAAGGAGATATTTTGTCACTGCAAAATTAAAGCTTATGGTGTTTTAAATCAGTATACTCAAGGTTGTTATCCAATGGCAGGACTAGTTCTAGAAGAAATATATAAAGTACATAAAAGGACATTTTATTAGCATTTTTAAGTTCATATCTGTATTTTCTGCCTCTACTGTGACATGTTTACATACTCAAAAAGCTCTTAATTATTCTCATACTGCCTGTGCTGCAGCACCTCTTTTCACCCTCTGTCTGAAACCAGACTTGGGGATTTTAGCTTTTGACGACCATTTACATGCACACAAACCTACATGACACACTACAGGACAGGGGAAACTGTGAATACCACTTAACATTCATAATAACTATAGTACAGTTCCTTTTTTGGACTATGGTAGAGTTTATTACTAACATAAGTTTAGGTTTAAAAAGTGTCTCCCCAACACATACTGTAGTTGTCAAGATATTGATCCACCGCTTAAAAGTAATTGTACCATAGTCCCATAATGAGCTGAACTATTGTTACAATTACTTTTAAGGGGTTTTGCATATTTGTTAAATACCGTTTAAACACAAAAACACCTATCTTGTGCCGAGCAAACATTGGGTGAGAGCCGGGCTGGATTAGAGTACTTGGTTGGCTCCGAGCAAAAATGCCAATTAGGCCCCAGTTTTCCAAGTCTGTGAATTGTGTAAAACTTGTGGATGTGTAAAGCACATTTCAATTTAATGAATTCACCACATTAGCGAAATATAAACTGAAGTAATGATGCCGTATAAAAGAAAAATAAGGATTTGACTCATGCTTATGGACTAGGAAACGCACAGCAATAACAGAAGGCTCAGCAGAACATTTGTCTTCCCAATCAGCATGAATAATAGTGAGAGATAAATATGTTAGATAACCTGCCCAGCTGAGGGGTTTAAACAGTGTGAAGCATTTACTGTTCCAGCACATTGAGCTATAATTCTGCCACTTAAATAAATGTACAACATGTGAGGCACCGACATCAAATCATCTTTCTGTATGCACATTAAAGACATTTATATTGCCACTCAGAAAACCATGACATTCCTGTGCATTGTTATTGTGTGTGTTTGTGTGTACAGACAGGAAACACACTATTCATGAAATCTCATTACACCATCCACACACACACACACACACACACACACACACACACACACACACACACACACACACACACACACACACACACACACACACACACACACACACACACACACACCTTCTTCTGGTTGCATTCAGGAGCATCATGTAAGTCTTTGGTGAGTTTCTCAACGAGCCTTGTGTCCATAAAATAAAAAAACCTCCGAACATTCTGCGTCTGCTTCTCTCTGGACGAGTGTGTGTGTGTGTGTGTGTGTGTGTGTGTGTGTGTGTGTGTGTGTGTGTGTGAATGTGTCCTCATCCCTGCAGGTCAAAGGTCCGGAGGCAGTGACTGGAGCAACAATAAGCCACAAAACTCACCGTCGTCCTGCGGAGGAGAGAAGGGAGAATAAATAAGGGTTATTTTAAACAATACATTCGTTTAAGTTATATTTTAGATTCTAAAAGTACGTTTCAAATGTAAAATAACTCAAACGTTATTAGATATGGGTGTTTTGTTTGAAGCTGAAGAACCAATTTGTTCATGTTTTTTGTAATTGCAGGTGTTGGCTATATCAGACATTATTTATCCATATGTTTTTATAGCAATATATTTATACAATTATACAGATTTACCTTTTTAGTTTCAGATATCCTGTTCTTCACAAGTCAATATTTACCCACTATATTTTGTGAAGTTATCTTTAAAATGTAATGGATTCTGATGTTTATTCTTGAAATAAGGAAATAACCTGCCTTTATTTGGGTTTGAACTAAAATAAGGTGCGTTTGATCTGTGAAGGTGAGTTTGATCTGTGAAGGTGAGTCATGTCTATAGAGGTGCGTTTGATCTGTGAAGGTGAGTCATGTCTATAGAGGTGCGTTTGATCTGTGAAGGTGAGTCATGTCTATAGAGGTGCGTTTGATCTGTGAAGGTGAGTCATGTCTATAGAGGTGCGTTTGTTCTGACCTGCGGTGCACCCCTGCCAGCGCGGTGTCCCTCAGAGGGAACAGCTTGGGGAAGATGGTGGTGAACATGGTCTGACTGCAGCGGTGACAGTGACCCAGAGGGAAGTGGAGCAGCTGGAGGAGACTCTGGGGCAGACAGAGGGGTGGG
>NW_011357368.1:6309161-6312014 GCF_000735185.1 Notothenia coriiceps
TAAAACAGAAGCTTCAAGATTGATTATATTAAGAGGAAATATGAAGGGTAGATGTCAAAGGTTTCTTAATGTGAATTTGTTATTTGGGCTTTTTTCTATAAACTATTTGTTAGAACATGTTTTAAACTTCAATTGACTGAAAGTGGGCTTATTAACCCATGAAGACTACTGTGGTAACATATGTTTACATATATATTTTAAGAAGAAGCAAACGAATACAAGCTTCAAGTTTCCATTTGTGGGCCATATTGCCATACTGTTTTCAACTTTAATTGACTGAAATTTTATTGAAAATTGGGCTTATTAACGCATGAATAGTGTGTAATATATTTTAACATTATATAGTTGAGAGATACAATATAAGACAAGCAGAAGTTTATTATACTGAAGTCACTATACTTTTAGAATTGGCTGAGGGCCGATTCAAAATGTAGTTTGGACACCCTTGACCTACAGTGACCCTCAGTGACCCTTCGGCGACCCTATGGTGATCCTCAGGGCTTCACGCTGATAGACGCCTGGCCGAGGACCTGCCTGAGGGCGGGACAGTCCAGAGAGGCGATCACTCTGCTGCTGCCGGCCCGCTGCGGGGTGAAATACTCCGTCCAGGAGAGGGAAGTACGTCCCTGGATCAGACTGAAACCAGCAGGATTTGGGTTAAATGTCAGAAGGGTTGGGCTGCATTTGATATCAAATCCAGAAAAAACACTTGTTTTAATCAAGATATTCTAAGTTTCAATTAATTTACACATTTGATCCTATCTATAGCTGTGTTTTTAGCATTCCTGAGTAATCGTGTTTAAATTCAGTGGATTTCTTTGAAAATGGTTATTTTGAAATATCTCTGATTATGAGGAGAATTTTCTCAGCAGAGATCTTTTTTTTTATTATATATATATTTTATTGAGCATTAAAAGCACAAATATAATAATTAAAAATAATAATAAGAAAGGTACAGAAATATAATGCTCACTTTCAGTTTTCTATTTTCAACATCCCACCCCCCATCCCCACCCCGCCCTCAGGTAAGAAACAAAATGAAGCACAAAAAAAATAAAAATAATGATAATTCTAAATAAATAAATAATAACAATAACAAGGGAAAACTGTAAGCAAAACAATTCTTACAATAAGAATAATAATACAATTCCCATTTTTAAAGAAATCCACCAATATAAATAAAAGCTGTCACATAATACAAAATGGTGCTTTAATGTCAACAATCTTAAGGCTCAAGGTTTCTATGGTTACTTGTTTCTGCTGTTCTGAACTCACCTGTAATATTTGGACTTGGGCAGCATGATCCCGGGTCCCTCCATGCGGATGTAGACGCCCTCCAGGCTGAAGGAGAAGGGGTTTGTGAACTCCACGGTCGCCGTCATCTCCTCACTCACTCTGCCGCCCTCCGACACCTGAAGACACAACATAAGAAAACACGACATAAAAGAAAGTTACGGTTCAAGGCTTTTATTCTCATTCGTACATGGCTACAGTGTAGTAATGTCGATGAAGATCTTACATCAGAGGCTCTTCCAACAGTGCAACACAATAAAACAGATAAAATAGTGCAAAAGAGTCTATATACAACTGATAAATAATTTGTAAGTTGTAAACAGGTGAATGTTATGCAGGGACGTGCACAGGTACGGGCTAATGTTGCCCGGGCAACGGCATGTTTGGCCTTTTTGGCTGACCTGCCCCTCAGGAGAGAGCGAGAGTTTGTTTGTCTTTTTTCTGTTGTGGCCGAATCAACATGATAAGCCTACAATTAGTATTGTAGCGTCTCGCTGCGGGAAACAAACTTTGTCAGCGCTCAGTGTCACATTTTGGAAACTTGATTTTGAGTTGTCTCATGGCAGTAGGGTATAAGGGACAAACCAGGGGACTTTACTTCCTCTTGATACGGTCGGTTATTTACAAAAAAACACCTAAATATACATGTTATTGTGCTTCTGTCTTTCTGTGTCTTTTCATCGGTAAACTCCCTCAACGGGCCCGCTCGCTCTCTTTTCTTGATCGCCCTCTCACGGGTGAACAGTTCACTGTCCCGCTTCATTGAAGGATTTCTGCCATGTCTCCACTTTAGTTTGACCATCTCTGTTAATAAGTTATGGAATGCAAAATAAATAAGTAATTAGATACCTTACCGTTACTGCGCTCATAAAGAATGATAAGAATAAGAATAATGCATATTGAACTGGTTACATTAATTAGTGAGTTTATTTAAGGTAATTAGTTAGAGGCCCTATTTTATCAGTATGTCTGCACAACAGTTACAAAGGTCAAACTACATTAGAACAGAATTGTCCCCATTTTGTCTTTAATAGTTACTAACATTAGATATTTTAATGAGATATGGACCGCAAAACAAAAAATGTCCCTGGTTTTCATTTTTAAAATCAAGTCACCGAATGCAAGTAGTCGCCCTTAGCTTATTTTGTGAGATGTGAATTACTGTTCAATTTAGTTGATGTAATAATCGTTTGGTTTCTTTTACATTAAAAACAAGTTACAATTTTCAAAAGGTCTTATGTTTTTTATCGGGAGGGTGAGGGGGGGGCCCTTTTTTTCCATTTTTTGCCCGCAGAATAGCGCCCTCGAAATTCTGTTTCCACGTCGCTGATGTGATGGATGCTATTTTTTCCTAGTTCAGGTGTTTTAACGAGTGCTTTATGGCCTAAAGCTCAATTTGTTGAATTTATTAGCCCACTTGGATATACAAGAAGGTCGTTAAATTCTTTCTGGACTCCAGGTGTTTTACCGAAAAGCTAAAGCCAAGTTAATTGAAAAATTATGTTTACGTAAGTCATGAAAGGAAAGCTTAAGCATAAGTTCAGACGCAGGATTGTTGAT
>NW_011357368.1:6312056-6316815 GCF_000735185.1 Notothenia coriiceps
AGGAAATAACCTGCCTTTATTTGGGTTTGAACTAAAATAAGGTGAGTTTGTTCTGTGAAGGTGAGTCATGTCTATAGAGGTGCGTTTGATCTGTGAAGGTGAGTTATGTCTATAGAGGTGCGTTTGATCTGTGAAGGTGAGTCATGTCTATAGAGGTGAGTCATGTCTATAGAGGTGAGTCATGTCTATAGAGGTGCGTTTGATCTGTGAAGGTGAGTCATGTCTATAGAGGTGCGTTTGATCTGTGAAGGTGAGTCATGTCTATAGAGGTGCGTTTGATCTGTGAAGCTGAGTCATGTCTATAGAGGTGCGTTTGATCTGTGAAGGTGAGTCATGTCTATAGAGGTGCGTTTGATCTGTGAAGCTGAGTCATGTCTATAGAGGTGAGTTTGATCTGTGAAGCTGAGTCATGTCTATAGAGGTGCGTTTGATCTGTGAAGGTGGTGTGCGTTTNAGAAGACGCAGAGAGACTCCCATTCTGTCACATTGTAGTCCCTTATGTGTACATATACACTATATCAATGCACGTTTACTGCGTTTGTCTCAGCCTCTGTGTGTGTGTGTGTGTGTGTGTGTGTGTGTGTGTGTGTGTGTGTGTGTGTGTGTGTGTGTGTGTGTGTGTGTGTGTGTGCGTGTGTGTCTGCGAATATGTGCGTGTGCGATGCGGTGGTCTATTTTTAGGCTGAAGGTAATTTTGTGGAAAAGGCTGTGGTCCCTGCTGTAGCACTCTGTCTTGTAAGTGAGAGACTTGGGGGTGCAGAGCAGCTATTTGTTACGTTAATGAAACAAGATCTGACAACCTAAAAGCCTGCAGAGACCAGTCTGAGACCTCCAGGCTGCCGGTTCAAATCCCCAGCCAGACAACAATTACCTATGAGGCTGAGGTAATTAAAGACAGGACTTCCTCTCACTTAAAAAATCAAGCTAATGTATTTACACTGGACACCTCATCCCAATCTGTCCAAATCGATCTGATTACTGCTAATTAAATGATTTGCAGAACTGGTACAACTGAAATATTTGTATAGAGAATACACTGGATATAGTCAGTGAACTGATCGGAGGCTAAATGAAAAATACATTTATCTTAATGCCAAATTACCAAATAGCCGTTGAAAACTTTCAGTCTGGTCCAAAGTGGGGGAACGACCAGTTTCCTGACATTTCCAGCCCTCGAGCCGAGCCGCTGATGAGGCTAACACAACGTATTTAAAGGTTGGGGTCAGGAACATTGAGTAATATCCCTCAAGCAATGGATTTTAAAATGTGAGCTGCTCTGAACAAGAAGTCTCCTGCTGTTCTGCACCGGCTTTCCACTTGTCACCGTGTTTAACTGTGTGAAACTAAAGCTTGTGTGCTCAGCAAACCAAACCCAGAAGAAGAAGCAAATGGCTTCAAATAAGGCCTTTTTGTCGAACTGAATGACATTTCTAGGAGGGAGAAAGTCCACCTTAATTTCCCAAACCATGCTTACAAATGATCACTTTAGATGATATTATGTTCAGTAATCTATGGTGGTGTACTGTATGGTTTTTACATATAAAATAAAACTCCCTCGGGCCAATAAAGCTTTTATTCAATAATGAAAGGAGTTCCTCTCATGTTTCTTTAATTAAAGTTATTTCATTTATATAATAACTTGAATCACTATTAAGTGACAAACCAATCATTTAGCCTAACACTGTCTTACTTAACATATCATTTCCTGGTTTTCAAGGCCCTTTATGTTAACTAGAGGAGAGAGCTACTTAAAAAAAACTAAAGCAGGGAACTAACGAGCCACCTATAGCTTCTTAAATTCATAACTGCACCAAGAGGTCCTCCTAAATGACTCTGACTTTTATAAATCCCAAAGGAGTTGTGCAGACATCATGAAAACAGCAACACAAGTGCTCAAAGGAGAGTTGTGACAAATAACTCGGGGGAGAAACGGGATGATATCTGTCTCAGCGCTGCCTCTGATGTTATGTCAGAGGCGGGAAAGTATGTGACTTATTCAAACTGTGGATTTGTTTCTTTTAAGGGGGACGGAAAAATGACTGATCTTTCCTCTGAGAACAGATCCTTTTGTCAAGTATTTTTATTGTCAGAATAAGACTTCTGCACTGCTGTTGGATGTCAGGGGCGATGAGCCAGAGCACCTACCTGGGGGGGGGGAAGGCCGGGGAAAATACATGGCGTGGAAATGGCGACGAGAAGCCGTGATAGATGCCCTGTCATCTCCGTGCCGCACCCGATGACACATGTTCAATCTCAGCCCGGCCGCACCTGTTGATGGGCGGGATGAGATTTCATGCCACTGTGGAGCCGAGTATGTGCATGTGAGCGAGTGAAAGGGAGCTGTTAGATATAGACTGAAGGAAAGAAAAGTGACAGGGAGAAAGAGAGATCTAAGAAAGAGGAACAAACTACACAGAAAACCACATCCCAACATCCATGAGAGGTGCATGTGGAAGCTTCACTTGGTATTCATCAGCATGGCTTATTCAAAATCGCTCCAACAAATTCCATAATTTTAGAGACAAAAACAAATTGCCCGAGCCGATGACAGCTTGAAGGACAAGCAGACACAAAAGTCTGTTTTCACATCTTGTGACAAAGCAATCCGTTGGCATTGGTATGTGTGTGGTGTTAATCTTAGAAGAACATGTGATATAAAGTCAATCTGACTTTAGTATTCAGCATGAAGATGTAAATGTGGTCTGAAGATCAATAGAGAAACAGTACAAGGCCAGAGAAATAACAGAAGAGAGGAACAGAGATAAAGTGCGTTCTCTTTTTCCTAATGAACTGTGAAGCTGACACGTCAAGCTACATTTATTTATCAAAAATATAGTATACCATGTTGATGTTTATCAGACATGTTTATCTTGTTCTGCAATCTTATAGTTGCTCACCTGCACTAAACACTAAGTACAGCTGAGTATTTTGCAGGTATTTGGTCATTAATCAAAGTATTAGACGAACAGAAAGAGATATTTTGAAGATATGACGATATATCTTAAAGGGACAAGCGACGTCATTATGATTCATGACAGAGAAATTAATCAATAAATCAATTTCATGGCAAGCCAACTTATAGCTTTGTGAAATGTTCCAAAAAAGCCAAAAATGTGAACCTGATAGTGGCGCTACATGAAGAGGACCACTAAAGTCATGAGGATCCAGAGGGGAAACCTAATGTCTGTATTAGGCTTCACATAGCACTTAGCTCCAGGCTAAGGATAGCCCTGGGCTTAGAATATGAAATGTGAAAAGCCCTTATCAAATGTCATGGAATCCATTAAATACTCTGAGATATTTTAGTCCAGACTTAAAGGGGTTGACCGACTGAGAATAACAATCAGACAGACATTGCGATCCATAAGGCCGCACCATGGCTAAAGATGGCTGAACATTTAAGGCTTATTATACGTGCACGGTAGAAGTGCATGTGCCAGATATCGTTTGTAATTAGACGCATGTTGCAAATATTTCACGAAAGGAATACTAAATGAGCTGGAGTGTAAAAGTATATACAATAATAACATGTGTTAGTGTTTAAAAATGCAGCTTCTTTATGGTGCAACTGCCCTTCTGACATCACTATGTAACACCCGCACTTCTATTGGCCAGCACTCCAACACATTGTACGTGATAAGGGGCGGGACATCTCTAAGCGGTTGACCAATCACAACAGACTGGGCTCTGGTTTCAGACAGAGGGTGAAAAGAGGTGCTGCAGCACAGGCAGTATGAGAAAGAGCTTATTGAACATTAAAGTATGGAGACATGTCCCAGTAGAGACACTACATACAATATGAACCTGAAAATGACCCCAACAGGGGCTATTTAATTACCTGCTCTGCCCTGAACGCTTCTTTAATCGAGCTCCAACCTTCCACCTCAACCTCTCTCTCCAATTAAGCCACCTGCTTTCATACCTGCAGACTCTGTATGGATTTTGGTAAACTACAGAAGACCCCTTCACCCTCATTCATCACAACCATTCACCATCCACAGCTGGCATGAGTTGGCTGAAAGTTGTTGCTAACAAGGTCAGTTTTACCTCATTCACACCAACGCAACTCCGGTTCGAGTTCCGTGCTAGAGCTTTTCAGGTTCAGAACCGGTTCTTCGGTTTAGCTCCGGCTCTTTTCACACTGCCCAGAGTCAGACTGGTGCTGCGTCATTGCGTCATCGTTTGCGTCATGACGTAACCGTTTGCGTGCCTGCTTCATAAAGCCAAACCGCGCGGAAACCCCTCACAGCTGACACCAACAACAATGGCCGATTGTGCTCCAGCTTCCTCTGTACCTCTTCGGAATACCAGATTCCCAGTAGGTAGCTGGTCTCTTCAGTGGACCACTGCTGCTTGTTAAGTTTCTCCATCGTTGTGTACAAACTGGATAAAACGCTGGCTTGTTGTTGTTATTCAGGAGTTGATCCCCCCGCCCCTGCCCCCCGCCCCCGCCTCGACGTAAGCGTGACGTATGTGGTGCTTTTGCTCTGGCCGGACAATTTTTTGGTGCTTGAAATGAACCGGATTCCGGAGCTAAGAGGCTGCTCCGCCGCGGTGTGAACAGGAAAACCCGGTGCTTTTCAAGCTCCAGCTCCGAACCGGCCCTGAAACACCGTTGGTGTGAATGGGGTATCAAAGGCTTCCTGGGCTATCCTGGACTTGTTATAGTGGAGCTACGACTGAAAGTTTCTGAGGGTAGAGTGAAGTGTTTCTTGAGAGTTCAACAAAGGTCGATACAATTTGGAGCCTGGAGGCAGAA
>NW_011357368.1:6316860-6340631 GCF_000735185.1 Notothenia coriiceps
AATACATGCGACGAATGCCTTCTATCTCGATAATTAGCAGGGGTTTATTAGTGTAAATTCAAAAGATTTTAAATGAAAGGAAATACTCAATGTAAAATGCTAGTGTTTAGTGCATTATTCATATTATTTTGGTAAGCATATAAAGATCAAACATCCAGTGTGAGTTGTGGCACTGTATATGAAGAGAGAGAAGTTAAGTAGAAGCTATTTGTTTCCATTGTGCTGGTAAAAGTCTGTGCTGCGGTAATTCCTGCTGAGGACTCTCTGCTTTTCTAGAGAGGAGGAGGAGGAAGAAGCATCAGGAAGAGAAAATGCACTAACTCTTAAAATAACAACAGTTTAGTGAACTTAACTCAAGTCGTTTTAAACAACAAGCTTCACTGAGAGTATTCATGAGGGGCCCAGTGTGTTGCGGCTCGGCATGACGATCCCCTTGAGCCAGTCAGACACATTTAAAATGCAACAACATGCAACATGCCCAGCAGCACAGCAGCAGCAGCAAGCGTGTTGATCGATGTAATGCTGCTCGAACCACTGGAGGTCACTCGCGCTCAGAGAGAAGCGATGATGGTCCGGTGCACTGCAGGGGCGGTTCTAGGGGAGGGCAACAGGAGTCCAAGATTGCCCACCCGTGAACCATTATGAATCCTATATCTTTGGACCTATCCGCCGCTTGTTTCTCCTGCCCCTCTCCCCTGCTTCTTACAACATAACAATTCCACATCCTTCCTCTCATCAAGAAGGTTACAATATTACGATGTATTGTGAACTAAATCAAATCAAGAGACCCGGATGTACAGTGAGATTAAACTGTTTCATTACCTTAATGAAATTCTGTCACTGTTACTGAATTTACTAAACAAATAACTTTACAAAAACAAATAACAATTATTATTTTATCTTTATTTTACACAATTACTTTAGTACTGTCCTTTGTCTTTTTAACCGCTTATTGTGCCCCCTCATGAAATAACCAGATAAGGCAAAGTAGCATTACTAAAACATACTCCTGTACAAGTTATAGAGAGTGCTGCATTCAAAACTTGACTTCAAGATTCAAGGGCTTTGTTGTTCATTTGTACATTAAGCGTACAGTGTAGATATGTCAATGAAAAACTTAGGCCACAGGCCCTCCAACAGCGCAACATATATATAGGACATAAAACAATATAACTAGGCCAAACCATCAAATACAATTAAAGTGAAGTAAGAACATACTAGCTGCAGAACCAGAGTGCTACAGTAGAACCTCCCACGATAAGAAGCCTAGAATATACGAGTAAAGCATTACCGTGTCTTTGCCCCCGGCCCTCCACCGGCTTTTACGGCCGCATCCCTTTATATCATGCCCGCGCACTGCGCCCCCGCCCCTCTCCCACTCGCCGTCATCCCGGCCGCTTTCCACGTCCCCTTGCTCTCCTCCATGTACTGTGGCCATGACAAAAGATGCAGACAGTGAATGTATGGATGTTCTTTCAACAGTTCAGGTGTTTGAAAGTCCCATGCGTGGGAAGGAACTGTCCCTGAAGTCTGGTGGTTTAAGCTCTTGAGTAAAAGTACAAAATTGACATCCAAATACACGTAAAGTACCAAAAGTAAAAAGAGACTCGTTGTGTGTAATGGCGTCATTTGATAACCCATAAAATAGATGCACTTTCGGTAGTGACCGATGTCATAAGCCACGTCGATCTATATCTGATGAGCCGGGTTGAGCAGTTGCGGTCGGAGGTTTTCAGATCACATGAAGGAGCGCGCGCCACAGCTTATCCCCGCTTCTTGCAGATTCACTGCATTGTTGTTAATATTCAGCTCATGTCTACCGTGATGAACAATGACTAGAGGCCCAACGGGCTTGAATTGTTAGACCAAAAAGGCGACATAATATATGTTACGCGCTATTGTGCTGCAGGCTAGAGGCCCCGCAGGATCTTGACGCCTGCGGTAAGTACCACTAGTTTATATAGCCCTGACCTACGCTTTTCTTCATAAATCTATATGTTATATTTTTGGCTTTAATCCTGAATCCCATTTACCCCAGGTGTGATAACCGAAGCTTACGCCCTGTTCAACATTTTATCTACGCCCCAAACCCGCCCACACACCTATGCTCAACTGTCCAGTTTAAGAAGTAGGTTACTTTTTATAATGAATTCAATGTTTCACACAGCTAAAGAAAGAGCAATTGTCGCACATTTATGCTATGATAAGATAGTTTGGATTGCTGTATAATATCGTACGTCAAGTGTGAGATCGTTGCTGTCTTCGATTTAATTAAATTACAACTACAATTAGTATATATATTAAATATCTCAGAACGACATTGAGAGCTATAATTACGCTTCAAAGTACATATGTCACGGCTTATTGACTGAGTGTGAAGCCAATTTTAAAGATACACTATAAAAATAGAGCAGCACTAGTCGTAGAGCATCAGCTAAAGAACAAGTTCCACTGTCTTATGCAGCTGACTTGTGTTGCGCGAGCTCACCACGAGGCGATCATTTGCACAGTGAAGCGAAGCGCGAGCCTAGACTTTGGGTTGTCTCCAGAGAGAGCGAGAGGCAATCGAACCCCGCCCTCACCTTTCCTTTTTTGGCGTGAGACTCTGTCCCTCGAGAGGACGAGGAGCATGCGACCTTGAGGTACCTAAAGTTTGACTCTTTTACATCTATATCGCGAGGTATGAACAGCCTGATCCCCGCATCAACATTGGATACAACCCACAAATAGTTTTAGGCGTTACTCGCATGAGCGCGCAGAGAGAAACGGGAAACACACTTTGTCAGCGTTGTCATCTGCCGGTGCGTTAAGACCACCTCAGTGTCAGATTTTGGAAACTTGATTTTGAGTTGTCTCATGGCAGTTAGGGTATAAGGGACAAACCAGGGGACTTTACTTCCTCTTGATACCGTCGGTTATTTACAAAAAACACCTAAATATAGCCTACTTGTTGTTATTGTGCGTCTTTTCATCTGTAAACTCCCTCAACGGGGCCGCTCACTCTCTTTTCTTGATCGCCCTCTAACGGGTGAACAGTTCAATGTCCCGCTTCATTGTAGGATTTCTGCCATGTCTCTACCACTTTAGTTTGACCATCTCTGTTAATAAGTTATGGAATGCAAAATAAATAAGTAATTAGATACCTTACCGTTACTGCGCTCATAAAGGATGATAAGAATAAGAATAATGCATATTGAACTGGTTACATTAATTAGTGAGTTTATTTAAGGTAATTAGTTAGAGGCCCTATTTTATCAGTATGTCTGGACTGCACAGCAGTTACAATGGTAAGGTCAAACTACATTAGAACAGAATTGTCCCCATTTTGTCTTTAATAGTTACTAACATTAGATATTTTAATGAGATATGGACCGCAAAACAAAAAATGTCCCTGGTTTTCATTTTTAAAATCAAGTCACCGAATGCAAGTAGTCGCCTTAGCTTATTTTGTTATGAGATGTGAATTACTGTTCAATTTAGTTGATGTAATAATCGTTTGGTTTCTTTTACATTAAAAACAAGTTACAATTTTCAAAAGGTCTTATGTTTTTTATCGGGGGGAGGCCCTTTTTCCAGTTTAGAGCAATAGCCCCTCGAAATGTCTGTGCACGTCCCTGATGTTATGGATGTTCTAGTTCAGGTGTTTAACAGTCTTATGGCCTAAAGTCAATTTGTTGAATTTATTAGCCACTTGGAGTATACAAGAAGTCGTAAAAATTACTTTCTGGACTCAGGATTTGTACCGAAAAGCTAAAGCCAAGTAATAAGATTAGTTTTACGTATAGTCAGAAAGAAAGTAAGCATAGTTTCAGACCGTGATGGTGAGTTTGGGGTTGTGCAGGGTGACGACTTTCATGGCGGTGATGATCTGCCCGGTCTCCTGGACCTTCCCAGTGGCGATGAAGTTGATGTTTGCCTGTTCCACCAGATGCTTCATGTAGGCCTTTGACTCGACTGTCACCGGCTCCTTCACACCTGGAGAACGCAGAAACATAACACTGCATAACAACTTTTTCTATTAGAGACACAATATTTAGATTGCAAACTATTTTTAGTTTGTTTTTATAATAATAATAATGCATTTTATTTATATAGCGCTTTTCACAACTCAAAGACGCTTAAGGGCTTTAAGGACGCTTATGTCTTTTAACGGTATCTGTATTCTGTGTGAGATACATTTTCTGTGAAATGTCTATGTGAAGCACTTTGGTCTGCAGTTGTCGTATGAAAGGTGCTATACAAATAAAGATTATTATTAATATTTATATTCCAAAGCTCAAGCAAATTATCAATGGTTTTGGAGTTTTCTGAGAAACAATAAAAAACAATTATGCTGTTTAAATATTCTTTGTATTGCAGTTGTTGCCATCCGATAAGTAAAAGGAAGTACTTCTTAGTATGAGTCTATTTTTGTTGGTGTGAAATAAATGAAACCCCACTCTTACTTTTGTTTGGGCCAATGGTCACGGTGGGATTCCTGAACAGGAACTCGGAGGTGGTGACTCCGGTGTAGAAAACCACGCTGCCGCTGATGTAGATGTCCACGGTGCGGCGCTCGTCGCTGCGGTTCACAAACTCCAGGTTAATCTCGAAGTCGTCGCCCACGCTGACCTCCAGGGTGGGCAGGATCAGGTCCACGTCGGCCGCGGGAAGATCGGACTTATCGCGTTTACAGCCGTACTCCTCCGCCTTCTCCAGGACGGTCCGCTCCTCGGTACTGCCTGGAGAGGAGGAGGATTGAAAGTGTGTTCTTACAAAGGTTCTCCTCACTAATGTAGCTTTCTTCGGAGATATAAGGACTACTTTTGCGTCTGAATTTGGTCCCAAAATTACACATTCTTTGTACATTTCAAATGGTTTTCTCAACATATTTTATATTTTTTGGAGATATTGGAAGTTCTTTTGCGTGAGAGGAAACAACATTTGGTCCCAAAGTAACAAAAAGCTAAATTTGACACAAACTACAACTGATTTCCACACGCTTAATCCTTCCCAAATCTGGCAGCCACATAGGGGTACATGGCTGTTCCTCTGGTGCCGTATCAAGGCCCACTGTGCAAACACACAGCCACCATCATCCCAAATTAACCTGGTACCCGTCATTTTTGCCCCGTGTGAAAAACAAATGGGCTTAACACTGACTCAGAGACTGCTTGAGAGAATAACATCGCGGTTAACATGAAGCCTCACACTGTGCTTCACTTTTCATTGTGAGGATTCATGTTGGCGCCTCTTTCAGGGTTTTAGTTGTCGTGGAAGATTAATTTTAGACTGTTCTTAAACTCAAATCATTTTAGATTTAACATTTGTTCGTAAAAACGTTTTCTAATCAGGAGCCGAGGCTTTTAAAAACCCTGCACTTTGTGTCGTATGAAGTCTCTGACCTTCAGGGAACTTGTACTGATCGGTGATTTCGCGGCGGGTCATGTCTCCTAGAGATTTGGTCACCACCATGCGGCCTATGTGGGTCCGGTTCACTCTGACAGGCTCCATGGTGCCATCTTTATTCCGGGAATAAAACACCACATCGCTGTTGACCTGTTGGCAAAAAATAGAGATGTTAAAAAAAAAAACACTGGGTTGGATTCACGCAATTTTAGTAAAAATAACATGTTTTTTTTAACGGAAAATGACATTGAAATAATGTCCTTTTAAAAGGCTCACCTCAGCAAACACAAAGGCAGCATCAAATGGGAAGCAGATCTGCCCGTGTTTGATGGCCTGGACTGAGGCAGGGCCACATCTGTACATGCCTTTACAAATAAGAGAGGATTATCAATTGACTTGTTCTTATAAAGCAAGATTTTAATTCGTATTATTATTATTACTTACCATCACTGGTCTCCTGTGGTGTAGCATCCACCACCTGCCAGCCTCCAAAGCCAGCTGGGAGGTCGGGTCTGGACATGTAGCACTCGTTCCAGCAGTGATAGTTCCTGATAAAAAAAACATTTAAATATAATTACAGTCTTTTTTTGTTAACAAAAACTTGTGTGGGACTAAAAGAAGCCTTACAAAAGAAAAAGTCTTGAAAAATCTAAAAGGCTCCTCTAAAGAAGGCTGAATGTTTGCAGCTAACTTCATCATTTAATATCTTGTGGCTTTGGTCTGAAAACGGTCGAATATGAAGGTTGTGGAGAAGTCAAAATGAAAAAGGGTTCATCATCTGAGGAGCATTTAAGTGCTTAATTGATTTCATAGCAAACTTCTGATTACATTCTTATATTCAGGTGGAAACTTTGAAAAGAAAAAGGTCAGGAAGTCACCCAAGTTATTAGGATTAATCCTCTGTGGACCTTGATTATTCATAACAAATGTCACTGTAATCTCAGCACTCGTTGAAGCTACTACTACTTTTAAATCTCAGTGTAATGCTGAGTTACATAGAGGGTGATACCAGATAGAGTCTTTGGTGCGACTGCGGTCGATTCTGCCGTTCTCGTCCAGGATGATGTCCATCTTCAGGTTTCCATCGTTGTCGTGAGCGGAGTAGAAGTTGGTGACGACCCTCGACGGGATGCCCAGACAGCGCAGGACTGGAAACAAACATTAAAAGGACAATAAAAAACTGAAATTAAGATTAAAACGGAAGTAAAGACAAGAGTTGAAAGGGGAGAAAGTGTGTAATATGCTTCCTTTCCTATCAATTGAAAACAACTTGTATCAAGGTTTCATTTCTGCACATGGTTTTCTTTTCCTACTTTCTAATGACTTTTTGTCTTTCCTTTTAGGACCTTCTCAACTGATGTCAAGAATTTTCTGAAGGGGTTTGGTCAACAACAAAAAAAGTGCTAATGTTTTTCTATATTTGGGTTTTACAATCAACATACTTAATTGTGTTACAAAAGTTTTGCTCCAATTCGGTGTAACAAACTATATTAACCCAAACATGGCTGTAACAACTTAAAAGACCAAATTGTGCATTTAATCGGCCATCGAATACTTCCATCATAATGTTGATTTTCCATCTTCAGGTTGATTACTGTGACTAACCGTAACCCTAACTCTACCTACAACACTGGAACAGTTAAATATCATCTAAAATGTGGGTTTTTACCTATTAGTAAAAACAGGGCCACCACTATTCAAAGGTGCTATCAATAAAATAACTAGTATATCTTTGTAATATTTTCTACTTCTCACAGGTGTTGAAGACTGCAGCGTAGACCCAGCACTGAGCGTAGCAGACGGGCATCTTGCCGCTGGCGTAGGTGAGCAGGATGTCGGTGCTGCCGGTCCAGGAAGTGGGCGCCACGCCGTAGGTGTAGTCGCCGCTCCAGTTCCCCACGAGCACACCCTCGTCATCACGAGAGTTCAGCTGAGTGTGACAAAGAGCAGATTTAAGACATTTATGGAAAGAGCATCCGACAAGCACTATATATCTGAAGCTTTGCACTTTAAAAAAGGCCTAATTCTGTATCATTTACTTTTTTCAACAAGAAGAACAAACTCTATTCAATAAATAAAAGATGTGTAAAATTCCTAGATATGAATTTAGGGAGTTGAAGTAAAAACATAATTTAAACAGTAGAAACCCTTGTGTTGGTCCAATTACACTTTATTTTGAAAAGTGATGGCTATGTAAAAAGGCTTTCTGCAAAAGTCTCCCAGAAAAAAAAATCTACATTTTATGAGAGAAAACCAAAACAATTGATTACAGCTCATTATATTTCAAGCTGGTTCCACAATCTTAATGTCTCATGGATAGAAAACATAGTCCATAAATCCCTTCACTATATCATTGATATTTAATATTTTGCTGCTGTTACGTGCCGTAGTGGGTGCTGGTGTGTGTGTGTGTGTGTGTGTGTGTGTGTGTGTGTGTGTGTGTGTGTCTCTCTCTCCCTCTCCCCCTGATTGTCTCCCTCCAGGTTAAGTCCCAATCCCCAATCAGGGCCTCCATAAAGGACCTGAGGAAGGCTGCAGTCGCTCTCTCCTTCTCCTCTGGCTGCATGTGTGATATGTGCAGCATTGTGTGGTTTCTTTGTATAAGACCTGTTAGGTTAACTTGTATTTTGCTCATTGTTAGATGTTTCATTTAGTCACTTTCTTTTCGAAGGAAGTTGTTCTCAGTTACTTAAGTTTGTTTTGCAAAATGGCTGGTGAGCCCCTTTACTTTTGTATTAATTAAAACATCACTTTGTGGCTTCAGCAATCGGTTTCCTCTTTTCTTTCTCTCTCCCGGTTATTTTATATTTGTGTTACTTCCCTTTGTACCCCTAGTCCAGGAGGGAACGCAACAACCGCACAATAATATTCTGTTAGTATTGTTGCACCATTTAACTGCATATCTTATGTTTCTGAAAACCATTTTCACGAGTTTTAATGGATGTCTATGAATATTTCCTCACCATAGCAGAGGCCTTCCTGGTCACCCTGATGGGGTCTCCTCTGTTGGTGATGGGCATGTCGGACCGGTCCATGATGTACAGACAGGCGTCCAGGACTCCAAAGTTAAACTATAAGGAAAACAAAACCTTAATAAGTCAAAAGATATTTAAGATAATCAATCCTGAGGCTCTTGTTTTTTTGCTTTTTCTTCTACCTGTCCATAGTTCCAGTTTCTCTCAGCGACGTCATCAAAGGCGCCGTGGTAGATGATCCCCATTTCATTCATCACACACTCATCCCTCTCCTTCTCATCATCCAGAAACACGGCATCAGCTGAGGAAAATCACAACAAGTCAAGTGGATATTTATGGACAAAACCACCAGACTAAGGGACAGTTTCATCCCACATGCCATAAGACTGTTAAACACCTGAACTTTTGAAACATCATCCATCTGTTTGCAACTTATATATATCAATATTCCAATTATTGTATATAGACTATTCTGCACTATTACTACTTGAATCTTGAAAACCTGATAAAAGCATAAATAAAGTGGTTCAAAAAATAAGTTGTGGACGCCTTAACCCAACCTGAGGCCCAGGGATTGAAGAGGATGTAGAGGTCGCGGCTTTTGTCCTTTCGGGTCCTGCGGATACCGAAGGGTGTCACCACGGCGACGTACATGTGGTACTTCCCCACGGTGCAGGTGGCAGCAGCCGTGACGCCCATAGTGACCGTGTTGTCAGAGGTGTTGGTGATGCTGCCCTCCCAGGGGCTCGGACGCTCATTGTGGGGAAAGACAGGGATGTAGGTGCCCTTGCTGAACTGAGGGCTGGAGCCTGGAGGAAAAGAGGGAAGTTTGACATTAAAACCGAATCAAGACTTGGTACATGCAGGATACTGCTCCACCTGTTCAAATCTGCTCAACGATTGTTGGTCAGAGACTTTATGACTCAGCCTATCATAACAACCTAATAAGGCTGTCCAACAACATCATCTCGGACCCAAACCATGTTCTGAACAGAGAATATGAACTGCTAGCATCTAATGGGAGATACAGGGTCCCGCGCTTCAATAAAGTCAGACTGAAGCATCCTTTGTGCATCAGTCAATCCTCACAGTAAAGAGAGCTGAATCCCAGATCAGATGCACGCTAAAGGGCCATTGAAAATGTTTTCTCTCAGTATGATGGAAAATATGAGTTTGAAGACG
This sequence comes from Notothenia coriiceps, assembly GCF_000735185.1. Taxonomy (NCBI): domain Eukaryota; kingdom Metazoa; phylum Chordata; class Actinopteri; order Perciformes; family Nototheniidae; genus Notothenia; species Notothenia coriiceps. The sequence goes on from NW_011357368.1 coordinate 6,326,406, forward strand.
CGCTCACCGATCACAAACTCCACAGCGAACTTGTCTGAGGCAGCTTTGTAGGGACGGTTGAAGGTGATCTTGACCTCGAACTCTTGTCCTCGACGCACCACCAGATAGTCCGAGTTGTACAAGTTGGTGTGGTGCTGCTGCTTGTTGTTCTCCTCCGGCAGTCGCATCATGTCCACGTCCAAGATGTCAAGATAGTCTGAAGGACAAGAGAGGAATAAAGAGCCCCATGTAAGCCTCAGAACAACATTTTTGGTGGTTTTCTGACCTAAGTGTTCACACATAAGGCTACCGTTCTTGTTTTAAAAATGTCAAGTAAATAAATACAAAACTATTGAATTTGTGTGTTTGTATTAAACATCCAGCTAACCTAGATGTTTTAATTATTTAAAAACTGAAATGAATTAGCCCCGATGAACATGAGGGGACAGCTAAACTGCCCGTTTCTTTAAAACCTAATATCAATGAAACATTATCCTTTTAAACAATGGAAGATAGAGCCTCAGCCATCAAATGATGCTGGACATTTGCTTAAAAAAAAAAGAGCGGTGGAGACCAGTGCTCTCTAAGTGTGTCAGCAGTTTATCAGAAAACACAGCGATGGCTTATTATTTGCGTTATCCTTACAGCCGCTCATTTGTTGTTCTGGCTGTCATCTTGTGCGACAGCTGCATGAAGTGATTAGAGTGTATCTTGCTTGGATGTCATTCATGTGTCAGTCATGTGTACAAACTACTGGAAACTGTATCAGTGTCGGGAAAGTCTTCTCAAACCAAGAAGTGACATCTGTCTCCTTCAATTCAATTTTTTATTAATAAATTCTGTATGAACTAGATCTTATTGTTAAGAGTACAATACTTACTATATAATAATTACAATCCCATAGCTATACATACCTGTATATACGTAAAACACCGTGCATTTGAACTTATACTGTCCCTTTTTCTTTCACATACTTTTATTCTTACATTTCTTCTACTATTATTATATGATGTAAATATAACTATTGTTATTATGCTTGTGTGCAATCATATCTGTCCTATCCTGTGTTTACCCTTATTGCAGTTGCTGCTAAGACACCCACATTTCCATACAGGGGTTTATAAAGGTTTTTCTATGACTTGAACTTAATAAAACTTAAGTTCAATAGCCTCTTTTTTGCAGAATCCTCTCTCACCGGTCAGAGGGGGGAATCCTCTTGGACCCGGCAGACCAAACGGTTCAAACTCAGGGATGTCGGTGGAGTCAGAGTTGGAGGTGGAGATGGGAACTAAAGAGCGACCGCTGCTCGTCATCTTGGGTCGGGGTCCGGTGGGAGGAGGGGGGGCGGGAGAGGAGGTCGCGGTGGCGCCTGGATCAGACATGGCGGCGATAACTCGAGAAGGACGATCTGAAAAGACTGATAACACAACATTTGTACTAATTATTAGACTTTTATTTTTGTTGCAACAACTTTTTTACTGAAAACTGCTCATTCCTGCATGAAGACAAGCTGTGTTAAACCCATCTGCTACACATCTGTGGAAAAACAGGCAACATGCCTATATGTGTGTGTGTGGGTGTGTGTGTGGTGTGTGTGTGTGTGTGTGTGTGTCTGTATGATTATCCCATTGTTCAAAAATGACATCATTTATAGAGATTGGAAAAAAGCAGTGCATACAATAATTAAAGTATGTGAATAAGGATCAGTGTGAATATTTGTATGTCCCATGTGGTTTCCATGTGTGTGTGAGTGTGAGTGTGTGTGTGTGTGTGTGTGTGTCTGTATGATTATCCCATTGTTCAAAAATGACATCATTTATAGAGATTGGAAAAAAGCAGTGCATACAATAATTAAAGTATGTGAATAAGGATCAGTATGAATATTTGTATGTCCCATGTGGTTTCCATGTGTGTGTGTGTGTGTGTGTGTGAGTGTGTGTGCGTGTTGGGTGGGGGAGCGTTTTTTTTTTTTTTTGGAAGTTGCTGGTAAACAAAGACACTTTTACTGCTTTATTTTTACTTAACAAATATTGTATTTGTATATTTCCTTGTGGTCAGAAAGAGAAGCATTTATCATGTGTATTAAAATACAGAACGGTCATGGAGGGAAACCACAGTGAAACTGACTGTGGGTTTCTTCTGTGTGAAATCATGTCATTGTGAAAGCTCCTGAATAAACACACAATAGAAATACCGCTGACACTAGAACCGCATATTGCATGCAGTCCAATATAGTTCAACCAATTGCAGGGTTAATCATTTTTAAATAAAATTGTTAAGCATTGAGTTGAGTTTGGACTTTGGTACTAGAAGGAAGTTGTAGAAGTAGCAGTACTATTAGTCGGGAGAGAACTTTTAGGGATTCATTTAGTCTTACTCCTAGGAATCTAACCTTTTCTGTGTGGGGACGTTTTCGACCAACCCTAAATCGTTATCTCCTTTGAGGAATGTGCTGAGGCACTTAGTCTCAGTTTTATGACCGATCAACTCTCGGTCATAGAGCCTAAAAGTCAGGCAAGTGATTGAGTATTTCCAGATGTTGGGGGGATATCTCCAGTGTTCCCAGTGTTTACGGACGTAAACTGGTGTGTTACCTTACATGTTTATTCAAACGGTAAACGTCCCTGGGTGGACTTGAACCACCAACCTTTCGGTTAACAGCCGAATGCGCGGTTGGTGGTTCAAGTCCACCCAGGGACGTTTACCGTTTGAATAAACATGTAAGGTAACACACCAGTTTACGTCCGTNCACACACACACACACACACACACACACACACACACACACACACACACACACACACACACACACACACACACACACACACACACACACACACCTGGCACTTCAGCATTAGGTGTGTGTAGATGTGTGGTTATGAAAATAGATTCTGAACTCTGCACATGATAGAAGTAATAAGTGTTTTATAGTGCATGTGCAGAATAGTTGCATTACTTTGTGCCTCAGTGTAATATTACAGCGGCACACTTCAGGACTTTATTAGCTGTGATTATGCAATGCACAGCTGAGGGTAAGATATTAAAGGTGGGGTAGGTACGTTTGAAAAACCGGCTCGAGATACACTTTTTGTTATATTCCATGGAATGCTCTTAACATCCCGATAGCAATGAATATCTGAAGTGCTTTGACAAAAAATACATAAAAAAATGTCATCTGTGGAAGCCGTGGTGCTGTAAAAAGCACGACCAATCATCTGAGCCGGCCCGGCTAAAATAACTGGATGGCCTACCTGCCTGTCAGCCTTCCATCTGTGCACAAACTTATCTCGTGCCCTCATTGGTCATGTGCGCGTTCATGTGTGTTAGAGGAGGGGCTCTGTAAGGAAGTGGCAGATTTTTTCCGGCTGTGTATTTTCAAATTCTAGCGCACTCGAGCTGGTTTTTCCAAAATTACCTACCCCACCTTTAAGGCTTTGGAAGACTGGTTAAAACCACATGTGAATATTGACTGAAAAGAATTATGCTTTTTGGGGTTTTCCCTCGCCTGTGTGTCGTATAGGTTTTTGTGCACGTTAATGGTCTGCAAAGGCTAAAATCCCAAAGTTCCTCTCCCACACTTGAAAAGCCTTCATTGGACTCCTTTGTCACAACAGAGCCGGCCAGCTAACCAATCAGAGCAGACTGGGCTCTGGTTTCAGACAGAGGGTGAAAAGAGGTGCTACAGGCAGTATGAGAAACATAAAAAGCTTTTTGCACATTAGAGCATGGAGACATGTCACAGTAGAGACACTACATACAAATATGAACCTGAAAATGAGCAAAATAGGGCCACTTTTTAAGAGCTTTTTTCTGCAGTTGATAATAACTCAAAAGGCACTCATGTATCAAGTGAAGTCCCACACAGGTCAATACTTAAGAAATACTTTCAGCTTTTGCAATATCCGTTTATTAGTTTTCATGCTGAGAGTTGCAACAGATCAATAAAACTCTAATGTGTGCTGGAGCCAGAAGGCTTTTAGCTTAGCTTTGTAAAAGGACTACACGCAGCAGGAAACAGTCATCCTGACTCTATAAAGTTTATATACATCCCTCCCAAAACTTCCAAAGCCCGCTGTTTAACAAGTATTTCATATACATACTGTACACAAACAGGTGTGTCAAAACAGCAATTTGTGGTTACATGCCGCAACAATACCTCTGAGAAAAAACAGACGAACACTTCCCAGAATGTTGTTATCAACATTCAAACAAAACACACATATGGTTAATTACATTTCTGTCTGTAGATTAAACAAACATAAAACATATGATAATCAGAGATTTTGGTGCTCAAAGCAGGGACGCGGGAAGGGGGGGTGCTGAGGGGGCCGCAGCACCCCCATCTGTTGGCGGAGAGTTGTAACTGCAACGCCAAAAAGTTCACTAACTCGTTTTAAGATCATTGGTTGTCTTTGTAGTGGACAACAAACATATTTGCATGTCCTCAGGTGCACCATAGAGAGTATCCTGAATGGCTGCATCACGGGGGTACGGCAGCTGCACTGCCCTCAATCGTAAGGCTTTACAGAGGGTGGTGAGGGTAGCTATTGTAGGAAACATGACAGTAGCTAGCAGATTTCGACAGATACAGCCCACTCAAAAATATATTGTTTTATATAAAATTAATTGATATATATATTAGCTATACACTTTACGAATATAATAGTTTTTTATGGACAACTTCACCTATCAATCTCGTCCAACTAATCTTGCTGCTGTCACTCATCAAACCTGGCAACTCCGGGCTTCCTGTCAGCTGTCAATCAAAGTCCAGTGGCTCCCCGCCACAGTTTCGCCGCTGCGAGGCTCCACTAGCACCCCCCCACCGCAACCGCACGCCGCACCCCAACTCTGACTGACTTCCCGCGTCCCTGGCTCAAAGTCACTCTGACATCATGTCTGTACCATTCTCGTATATTGAATGTAAGGATTTTCTTCCAATTTTGTCAATAGGGCTGCTTTTTTTTTTTGCCCTAACCCTTTTTTTTGTTTACAGTTTTTGCTAAACTAACCAACTCCCTTTCTCATTATCTTTATTCTCAGAAAGCGAATAAGTGTGTTTCCCCTAATGTCTACAACTAAATCTTATAAGAAACCTTTGAAGCGAGTAGTACTTTGTAAAGAAGACTGGAGGTCTTGTTTGGCTGCTTATATAAAGGAACAACTGAAAATATTCTTTAACAAACAGAGCTGTATCGTGGATTTCCATCAGGTCAGGGTTTGGTTTATTGGGGGCCATTAATAAGTTCAATTAGAGCAAAATATATTGCTTGAGGCTGGAACTTTTTAATCGCAGCTCATCACTGCCAATAACAATTTAATCCGTTGACCTTTCATCTGTTATTGCTATCAGGCTGTAGTTTAATACTTTAATTGTGCTTCACCTTCGTCTGTTCTGATCCTCCTTGCTTGGGTCACCACATTCCTATCGTTTGAATGATATCGTTAATACTACACGGTATATGCTTCAATGTAAATATTCATGATTTTCCTCTCATCTAATTACAGTGTATCTTTCAACACTAAAAGACTATGTAATTATCATTAATTTATGTAGTCGGCTGGTGAACATGCACCTTCTTTTAGCTGTGAACTGTAATTATACAATTACCATCGCACCACTGCCAAGGAAACAGGAGAAACCGTTTGAGCTGTTACCCCAGGCGCCATCCAAAACATCCCATTAAAGCTGCTATTTAAAGCTCCGGTGAGCCGGCATGGAGCTCTGAGGATTTCACTGAGGCCGAAGCTCTTTTGTAAACTTTTATATTCATCCAAGGATGCAGAGGCTCAACAGAGCTGCTCTTTTTCAGCTTCACATTCAGACACTTGCAAACCCAGTCATACCTTATACTCGCTCACCTGTAGCTTAATGCCATCCTGGTACACATGCTGCCTTACACACACGCACGCACGCACGCACGCACGCACGCACACACACACACACACACACACACACACACACACACATTTTGTGTTTTATACCGGAGCTCATATATCTGTCTTTCCAGCCAGTGGAGTATATTTATTTACTCAAGTATTTGACTTAAGTATATTTTTTGATGTATCCTTTCCTGAGTCTTTTCAAGTTATGCTACTTTATACTGTATGCTTTGCTACAGTTGAGAAGCCATTAAACAATTAACCAATTTAAACATTTTTGAGTTGCATTATGGGTAATCTGGATCCAGTGTCTTTTAGTCTTCGCCTACACTAGATACTAGAGGTCATCGTAACCTCTGCTGATGATTTGATTTGGACCAAGTGCATTAATAAATTGTGTGTGTGTGTGTGTGTGCGTGTGCGTGCGTGCGTGCGTGCGTATTTCGTCCAGCGTCAGAGGCCTGCTCATCAGGGGCTATCGCAGATTAAAGGGTCTGAAGTGTCAGGAGTTTACAGCTGCAGGAGTATCTTATCAGCTCTTATTTTGGCAGCAGATGGAATAACTTTCTGCTGCTGTCTGGGTCTCAGTCTCCGTCTGCATCTCAAGCTTTTCCTTCTCCCTGTCATCGGCTTCAGGGTCGTGGAAAACCTCGAAAATATTAGCATGGAAACTAGTGAGATTTAAAGGTTGACTTTTCCTGGATAGGGTGAAGAAATGTCCCATTCCTGTTGTTATACCAGGCTTAGTCATTAATCCTAATATAGTAACATGACCTAAACTTCTTATTGTTCTGCTGATCTTTGTTGCACATTAACGTCTTTACGTTGGGCAGGTTACTATATTGATATTATCTTTTGATATTGTGATCAGAGGTCGCGTTAACCGAATATTTTCCGTTTAACAATGACGGAAAAATCTGAAAGCAGTCCGTAATTTTGACAGATTAGAACAAACTCGGAACAGCGCCAAAGTTTCCCCGCAGCGAGGCTCCGGTGTTATGCCGTGTTATGCATGCCCTCCAAAAAGGAAATGATACCGTTTCCAAACCTAACTTTGCCGTACAAATCATTGAAATGTCTGTGAGTTTTGGCTTTACGCTTTGCGCGCTCCCGCGAGGTGCAGTGGGCATGCATGGCAACCCCCCCTTGACAGTTCACGAGCATGCTCTCCCACCCTCGTCAGTTGTGTAAAGGCCGACGGGTAATTCTGGTTTTTGACGGAAATGTTACGATCCTGTCCGTCAAAAATGAGTAAAAAAGCGCAACCTCTGATTGTGATATAAGACAAGATACCATCTTAGATTTTGGATATCATTGAATTAAAAACAGCATGACAACAAATGAATATCATTTTCTGAATTTATGCGACAAGTCAAGCTGTTCTTTTGTTTGCCTTACCCCAAAAATGTCATATATATATATTTTGAGAAGGCACGAGTTATCAAACCTACAAAAAAAGTCTGTTTTGATATATATTTGATCAAAACTATTTGATTTCCTCCAACATGCTCAATCTAGGGGAATCTAGGGAATACCTTTTTTTACCCTCAGGTCATAAAGAAGCTTGGTTTTGCTTGAAAAGAACAGGCATGCTTGGTTTCCCATTTAAAGTAAACCAAATTCCTGGCTGTCACCTCGCCTACCTTTTTTCTTTGGTAATCATGTTTTTCCGTAATCTTTCTCTGTTCCCTTTTCCACCTGTTTTTATTGTGTGTGTTTCCAGCCCTTTGCTCTGCTCATTGATATGGGATCTGGTGATTTAAGAGCAGCTATGCCAGCGATGTGATGACTGAACACATGGCGCTGCACCGGGGGGCTGCATGGCAGTGCTTTGGTTTGACTGTTGCCATGGCAGCAGTGTGGAATCGTATCCGGGGGATACAGTTGTAGATGGAATGTGTTGCTCAACATCGACGGTGGATTCATGTTATTGCTTTTTCTCACAATCTTACATTGGCTTTACAATAAATACACTTAGAGATGAGGAGGTATGAATCTCATGTTTGTGTCGCAGTTGGGATTTGTTTAGACGAGCTCAGCATAAAGACTAGAAGCAGGAGGAAACTAGCAGTTCTGTCAAAAGTACAAAACAACAACTAAAGATGAAGCTAACCTATTGCTTATTGACATACCATTGTACTGTTTAACCTGAGATACAATGCAACTGTTCTGCTATAACCACTATTTTTATTATGCCACTTTATTTTCCCTTAGTGTGTTTGATAGGGTTTTAAGTTATTTAAATAGTCTGCAAAGGCTAAAATCCCATCCCAATCATTTCTGTATTTCCAACATTGTAAACATAACCCAGAATACTTCGAATTGATGACAGAGATTCTGTATTGAAATAGTGGCAGCATGTTGAACTTTCCCTTTGTGACACTCAAATGAACACACAGTGAGTTTAAGATTATGTAAAAAAATCACAAAACATTGTAAAACAAAGAAGTAAAGATCATTTAGGCCTACCAACATCATGTACATCACACTGATTTAAAGGTCCCATATCATGCTTTTCTGGGTATTACCCGTCCCCTTGTGTGTTATGTAGCTCTTTCTGCATGTAAACGGTCTGCAGAGTCAAAACCCTCAAAGTACACCATGTAGCGAGTAAAACTCTAACACAGAAAAGACCTGTCTATGCTGCCCCACAACGCCTCGTTGGACATTTCTCTTTTTCCATTGTNTTTGGTACTAGAAGGAAGTTGTAGAAGTAGCAGTACTATTAGTCGGGAGAGAACTTTTAGGGATTCATTTAGTCTTACTCCTAGGAATCTAACCTTTTCTGTGTGGGGACGTTTTCGACCAACCCTAAATCGTTATCTCCTTTGAGGAATGTGCTGAGGCACTTAGTCTCAGTTTTATGACCGATCAACTCTCGGTCATAGAGCCTAAAAGTCAGGCAAGTGATTGAGTATTTCCAGATGTTGGGGGATATCTCCAGTGTTCCCAGTGTTTACGGACGTAAACTGGTGTGTTACCTTACATGTTTATTCAAACGGTAAACGTCCCTGGGTGGACTTGAACCACCAACCTTTCGGTTAACAGCCGAATGCGCTGACCAATTGCTTCACAGAGACATGCTACCATACTAAAAGGGGCTTGACATGGATCGCTGGCTCCACCCTCCTTAATTTGCTCTTTTATTCAAGAGGTTTGTTTGCCTCGAATACAGAGAAGTAGAAGTTGCCTCAAATGAAACCTGTGGAAGCTAAATGTGCTCTAGTTTTTAAAGCTTTAGTTCATGTCTTCAATGTTGCTGGAAGCAAGGACGTACATCAAATGATGATGTGTAACAGTTATACTTTTGTTACTGTTTTTCTGGAACCTTGCCCCTGAACACGTCAACTGGCGTGTTCCCTTACATGTTTATTCAAACAGTAAACGTCCCTGGGTGGACTTGAACCACCAACCTTTCGGTTAACAGCCGAACGCGCTAACCAATTGCGCCACAGAGACATGCTATACTAATTTAAGGGACGTGGGATTTATCCCTGCCACCACCCGCTTTCATTTGCTCTTTGCTCCAAGAAATGTGTTTGCCTGGAATACAGAGAAGTAGAAGTTGCCTCAAATAAAACCTGTGGAAGGCCCCAATATGTGGATTAACTCTCTGTAAACTATTTAAAAGGTCTATTTGAGAGAGAGGGTGGTCAGATTTGATGTGGCAACCCACCCGTGCAGTCAGAACCTCTGGCTGCTCTGTGACTTGTGATGTGAAATTCTCCGGCCGATACTTGTAAATAAACATCAGTGTTTGACATCAAAGCTCCAACTCTCCTCGTGTCTCTCTGAGTCCTGACTCTCCATTGCTGAAGAAGTTTCCCTAACAATAACCAGAAATGTATAATTACATAACCAATACTTTTATTATAATGTCCTGGAATAAAATAGTGTTTTTATTTTTAAAAATAATACATTTCTTAAGATAAAAAGTTGAATATATTTGTTGTTGTTTTTACTTTTAATTGGACAAAACCAGGATTTGAAAATGGTCTTACATTTTATAGACCAAACAATTGATCGATTAGTTGAGAAAAGGAACAGATTAATGACCAATAATTGGTAAAGTGATAATTTAATAACGACTAAAAACACACTGGTCATGCACCTTTAGTACTACTGCAATACAAGGAGTAATGCTAGCAAAAAGAAGATTTTATTAAAGTCTCATAAAGAGTTTATTTCTATAACAAGGTAAATAAAAGTCGTTAAAAATCCTCATAAAAAGTCTGTGTTTATTATTCTCACCTTGACAAACTGAACATCAGGATCAAACACATAAAACTGGTGTAAACAAAGACCCTCAGTGCACTCCGAGTGACTCATGTAATCCTAAAAACATAAAACAGAACCAGAGTGACATAAACCCACATGGGGTCTACATACCACACCAGGCAGTTACTGCCATGACGATTATGTAACCATGTGGGAAGGCTGATTAAACATCAGGTACACAAAAGGTGTTTTCATGAGGTGCGAGCGGGGTGTACAGTACGTCAGGTTTATGGGACGAACACCTGCTCACTGTTGCATAACGGGGGCGTGTGCTGGACCAGGAGACGCTTTTGGGACGACTGGACGGCATGAGTCACTGCTAAAGACAGAGAGAGCTCTGTTTCCCCCTCAGAGACGTGCCTACCTTCTGCAGACTGGCACAGGACGAGTGGGCAGACAGACAGGCGGCAGCTCATTGGTGGAAAGGAACTAATTACCTGTACTAGTTAAGCACCATTTTACTATTTAAAAACACCCAATAAAAAGAGTTACTAAAAAAGAAAGAAAAGTTGGGGCTCTTTGGCATTAACACCTGGAACATGTCACAGGGTTCATTTAACTCACTGTTCGAGGCACAAAGAGGTAACACTTTTGAATATTTCACATTAAATAAATGCCACAATATTTATGCTAATTGTGTAGCGAAAAGTAATTGGTCATCTCACCTCTACCACTCTTTATAATTTCAGGGGTTTCCCAGGATCAGAACCAGTCGACTAAACCACCTAACCTAAAAACTAATTAAAAACGGTCTCTACCTCAGGACAGCTGCATAAAGATATTACTTTTGAATTGATGCATGACCATGCTTCTGGAGCAACAATACCTTTTCTTTCATGCTGTAAGAACATTTTGAGATGGATACTTTTGTACTTTGACTGGAAGAGGAATTTGAATGCAACAGTTTTTATTACATATTTGCATTTCCACTTTCTTATTTGCTGATTTCAAAGTCATATACACATCCTAGATATCCTACAAGATCCATGTGGAATAAAGTCATACATATTCTTCATGGGCATTGCTGGAAAAACTCAATCAAATACGCAGAATCTACTTTAAGTGCTACATTTGGAAAGTAGGGGTGTGTTGGTGGTATCAGTTCTGCATAAAGAAACATTTCGAATGATGAAATCTTGAACGGAAGTTTAAGTGGCATAAAAAAGCCTGGTATGGAAATACTGTAGTCCACAGTATTTCCAAACTGTTCTTAATTTAAGAGTTGGAGTCAATGCATATAGTTTCTTCACACTACTGCATATCACTGACACTTGTTACTTTTCTGCGTACAAAGATTTTTAACACAACTTTGGCAAATGCTGACTCATTTGCACGTTAACCAGCAGGACTGAGACCTTTAATGCTCGGGGAGGTTTTTTACTTGCCATAAAACTCTCTGCAAAGACCATACTTTACCCGGCAAAGTGAAAAGGTCAAAGTGTTGCACGCATTTCATACAGAGACAAAAACAACATGCACCTCAAAAGTCTAGAAAACTTTGAAACAAAGTAGGATTCAAAGCTTTTTGTCCTATTGTTTCTACTTCTACAGTATTTACTGTATACATCCAGGTAATAACACAGTTACAGTTACTCCTACTTATTTGAATGTACACCAGGCATTAAATCAAACTTAAGTTAACAGAAAAGTGCATTGATTATAATATGAAATCGTAGTGATGCACAAAGGGCATTGTTAGAGCATGTTTGAACGATTGCACAACAACTCACATCTGGAAGGTATAAACAAAAACAGATACCATGCTGTTGAGGAATGTTGCGGTTAATGTAGCATGACAGCAACTTTTGTAAATATAAAGTAAGTTAAAATGGAGAGTGGACGCACCTCGGATGAAGTTGGAGAGACAAGCTGCTGTTGGATGGAGTGGATCCGCTGCTGCTGCTCCGTCTTGGGAAACTTCTGCTTCTGCTTAAATACCCTACAGGGGAGAGGGCGAGTCATCCATGAGAGAGAGTGTGTGTGTGTGTGTGTGTGTGTGTGTGTGTGTGTGTGTGTGTGTGTGTGTGTGTGTGTGTGTGTGTGTAACTGGACAGCCTATTTTACGAACAGGGTGTGGAATCTACCATCGCTGCACAACCCACAGCTGGATGGAGCTCACACAGATAAGGTCTATGCTGCCTCCTCCTTGTTTTCTACTTAAAAAGGCGTGGTCTTGTGCTGAGGAACCCACTCTTTTGATGGTTTGTGGTGGCATATTTACTGTAAGAGTGATGCTTTTATTTCTGGTGTTGGTTTGTGCTCTCTTTACTCCAACTGCTCCACCATTAGTTCCTCTGTTTTTAGCCTCAGCTCTAAATAAAGAGGGCATAGGTTTTTGATGTAAATAAACACAGACTGTTGTGGCCTCTTTAATGAAGTCTTAGTTCAGTTGGTAATTCCTGATAGGCTCGTTTCACTTACAAGTTCCTGTTTACTTGACTTATGTTTGACTTGTGATAAAAGACTGACATAGTTCACTGGTCAGATTTAGGATGACTGAAGTGGCCTAAAGCTGGTCTGTGGCAACCAAAATTGGCACGCGTTAAAAAGTTACCCAGTTATTTTTTTTGGAGCTATTTGTTAGCCGAGTATTAACACCATTAAGACCTTTGTTGGCAAATAGTAAATACCCCCCAAACAAAAGCCTTATTTTAAGAAAACTTGTATATATAGACATTCCCCAAACTAACTAACTGCATTCTCTGCGAAATGTCCCATCAAACTCAAAGCGAAAAAATGACTTAATTGTTTTAAAACGATACCTGTTTTATGCATAATAACCTTTTGTATTGCTTATCATGTGGAATGGTGCAAGAGTTGTATTTTTTTGTTGGAACAATGTTGATTCTACCCTCTTGAAGATACTAGATTTGAATCTCAATGAGTCTTTTACCTGGTTAATAAAGGATATTGACTGCATATATAATGTGCACACACCTGTACATTTCCTCCATCATTATGACTCTTATTGCTACTTCTTAGAGCAGTTTTCTTTTCCATAATGGCATCTCTACTTTGAAGCGCAGTAAAGAGGAAGAACTCAGTCTCCACTTTGTATGTGCACAAGAGGTTCTTTTTCATTCATTCATTTAATGATATGCTGCCACCCTGAGGAAGAATTTCCATAAGTACGACCCAAAACATTAACATTAAATATAGCTTAATTTCCATCTAAAAGCAGGAAGAGGTTTCTTTTCTACCACATCTAACTGGCAGAATAATTTTACACTACTGTATAATTTTGTGTTTCCAAAACATATTATTCTGAGTTATTTCATGGGCAAACTGATCAGCCAATGAAAATGTACATTGCAAACAGCAACCTTGAGATTAAGTGTTGTTGCAGTGGAATTATTTTGTGGCTGTTTTTTTGTTATAGTATGTTATTTAGATGCAAGCGTCATTTGGAGGGAAGTGGTTTTGCTGCTGTGAGTCCAATGAAACGTAATTCATGTGACATTTACAGAAAGCAGCAGTGTTGTGAAAAGGCATCCATCATGGTTGTATTCAGCGAACACTTAACAGACCTCAAAACAAACTCCACTCAAGTTAATAGCGCCAAATCAATATGGCTGACTCAGGCCTTTCCATGAACAGGGTTTGTTTTTATTAACTCTAACTGGTGCTGAAGGAAAGTGTGAATCATAGCGAGTGTGATATAATATGTGTTTTTAAAAGGACTGGGACTGGAGAACACATTGTACCATGTGTGATGCCAAGTTTCAGTGACAGCAGGCAGGCATGATGAGAGGCTCTGCACACAATGAGACGACTGTTCGGAAATATCACTTGGTTATTTTTTGCACCAGTGTAGATTTAGGTGTTATTCCCTTATGCTTAGAGAGGATACAAAGATTTGTGTTGCACTTTTCCAGAGTTGCAAATGTCAGATTTGACCACTGTTAAGAACTCAGACACTTAGGATGTAGGACCCCATTGCACGACCCGGGAGACAGAGGTAAAGTATTGGTAAGATACTTTATTTTCTAAAACACAGCAAGATGAACAAAAAAAAAGGTCACTATCGAATCTCAAGTTGAGATGACAAAAATTGAGAACAAAATGAAAGCGCTCACGTAGTGAGGA
>NW_011357368.1:6340671-6343628 GCF_000735185.1 Notothenia coriiceps
GTTATGAACTCAGACACTTAGGATGTTGGACCCAATTGCACGACACGGGAGACAGAGGTAAAGTATTGGTAAGATACTTTATTTTCTAAAACACAGCAAGATGAACAAAAAAAAAGGTCACTATCGAATCTCAAGTTGAGATGACAAAAATAGAGAACAAAATGAAAGCACTCACGAGAGCACAGAGAGCATAGACCTGACCATGGCAAGAGACAAGACGAACTGACAGCAGCACCATATGGACCAACTCAAATTAGCTTTATTCTATAGAAGTGTTCGCCAAGTAAACATTTCCCAATGCATTTTCTTTGGTGAGTTTCAGACTTTATTCTTGATGACATAACATAATTGAATTACGAAAATATATGTGCCTTCATAATGGTTTAATAAACATTATAATGTAGTTTTTTTTAGCAGACGTGAACTTATTTTAAAGTATTTCATTTTTTTATTTGTAAAAAGCATTTCCGTTTAAGATTAAGACTGAACTTTTAATGATAGTCATTATAGGGAAGTGATTATTGCATCAGAATTATAACTTCTGATTAAATGGAGGAACATAGAGTATATTTAGATACACTTGATGGAAGATGCTCCTCGCCATGTGATGCTGTTTCTTTCAGCTTGACATTTTGACAAAGAAAGATTTAGCCGATAATAGTAGATGCACTTTGTAAGAGTCTTTTGTCTGCCAACTTTGTACTTTCATGTACTTTTTAAAGACAGGAACTCTTTAACCACATGGCAGCTCAGTGTCTTGTGGGTAGAGGAAACAGAAGTGACACACGTTCACCACAGGCAAGCTCTGCAGCTTTCGACAAGAACTCTGCATACGTGTGACACCATGCATGTAAACGCTCTGTATGTTCTTATAAGTGAATCGTTGCAGCTCTGTGCAGCATGCATTTGTGTGTGTGTGTTGCAAACATGTTCACGTTACTGGGTCAAAGACACTCACCTTGCCATCGTTTCACTTCCTGTCGTCCTGAATGACAGCATGTTAGGAAACCAAACGGTGGTCACGTGACACGACAAGTCTTCCACTTTCTGTGTTCAGTTTGTGCGGCACGAATCGTCATTTTGAAATTCACTACAGCGGGTTTTCTTTCACAATCGAAGTGAGTAAGCTCTTCCTGTAAAAGACACAAAGGAACTAAAAAGAGGAAGAGAGCGGACGGAGAGGTGATGGACACGACAGATGAGAGCTTTAGTCCAGTCATCGTCACCAACGGTGGTGAGTTTGTCAGAGCTCTTAGATTCTTTGCTTACCTTTTATTATACCTAGTTGTATTGATTTTGTGTGAGTTGTATAAAAGGCACCTTAATGTGTGATGTAATTAAAACAATAATGCACTTTCTTAAGGTAAATACAGAAGAAAGACAGTTCAAATGTGGCTTAAAATGCAGTTTTAGAAGTGGAGCATAGTAGATGACTCATTGTTGCTGTTTCTGTGTCATTCAGCTTACCCGGTACGATGCAGTGAGGAAGTCCTTCTGCCTTTCTTCACAGATGAGAGTCTGCAGGACGCCATGGACTCTCAAACCCCCCCTTCCTCCCACAGCACCCCCCCGGCTCTCCAAGAGCTCAGACTGGTCCTACTGGGCAGGAAAGGAGCTGGGAAAAGCGCGGCGGGCAACACCATCCTAGGAGTTGCGGGAGGTTTCGAGAGCGGGAAGCCTACGGAGGAGTGTGTGAAGAGGCGAGCTGATGTGGCGGGGAGGAAAGTCACAGTGGTGGACACCCCAGGGTGGGAGTGGTATTACCCGCTCAACAGCACCCCAAACTGGGTGAGGAGAGAGACTGTACGGAGTGTCTCGCTTTGCCCGTCTGGACCCCACGCTGTGCTCCTGGTGGTGCGATCCTGCGCCTCGGTCACAGAGGACTACATCAGGGAGATCGAGGAGCATCTAGAGCCGCTGGGGAAAGGAGTCTGGGAGCACACCATGCTGCTCTTCACCAGGGGAGATGAACTGGGTTTGGTTTCCATGGAGCAGCGGATTTTGACAAGCGGCCCGGCGCTGCAGAAGCTTCTCCAGAAGTGCGGGAACAGGTACCATGTGGTGGATAACCGGAGCAAAGGAGATGGGACGCAGGTGAAAGAGCTGATAAGGAAGCTGGAGGAGATGGTGGCGAGGAAGAAGGGTGGAAGCAGTCATTTAGAGATGGATAATACGGTCCTGGTGGGTCTGGAAGCTGACGGGAAGAGCAGAGCGAGGGAGAGGAGGAAGAAACAGAGGCAGATGGAGGCGCAGATGCAGAGAGGGACCATCAAAGCAGCTCTAATGAGTAAGTTCTTCAGTTGGTCCTCTCAAAAACATAGAATCCTATTACAATCATATTTATGTTCAATATGTATAAGTGCATTAAGAAAAATGTCATTTTAAGTCTTGAATCCACAAAGACTCTAGTGTGTTTGAACTCAGTTTAGTTTTTTCCTGGCAAGAAAATAACTCTAAAAAAGCAGCAGTCAGCTTGTTACTTTGAAAAAAACTTTTAAAATCCCACTGTACCTTCATTCTCTGCAAAGGATGACATTACAATACTATATTATTACACAGCTAGTTGTTTGGTGCTATATTAAAAGATAGGGTAATTCACTTCAGAAACAATATATACAAAAATGTCATCTGTGGAAGCCGTGGCGCTGTAAAAAGCTAAAATAGCTGGATGGCCTACCTGCCTGTCAGCCTTCCATCTCGTGCACAAACTTCTGCCCTCATTGGTCATGTGGGTTTTCGTGTGTGTTGGAGGAGGGGCTCTGTAAGGAAGTAGCAGATTCTTTCCGGTTGTGTACTTCCAAAATTCTAGCGCACTCGAGCTGGTTTCTCATTCTGTACCTACCCTACCTTTAACAGTCTGATATAAATGGAGAAACTTAAGGTAGTGCTGATGTCTGTTTCAGTAGCTTGTTAAAAGTGTATTGTCTCTGCAAAGTACAATCAATGAGTGATGCAGC
>NW_011357368.1:6343819-6355670 GCF_000735185.1 Notothenia coriiceps
ACTAATACCACGGGACCATTTTTTTTTTTTAAAGCAATATTTTTAGTGGCCCGAGCGGGCAAGTGGAACGTACGTTATGCTGGCCCGAGGGGTCTAAATAGTGCTTCCGGGCCAGAGGGCCATTTGTAATGTCGAGCCCTGTCCCTCTTTTCTGTTTATCTCTTATTGTATTTGTTCTTCGTTTTATTCTCTGTCAAAGGGTCTTTGAGTTTTTAGAAAAGCACGAAATAAGTGTCATGTATTATTATAATAAAATGTGAATCAGTGTTATTTGTATATTCTAAAATAAGCATACTCTTATTTGGGATGGGAAGATTCTCTCCACTGAAGGACAAGTTTTAATTTAAGTCGAGTTAGAAATGAACCTCAGGGCAGGGTCTTTAAAGATCTGCCAGCTGAAGCTCTAGAGGAGAACATCAAGCTTTCAACTCCAGGAGGTGGACTCACTGATCTCAGGTCCTTCAGCTTCACAGAGTCACACTTATGGAGCGGGGGGGTTCAGATCCAGACGTGAGGTGAAGTGAAAGTTGAAGAAGAGACTCACTTGAAAGCCTAACCCTCTTGAGTTAAGAGCTATTTTAAAAGTAAGTTTGCCAGCTGTGTGCACACATACCAGAAAACAACTGTTAGGGTTATTCATTCAGAGTCTCATTGACATTAATATGTTTAATGCCTAAGAGAAAATTATATATTCAAGTTCAAATTCTTAAGTGGCATAAGCACAGAAACACAGAGAAGCTAACCAAATATCCTTCAGTATTAAAAACACTTTCCTGTATCAATTAGTTTCCTCATACTAGGGGCAAGGATTAATGTCGGATTAACAATGTTTAAGCACTCATTAAATGCTAAAAGTTTGTCTTCTTGGAGTTTCAAAGTTAATTTGAAAGGATTTAAATATGTTGAGGCGATCAAAAGGAAACTGTAACCCTGAGGAAGCCTGATTTGTGGTGGAGCCGATGAGTGAATTAACTAATTTTTTAATATGTACAAATGGTGAAATATGTTTTTCTGTATTTAATCTGCATGTCACAACTTTAAACCAGTCAGTGTTGCTGTTGGCTAAAGGTCTAATAAATAATAAGGAATAAGTTATTTGAATTGTAAGTGTTTTGATCCTGTTTCATGCTCTGATTTTATACAATTTAGTTAAATGTTTATGTATGTCCATGTTGGATCCAAACTGTGAGTGCTTTTGTTTGAGTTTTTTTTTGTTAAATGTGTGAAAAAGTGTCTCTTGTGCATGTTGTCATATGTCACATTGAAACTGAACAAATGGTATAAGATAGTCAAATGAAAAATGGCCATGTCGGAGTGAAGTTGAAAGATAACATATATTCAATTTATCAATATACATTTAGGGGCTGGAGTTAAAACCAAAGATAAAAACAGTCTGAAAACTTTCTAAAGAAATGGAAATAAACAGGTGAAAGTATTAAAGGCAGCATCTTGATCCAAAGGCTTTGATTGTTTGTTAGTATCATCGAAAGCCTTAGACCAGGGATGTCAAACTCAAATACACAGTGGGCCAACATTAAAAAATGGGTACTAGTCGAGAGCCGGACTGGTTCAATGTTTATTGCTGAACTTATTGCACATATTAAACCTGGAACTAACAAAGCTTAAATGATTGCCTATAAAAACAACATTAAATAATCAGTTGCATTCATTTCTTATGGCTCTATCTGCAGCTTTTCCAGAGTCATTTCTTATGATTACATTTTTCCACAGGCCAACAACAGCTTCAAAAAAACTATTTCCCTCAAAGAAAAAAAAACATGCCCTGTTGAAAGTCAGTTTTCTGCTCTGTGATGCTAGTTCAAGCCAGATACTTGGCATCTCATCTTGGGTGCAAGTTCATCAATGTTTGGGCTCAGGCTCTGAGCTGAGGAGACCCTCAGGATTGAGTGAAGGTGTGCGTGCAATATACCGGCGGGCCGAAATTAAATCCACCAAGGGCCTGATTTGGCCCCCGGGCCTTGAGTTTGACACATGTGCCTTAGACTGATCCACGAAGCCTCTTGTCAAATATCAACAAAAAATCTATTTAAACATTTGCAACACCATTTAGAGCCTTGAAGTTACACAAAGTATATGCAAGGCTCTAAATGTTAGAGCTCTGAATGGTAGGGTGAAGGAAAAATATACAGTTTTCTTGTTGTCATTTTTGGATCATAGACACATTTCCCCAGCGTTTTGACCCTTCCATTTCCACAGCCATGCAAGTCAAATGTCGAAAAAAATCACCATGACTGCTGCAAAGGTATGAATTCAAGTGTGATGTTTGAGAGTTTCATGCTGCCCCCAGATGTATTCTGCAAGCTGACATTCAGATTCACCACCTGAGGGCTTCGGCAGGTACATTTGACTTGCTAAAAGGGCTAGAATAAACAGAGCTGTATCCAGAAAGTGGACCGCAGAACTGAAACCATTGAAACACTTTCAACCATTTCCCTGCAATATGATTACTGTTATCTTCCACCAAAACTGATGCACAGTGCCAGGAGCAAGATGTTGTTTTTCATACAGGATTGACAAAGGGACACACACACACTCAAATTCTAAATCCCTATGCAAACCTTCCCGAATAGTGTTGTTTCTCTTTTGGATTGTTGTGGAGCTTTTGCTATGAAAGATTCATCAGTGCTGCATCACAAACCATTTTATTGTAACTGAGACCTTAGAGATTGTCTCCATTGTGGTGAAAGTCTGGTGTGGGTTTAGTCTCTGGCAGGAAAACCTTTCATACACAAAGCCTTTAGAGTGCAATGACCTCTAAACAGGCATGAGTGTGTTTGTTCCAGAGAGATCTGCACTCACCAGTGATAAACCTTCATTTCAATAAAAAATAATAATAATTTGGACTCGCAGTGAAAAACCTTCTGGTTAAAAAACAAATTGTCGTTATTATCTACCAACTGCAGACATCGAAGGCTACGGTGGCTGACAAGTGCAAACATGTCCCTGTTCCGGGGATAAAGTTGGCCATAACACACAAGGACACAAAAACACACTCCAGTAAACACTTATTCACCTTCTTGTCAGGGACGGATGAGAAGATAACACAACTCAAAACCTGTCAAGTTCAAGGCCTCGAGACAAAACCAGCAGATCTAACAAGTTGTTCTTTGTTGCTTTTTTTCTGGAGTTTAACTTTCTCAGGGTTTTTGACCTTCTTTGAAATAAATGAAATTGTACCAGACACCTGGAAGCCTCTCTGCTCTTTCTTGTCTAGTTTATAATAACAGTTAAACACGAAATTGTCCCCTTGGGGATACATAAAGGGTTATAGTCCGTAGGGCTGTACCCAATATCCGAATATCCGAATATTCGTTCGTTGGAGTACTATTTCGTTATGCGGATATTCGTTTTTTTATTATTATTTTTTTATTAATTGAAATCTCCAATATCAACGTAAGAGCTTGTGCCTCTTCGGGGGGTGCTAACACTTAACCATAAACTTTATTGTTTACTTTCTCCGTCTTTATATATTACTTTTCTCCGTTAATCTCCATCATGTTGTTTCCATAACATAACAACTTCCTGTCAACAGCGCTAACTCTCCTTCAAAATAAAAGCATGTCCATACAAAATAGGAAGCCAAGCCAAATTAGACTTAAGACATTATACAACTGCAACCAAAGTAACAAACACAATGCGATATCCTTTTCAATTTCAATGAACACAAATTGCGTTAATTACATTAACAAATAACTATAAAACAACAATATTGTAGAATAACAAAATTAATGCCGTGAATATACACGTGCTGAAGCGGTTCACTGCAGATTACAATTATCAATTTTCTCATCTTACTTTAAGAAAGAACGGGATGCAACAAGAAGTACATTCAGCAGCATTATCCAACTCCAATGGTCCAAACAGGAAAGCAGATCACGCCTTTACCGAGCGCTACTATAACACCAGACAGTAAAAACACTCTTGGGTTGCGATCGAATAGTCCATTTAGCTTAGGAACCTTCCTAACGGAGTGAAATTACCCGGAAGTCCCTCAGTGGCAGCCATGATAAGTGCCGTTCGAATTCTCTAGAATGATAGGAAAGGAGGTTTCAAACTTCCTTTATAACCTTCTTTAGCTTAGGAACCACTGGACCTCCCTAACCGAAAGGAGAGGAGAAAGTGGTGTCCCACAATGCCTTGCGGCCGCAGCATTTGCTGTGACAACATTCGGCCGTTCACAGAAACAATCGATTGTGACCGAGAAATGATATCATGAAAGTTACAGTGCTTGTTAAGCTTTTTAAAACGTATGTGGTAAGTTGCCAAAGTGCTTTGTTTTGAACGTTCATCATGGGGGTTGTTCAACTTTTAAAAGATGTTTGAATGGTGATGTACACAGTGATAGATGTTAAGGACTAACGTTTATAATAAATACATTTGTATATTGATTTTAAGAATCTTTTCATAGTTCATACAATCATACGTATTGGGATCATTTGTATTAATGTGGAGCGGAGGGAGAGGGTGATGAGCATAAGTTTCACTTTCCTTTTTATTTCAATTCCAACCTTGGTCATGAAGAATATGTTTCTCTGTTGTCCACGTTCATAAAGCATAAAGCAACAGCATCAGAGCACGGTGCAGAGTCTCTAGATGAGTTTACAGTAGTCCCTCGTTCTTATTAAACATCCATGTTGTAGTCCGCGGTATAGGAAACTGTAGTTTCCATAGTTTCCCCACAGCAGCAGAAGCACATTTATCTAGTCCGCTGGCGCATCATAAACACGTCGGATAGTGAAAGTGCAGTCGGATTCTCTAAAGTACCACAGTCTCTTCTCCTAAGTCCTTTTGAATTCTCCTATCCACTATCCCTTAACCCTGTGACGTTTCATACAGAGGTCAAGGGGTAGACGATAGGGTTAAAAAGCAGGGAAATAAAAGGCCCACGTCCTGACTGAAAACTAGACGCTTTTCTCTTTAAAGCTGCTGGATACCCACTGAATAAAGTATACTGGCTTAACTTGAGAAGAAATATGTAGATGATTGCTTAAGGCATGGGTAAGAAGTCACAGTGAAAAAGAAGTTCAGACACAAACTCATGAAACATTCAACTACAAGGGCAGAAGAGCATTTTCCTTAAATCCTTTTAGATTTGCCTCATTTTCAGCAACATCACTTTTTAGGAAGTGATAAAATAACCAAGTCACAGCATAGCATTCAACTCAGAGATGGAAACACAGAATTTAAGGGGCCATTTTTAGCATTGAGAATATCAAACCACCTGGAGAAAGTCAAAGTATCACAAAGCATTGGACATCAAATATATATGTTCTCTTCTTCAACAGGTTATTTGAGGTAATGGGCTGCAGATAAGTGGGAACAAAATGTAATAACTCACTGTTCCTGCAGGATGAAATCCATGTTCTCCGCAGAGATCTGCCCGCTCACAGGATGGCGAAACGCCGTGGTCCTCTGGTTATGACTGAAGCGACAGAAGAAAGAGAGAGAGAGAGAGAGAGAGAGAGAGAGAGAGAGAGAGAGAGAGAGGAGACAAAATTAGCTCCAGTGAAATCTCTGTGAGGATATCGCTGTGGATTTTCACCCCCACTGTGAGCACCAGTATAGCCGACACAAGCCGATCATTCCCCGGAGGAGTAGTGGGATTACAGGCTCTCCACCCTCATGGGCATTTCGTCCATGACTTTCCCAGGCCAGTGTAGAATGTGAGGGCTGGATGTGGGACGTCCCCCCCACCCCACCCTCCACAACCCCACCCAAAACGTCCTGTACAGCAATCAAAAGTCGGGCTCAGCACAAAAAGCTGGACAGTGCAGGCAGGGCCTCCATCAGTTATAGACTCGGCCAGTCGCTCTAAGCCTCGAGCACAGCGTCAAAGCATTCGACAGGGAAAACAACACGCGGAGGAATGAGGGGTCACAATTAGTGCGTGTGTGTGTGTGTGTGTGTGTGTGTGTGTGTGTGTGTGTGTGTGTGTGTGTGTGTGTGTGTGTGTGTGTGAGTGCGGCAGTTACTGTGGACTCTAAACAGAGGAGGTGCAGCACTCAAATATTTGTGGAAGGAGCCCGTTAGGCATCTAAAGCTCACAGAAGTGCCTGTGTGAGGAGCCTCAGAGTGGAGATTGGGCACAGCAGCTGATTAATCAATCAGCAAGAATACCACAAGCCGCTGTGATTCACTGTGAGAGTGTCAACACACACACATGCTCACACTCACACACACACACTTGTCACATGCATGCTGACACTTGGTCTCTCACAAACACACACACACACACTTAAGCTGTTGCCCCTGTACAAAGGGTTGCACAGTAATTGCTGTTCAGTGGGATGTGTAGGGTCCCTTTGGGTTTTGTAGTGAATTCATGGAGCCAAATTGGTAATTATTTACCACAATAGTGCGGGGCTGATTCTGCTTAATTACAGCCGGCTAATTGTCCCCATTCTGTGCGTTCCACCACACTGAATGAGCGCTGTATTCTGGACTAATGATATGGAATAAGGGAGCGCAGCTGTGTGCAATGACTCTCCAGCGTTTCCATCAAGCCCTCTCTCAGAGGCTGTAGCACGTCGTCCTCTTTTCTCATTACGCTCAAGTCTTAGCTTTTTCTCGAGTTTGTATTCACTTTACCTGACAATTGGTTGTGTCTTTAACTGTCTTAGCTGATACACCACCTTGATATTCAATGAATTGGCATTAATATCGTTGCAGGCATTCATTTCCCTCTCAGGATGAATATTATTAATTTCCAACAAAGGAGAAACTGGTTATCTATTTTCTAAGTCTGATGTTATTGTTTAATCTCATGTGTTTACTATTTAAAAACAAATGGGTGGAAACGCTTTTGCAAATCACTCGGCAAAATCTTCAGAAAGCTCCTGAAAAAATATTTGATCATAAACACAGAAAGGAAACATTTGTGATCAGACTTTTAAAAAAAATGGATTGACAGAAGTTTTTTTTTGTTGCCTGCATCTCAGGGCTTCTGTAGACAACATGCCTGCAACATGTTAGAGATTACTTGCCAACACACTCATCTAATATTGTGATACTAATGTGCATCGGATGTTAGCATTTAGCTCTACAACTACAATATTTGCGCTTTGTTTGAATAATCCAACCAACCTCTGTCTTTTGCAATCTATGACATTCAGGCTGTTTCGTGTAATCTTGATGACTAGGTAACTCTCACCTCGTTTTAACTCCCATCTCTTTTCTCTTTCTGTCCTTCCCTCCCAGGTCTCAGTAACATCATAGGAATTATTGTCTACATTTCAGCAAACTCGGGTGACCCGGGCCAGAGCGACAGCAAAAAGTCCTACTCCTACGGCTGGTCCTTCTACTTCGGCGCCCTCTCCTTCATCATGGCGGAGATGGTGGGCGTGCTTGCCGTGCACATGTTCATCGAGAAGCACCGCAAGCAACGGGCCAAATCCCGCACCGAGCTCATCAAAAAGTCCACCTTCAGCCGCATCCCTTCCTATCGCTACCGCTTCCGGCGTCGCTCCAGCGTTCGCTCTTCCGAGGCCCCCAGCCGCGACACCTCACCTCTGGGGAAGGGCGGCTACACGGGGCCCGCCGCCTCCGAGATGCCCATGTACACGCTGAACCCGCGCGAGGCAGGCAACGCCGGCTCCAAACCGGGCAGCGGGATGGGCGGGCTGCTCAACTCAGAGCGGGAGTTCCTCCAGAGCAGCACGCTCACTAAAGACTACAGCAAGGACCCCAACCGCAGGACCACGCCGGTGTGAGAGGTGCCGGTCGCTGATATATCGCCCAATCAGAGTATCAAAGAGAAAGATGATGAGATATACAGGGGGAGTGCTAGCTAACGCAGGGGACACAGGGTTAGGTTACGCGGGGTGGGTGCGGGGTTTGATAAACTTTGACTGTGAACTGTGAACTTTTAGCCTTTGAACTGTGAATCCTGAGCCCTGTGAGAGTTTCATTGTGTGTAGCAGGGTCGGTTTTGGACGGAGAAGTTGTTCCCGACTGCCACATATCACTGTAGTTTTACCTGTAACTCCTTAACATATGAAGGCCCATTCAATTTATGTTCATGTTCATAAATTGACTTTCTGGCTTTTTTCAAAAAGGGGGAAACTGGGAGGTTTAATAATAAGCTTATCGGAAGTGGTTTGGGGCAACTTCTCCAAAAAAATAATGTGAACTAAAGCAGTGGGATGAGTTCAGGGAACAGCCTTAGAGCTCCGAGCTGTCTCTCTGATTTACCGGTACTATTTAAAAGTGCAGAAGTTAACACCTCAGGGTCGGGATCCGTTCATTTTCAGTTCAGCCCGGACTCAAAACAGTAATTGAAGATGCAGTTTGTCCATTTATGGCAGCACATTTGTGGCACTAGTTATTATTTTCTATACATATTGTATATATCCTCCTTTCATATTGATTGATGGAAAAGCTCACTTCATTACCGGCTGAACTGAAGTTGAATTGAGCTCAATCCTGGTAACATTGACCCCCATTTCTCTTAGTTTTTGATGAAGGGAAACAGCTGTTTGGGGGGGGAAATGTCCGAAAACTAATGAATCTCTTTTAGATGGTAACGTAAGATCATTGGTGCTTCCTTTTACCCCATCTCTTAATTTATTTTTTCACCTAAATCTTAAAGACATGATCAAATATTTGTCTGTCCGCCTTCCCGTTTCACCTTCCACCTTCCACATTTTCCTGTGTAGCCCCATTACTCACCTCACTGCCACCCTTTTCGCACACCTCCTCTCACCCTTCCTCCTCCCTCTTTAGGTTCCGTCTTCTGTTGGTGTCGCTCGTAGTTTAGTCAGGGAGGTTGTTGGTTCAGGGTACTGTGGAGAGGAGACCGCTGAGCTGTGAAAATGCTTTAAGGCAGAGCCAAAAAGACATTAAAACAAACAGACGGAAACTTTTTCTTTTTTGTTTGCCCACTACCTCTTGGTGAATATCTTACCGATGAGTTTAATATAAAGTTGTCTGTTCTTGCCGGAACAATTGTCAAAGATGTAAGCTGCAGGAATAAGCACTGAGAAAATACTAAAGTACACACATCTCTCTCTTCTCCAATGGAGGATCTGCAGAAAATGAATTTATATGTGGCGCACAATTTAAAGATAAATAGATGGAATTGGCAGAAGTCTCATGTATTATTCAGAGGATTTGTGCTCCATCCATTCAGCTGTCACTCACAGCCTCTCCTCCTCTTTATCTCGCTTACATGTGCACACTGCAAACACACACAAGCCTACACACACAAACACACACACACACGTCTTCTGGCTGGGACTGTCATATTTCAAACACCTTTACAGTTTTTACTGTGACAGATTTTAGAGAAACGTCAATACTTATGACATTTATTGCTCTCTCTCGGACATATAACAGTTTGTGCACTCTCTGTAAACTGTGTTGGCACCATTTCAAATTGAAACCAAGCAGGGATTCGAAAAAAAAGACTAAAAGATATCATTAATTAATTAAATCTCTATAAAAAGGCATTTTGACTGGGAACTGATCACCCGTTTTCCAATTAAACATACTAGAGTACTTTTGTGCCTTTAAAACCATATTGTGTTGGTGTACAATAACAACATTAATGTGATATAAATGAACGGGTTTTTTTACACAAAATGATATGTGTGATTTGCATATGTATCAGTATTGCAACACCCCTTATTAGCACACAGTCAATTCTCCAATGCATTGGCCAATAATTGGTGATCTATCACCTAGAATTAGTAGTCCTGCAACATGAACAACGACACAAAATCAAATACTTGCCACAGTTTTTTACAGATTTAATAAAAATATTACACATTAAAGCTCTTATCACATCACTGAACCACACCTGATTACACACACACACACACACACACACACACACACACACACACACACACACACACACACACACACACACACACACACACACACACACACACACACACACACACACAAAACACACACACACACACACACACACACACACACACACACACACACACACACACACACACACACACACACACACACACACACACACACACACACACACACACAGATACAAGAGGAGGAGACAACACAGCCATAAAGAAAGGGAAAGTGCTGCAGGGACAGTTGTGGAGAGAGGGCATGAGTAGCTAGTTAAATGTAAACAGCATTTTTGTCAAACTTTTTTCTGGGGCTGTGAGTTACAAAAAAAAGTGAGTGTGAAAAAATGCATTTTTGTTTTTCTTCTTTATACCTCCCTAAACCACCATTGCACTGTTTTGTACAAACCAATCATGAAACATCACCAAACTGAAGCCGTCACGCCACCACTTTGAGAGTTATTACCCTGAAAATAAAAGATGTTTTCAATCTCAGTCATACTGTTTAATTTATGACGCTGCTGTTTTACCCGCTGTCTTTTAACGCCATAGAGGGAGCCTATAAGGGACAAACGTGCATCAACACTGACTCGCTCTTGCTGTCCGTTACATGTATATATTAATTTTGCAAGCTAACTATAATATCAGCAGTTGTTATGGGCTGTGAAAGAGGAAAAAATACTTTCTTCCAAGCAAGGGCTTTTAATTTTTAAAGGACAGGAGCACACAAGGGCTTTTTATGCTCAGCGCTGCAGCTGCGTCGTTTGAGGGTGTTATGTTGAAGGAGAGGCAAAGTACATTTGCACAGGAACAAGCGTTTTAAACCAGCTGAATAGCTAACTAACGACATAACACACTTGAAGCTAGAGAGAAGCGGAGAGAAAAATATGTTAGCTACAGGTTAGCATTTAGCTGCTTTTTTGGCTAACTTTAGGTTAGATGGGTAACTCTCTGAAAGTAATTAGAAATATTGCCTTAAGCAGATGGTAGGTTTAATTAAGAGTTAGCTTAAGGATGAAACATATATTAGCAACATATTGTTAATCATACTTGGTGCCAAATATTACTCAAAGTGTTTCCTGTATATCTTGGCCTCCAGGTTAGCTTTAGCTAATTTACGCTATTTTCCATAGGATTTCCTGCAGTATACTGACTCAGCAGTAGTAGCCATGTAGCTCAGCACATCGAGGGCCCCTCGGATCCTGAGGGGGGTCATAGTTCAGACCCGCATCCATGAGCCATGTCAGCATTGACCTTTCAAAACCATGCATGCCATATCCATCCGCTTCCAGTGCTTACATTCGCTCTATCTATAATCAAGTCTCAAACGGCACCCTGACTCTATCCTCCGTAGGGAAACTGGACTGCTACATTTAAGACGCCTTACAAGGGTGTGGGCCCGTAAGCCTGTGCTGTGTTTACTCCAATAGAGCGCAGGGTGCTTTTTGAGACCCCTCTATCTCTTCTTACCGCCATACAGCTTTGATACTCTGATATCAACAACAAATAATTGTATTATTAGTAAAAAAAAATATTCTATTCTAAAGGTGCCACTGTGCAGAGGATGAAGGACTCTGTCACATATTATAGTTATTAATCTATTAATGGGAAGGGGCGGGTTTGTTGATCGAAAGGGAGCAGAGTTGTGAAGCAGGGGATTGTAGTCTTTGTAATATTATATTATTCTAGTTTCATTTTCTACTCTTAATGTGGTTTGTGAGATTGTGTTTGTTTCGATCACATCTGAAGCCTCTGACCCGAGGAGAGGAAGAGACAGTGAAGCGCTCGGACGATCTCTCGTGGACATTAAACCTCACCTCACCGGGGCCAGAGGTCCACCTTATCAGCGGGACACTCAGCAATGAAAGTGCAATACATACACACACACACACACACACACACACACACACACACACACACACACACACACACACACACACACACACACACACACACACACACACACACACTACACACACTACACACCTACTACCTACACCTACCTACCTACC
>NW_011357368.1:6355706-6369948 GCF_000735185.1 Notothenia coriiceps
ACTCACTCACTCACTCACTCACTCACTCACTCACTCACTCACTCACATGCATTCAGGTTACTGTACTTTTGAGGACTTGTTGACCCAATGCACTGCAGGGAAAAGTTGTTGGATACAGAAAATAATGCAATCCAATGAAGCAATCTGAAAAAATTAATACTTTTATGAGGTTTAAAATAATGTAGTTGGTGTAAGGCTGACAGTTTAGATTTCAAAGAAGTATTATTTTTGCAGGATTGCCATGTTGAAGGGTATGACATTGTACAGGGGGTGCTTTCTCTGTTTGACCTCCTTTACAATTTGAATGATTATAAATGGTATTTCATCTTAACTTTCACTGAGGCGCCAAAAAGAAGTCCTCTATCCTCCTTGTTCTTAAAGTTAAAGGTATTCTTCTCCCCCAAAAATGGTCATTTGTTTATCATTTACTCCCCCCTGTGATACATTCAATTCCTAAAGGAAACTTTGTATTTCTCATAAGAAAATTCTCATGTATTAAAGTAAAGTGGGCCCTGTTTGACAAAAGCAAAACTCCATCCAAACATCCGTTTAAAAACTCTAACACATGTTGTGCATTATAAACCAAGTCTCATTTACACCCTTCCCAAACACATTCATTTAACTAAATGTGTACTATTTAAGCATTTCGGTGTAGGAGACTGTTAATGCAGAAGTTAATAAATCAAATGATACCTCAAGAGTTGTATGAGAGTTTATACACAGATGTTTCAATATAGTTTTGCTATTAAAAGCAGCCCATATTGTCTTTTGTTAATCAAGAATGTACCCAGTTTTTGATTCTTTGTTTACTGTGGAAGCATGCTAGAAAAACAAAGTTTCCTCCAATAATTCAAAAGTACAAAAGAAAATCCCTAATTTTGGATGGATTGTGTGGGACATTGGTCCTCATAAGTATAGAAACACAGACATAAAGACATTTAATGAACATACAGACATTCATACATGTACAGAAACACACACACATACATCACACACTCACAGCTTCAGCTTCGGCCCATGTGGTGTGGGGATAAGTGTGTCCTGTTAAAAGAAAAATCACTGTGTCATGTTTGGAGAAAAAAAAATCATTGTAAGTGTTTCTTTGGGAGAAAAACAACAAACTGTTTCTGATGTGTCGCTCCTCAATGGAAAACTTCAAGTACACTGAGCCAGCTAATCAAACACGGAGGAACTGTGTGAGAAATGTGAATTTAATGGAATAGACAAACACATGCTATAAGCACTCTACACTTTGCACTTAATACCAACACACACACACACACACAAACACACATACGCAAACAAGGTTTCTGTGTGAGGAGGGCTTACGGGTGGAGTTATGTGCCTGCATGTTTGTGTGTGTTATATATTAATGTGTGTGTGTGTGTGTCTGTGTGTGTGTGTGTGTGTGTGTGTGTGTGTTTGTGTGTGTGTGTGTGCGTGCGTGTGTGCGTGCGTGCGTGTGTGTGTGTGCAGTTAGCCTCTCCTCACCCATGCACCCAGTGCCTGCCTGTCCTGCCTTCAGACAGCTCCCAGATCAGCCATGGGGCTTCCAGTATAACCTCCTCTGAATTCCCACGACCTTTAACGGTTGCACTGGGATCAGTTTTAGAGCTAACTGCCCCGATCATTCCTCAGCAGACGCAGCCATACAAGATACAAGGACTGTTTTGGACTAAGTGGATATATTATAGACACAAGTTTTAGTACAAGGATAAAAGGGAAGTCATGTTTTGTTCCAGGTGTGACTGGACTGTTGTCTTTGTTTTTTTTGCCATTTCTGTCTGTGAAGCTGATTTAGGGTCGGCAGAGGGGGCTTAGCGGGATAGACAATCATCTATCGGGTCCCTAATGACAGCTGGTCTTGAATCAGCACAACCTGGTGTAGGCTGCTGTTTCTCGTGTTCTCAAATCCGCAAAAAAAGAAAAGAAAAAGGGACGAGCTCTTCGGCAATACATGCTTGTAGTTGTTTCTATAGGAGCTCTTATACATGAAAGTGTTTCTTCTAGGTCGTCCTACTTGTACTGCCAATTAGATTTATATGTTGATGTGGGAATATAAATGGAGAGACTCTGGACTGGTAAATTGTTGGTTCCCTTGATAGTATATACGATTAAAATAGCCATGATTTCATGAATTATTCTGGCCTTGGTGCCTATTAAGCCTGTTTTCCAGACTGTCCTCTTCCTGTTTTGTTTTTTGGTGCAAGGCTTTGGCCCTTTAGCTAGAGAGATTTCATACCTGTCTTGCATTTTACACATATCATTTTTGACAGGAAGTACACAGCGATTAAAATTAGCTTTTTACGGTTTTGCCTCGAGCCCCACGTTCAGACAGTGTTGTTTACATGCAGAAAATATCCGAGGCTGGCATGGTTGGCTGACCAAGGATGAAAG
This sequence comes from Notothenia coriiceps, assembly GCF_000735185.1. Taxonomy (NCBI): domain Eukaryota; kingdom Metazoa; phylum Chordata; class Actinopteri; order Perciformes; family Nototheniidae; genus Notothenia; species Notothenia coriiceps. The sequence continues at coordinate 6,358,104 of NW_011357368.1, forward strand.
GCCAAAAATGGCAGAATGTTAAACCAGACTGCGAGAGTTCGCTCTGCATCAGGTGCATTCAGGCTCCCTCTCGCATATACATTGCTCATAAGCAGTAGCAAGCTTTTCGTTTTGGAGATAATACGGTGTTTAGCCATGTTAGCAAAATGGCTCTTGATCTGTTTGGTCAAGACTTCGAAAACATGACAGCTAATAAACAGATTGTCATGACATTTGCTACAGATATTCTGGGTTCCCAGAGGATGAATCTTTCAAATGTTGGTTAACCCCTGACTAATTGGCTAACGGCTAAACTGTTTAACAGCAGCAAGATAGCATTGTCATTGTGAGCATGTTAGCTTGCTGTTGTTAGCATCACTTTGCAGCCTCACAAAGCCGCTAGCATGGCGATAAACTCTCAGTCTTGTTATTGAAAGTACAACTCAAAAAATACAAACCATTTAAGCGGTAAAGTACTGGAACCTGACTTTGTCCTTTTCAAACTGACTAGACTGTTAGAAAACAAATGCCAGAACACAAACTCAGGAGAAGAGATGGAGAAGTTAGTGACATTGTATCTGTATTTAAAGGTCCCATTGGAAGGACACCACCAAAACAGAGTGAATAATGCAGAATATCCGTAAAACAAAACCTAATATTTTACTGTTATCCTGTTCATTATGTGTGTAGCACTGACCTAGCAAAAAGCATAGAGGTTTTCTCAGTCAGGCAGTGTATCTTGCAGGAATTGTAGCAATTTGCTTTGAGGAGAAACTATTCAGATGAAGATTAGGAGAGTAAATAGCCACCAGCCTTTTTTCTCGTGTCTTGAGGGGTGACACTGGCATCATTAGTGTTTCCTTGCAGCAGTGATGAAACTGAAACAAGAAAGACTAAAGACAAATGTGCAACTTAAAGTAGCAATGACAAAAAAGGAAATCCCACAAAAAAGTGTTTCATAATTTTAAAACACCTAAACGTATGATGATGGGAGATGTGTTTAAAGATGGATGGTGATCAACTATTTTGAATTGTGTGTCAATGGGCAGCTTTTTATCCTGCTCCATACCTCTGAGCCCTATCATGAGATACTTAGTCCTCTACAAACACACACAAGCATACACACACACACACACACACACACAAAAATACATGCATGCAGAAACATGCTGGCACTCACATTCATCTTTCTATACACAGGCATACTGACTGTATAACTCTTCTACACACACACACACACACACACACACACACACACACACACACACACACACACACACACACACACACGGAGAGACACACACATACACACACGGACACACACACACACACACAGAGACAGACACACAGACGCACAGACACACACACTCACACACACATACACACACACACACACACACACACACACACACATATATATAGCTGCCAGCCAGTTTCACTGTATACTTTATAATGTAAACCTCCAACTAACAGCAGTCTGACACGGACACATGCTGTGAATAAAAGCACACTTTTACTTACACGATATAAATATGATTACCTATATCTAGAGAGAAGGAATATTATATACAGTATAATGATTAGAAAATAAAGAGTCACCTTTTCAAAGTGCCTGTGGTGAGTTCATTTTGTACCTACTTGTGTGTATGTAAATCTATGATGTGTGATCTGCTCTTATATCCTGAACACACTCACTTGTTTGTTTTTTTCAGAAATCGTACCACACACCAACATAAACCTGCAGAAATTAACTAGATGCATATCTGCTGTGCTGTGTCATCCGTTCTGAATTAGCCGTCCGATAGATAACTCCCCTGCTTATCTCCACAGCCACAACGCAGATGTCTGACGGAAAGGGGGTATGAAGGCGGTATGAAGATGAGAGTTGAGAAGGGAAATGGGAGGGAGTGGGGAAAAGTTAATGAGGAGACTGGAGGATGTGCCAGATTTGAGGTGTTTGAAGGTAGGTGGGGGAGGGGTTGCATGTACAAATATAAGTACATGTGTGTTTTGTGATTGAAGTATTATTCTTGCATTTTGACTATATACATTTTTCTGATCAGATTCTTAATGAAAATTATGCATCTGATAGCATTTCTGCATCCCTGTAAGAGTGCTGCATCATTCATGTGCAGTGTGTATCTATGTGTCACATCAGGTGGCTTCCATCTGTTCCCAGAAATGTTGCAGGATCAAATGATTTTGAGGAATTATGGTTGGTTGGTGCATTGGCGTACAAAACCGTCGTCTAAAGCAACCATTTCCAACACAGTGTGTTACGGTGCGTGGAAAAGGTAGGACCCAAATGCAGTATTAAAGGATTAGCGGGTTTTAAGGGATAACAAAAAGCGAGCTTTATTTAACAAAAGCCGATGACAAAAGAAAACAAGAAACAAACTTAACATTACCAACTCAGGGGAGCACGAGTAAAGATTCCAGGATCAAAACTTCAGGGACAAACATGGAGCGTGACGTGAAGGGAAAGACAAACAATGAACCGAACAGGTGAACACAATGAGACAATCAGACACACCAGGGAAACTAACGACAGGAAGGCAAACACAGGAAGAAGGATCAGACAAGACACAAGGAGAAAAACATGCGACAGGGAACACAGAACAGCAAAATAAAACCAAAACTTAACACACAAAACTCAAATCCTGACAGTTAATAAAATAATATCCAGGGGATGCATTCAGAGCTGCCATTGGTTGAGATAAGTCCGGCCGTGAGTCACAACTCTTTTAAACATCACTGTTGCCGGAAATACATCCGCGGAGGAGCCATCAGTGTCTCTTCGGTTATAGCTCCTCCAGAGAGCCTCCTCGACACTCGATCCTCGGTCCTCGATGTGCATTTAGAGAGATTAGATGTCCTTCAATATGGCACACTGAAATCCATTTCCGGGTCACTACCGAGGAGTCGAGGAGGGGAAATGAGAGAAATGAGAAACCTTCATTGTGTGTTAATCCCTTGTGTATTAGGAGGCCGTTTGAACCTGAGTCCGAATGACTGACTTCACCACAAACAATAAAATTGACCAAAGAGATCCAGGCACAGAATGCAAATACATTGAGTGGCCATTGGAGAAAAAATGTTTTGGCATTGAGAATATATTCAGATGCACCTAATAAAAAATAATTGAATATGTAGAGAAAGAACACCAAGCATAGAGGATTTGAGCCTTCTATCTGACACTGCACACCCGTATACAGAACCCTTGATCTACGACACAGATTGTCATGAAATATTTCTCCTCCATGAAGTACATAAATAAAACTGATGGTAGGGGTGATTGCATAAATCAGAGATGCACGGTCCTATGCCTAACTGCCTCTGGAACGTACTGCAAAGCGGTCTTACTCCAAATATACAGCCACTCGTTAAAGGACAGCCGAGCACTCATTCCCAATCTCATTAATCACTGGCACTTGTTGCAGCCGATACGCCGACATGCTGACATGGCTTTTCTGGAAATATATAGTCCTCCATGCTAAAGGGGGTTTCTCTATGCAACCCTCCTCCATCTTCCATCCATGTCTTCCATCAGTTTCCCCCCCATTTGCTGATTGTTATTTTATGAAACTCTCCCCAGTACTTTTAGTTGCAGATTAAGCTTCCTTTCTCCATCCCTTAAAGCACAATGTTAGCCTGGAAAATTCCATATCAACAAACTCAACATTTAGTAATAATGCAAAAAGACCTTAAGTGAAATATTCTAATTTGAAGACCTACTGTAATAAAATGTGTAAAGCTGCATTCACACGGTACACAATTTGCTCTTTGCTCACCGTGAGGTTGGGCGCAAAGCCTTGAAAACAACTAGCTAAGTTTCATGTATACGATTACCTCCCCTGCTAGCTTGCGCACTACATACAGTGCAGCTGTTATTTGATTGGTTGCGCATTGAAAGGTCAGCTGAAATTGAGGTTGAAGTTGAAGTTGAAGTAATTTGATCTTTTAGCGTAGTGCTCTGCGACAATTTCGAGCCATCCGCGATGCAGAGGGTAACTCTTATTTTGGTAATTGAACATGATGAAGAATAAGAAACAGACTAATTCTTACTTGCCAGGAGGGAATTGAACCAGCGGAGGATTGTGAATGGCTCACATGGATATGCATGGCAGCCTCGTTGTTTATATTGTTAAAATATGTCAATTTGATCATAAATGTCGTTGCAGAGATATTACAGACTTGGGAACTCACATTATGATGACTGAGCCAAGGGTCTCATATATCACTTCCTGTGTCTGCATCTCGAAGTTCCCTAAACCCCGCCCAAGGACTTAATGTACAGTAGCGATTGGTTGCTCGAGCCTGACACAAGATGGCAGTAGATGAAAAGTGGTGAAAACGATAGCCAAAAGAAGGTGCAAACATGAACATTTGCCTAGAGATTATGCCTCATCATCTTTTTCCATTCTTTCAGTTTTCCTCTTCTTTCCCTTATCCTCCCTTTATTTTTACACTAGCTTCCCTTCATGCTCCCAGCAGCCTAACCAAACTTTCAATTACACCTTTCCTCCTTCCTTACACCTCCATCTTCCACTTGTGGGAAGTTGCTAATTCATTGACTGGGATTTTCCCTCTGACTCATGATGTGAATTATGCAGCAGCATAGCATGTTTACTGTTCCTTCCCTCCCACATACCTGTCTTCCTAGAATCCTATCCCTCACACTTGCCTTTCCCCTCTGTTTTTGCAGTCCCTTCCTCCCCGTGTCATTAAACAAGGCTCCGCCCCTTTCCCTTCCTTCGTCACTCTGATGAGGGTGACTCACCGTAGCATGTTGATGCATGTCGCTGAAACAATCTGTCTGGGTGAAGGTCATTGGATTTTCTCGGAGGGGGGGTTGTCCACTGAAGGGGCTATGGAAGGAGAAGGAGGACTGAGCGATTGCAGAGTTGATAACCTTCACCGGCTCACAGCAGCATAAATCCATAGTTTAGTAAGGGGGGGAGACACTTAATGAAGGATATATTGTCCCTCTTCTGGAGGGGTTTCCTGAGGAAGATATGAATTTGAAAATACAGGAGCTAGCATGCTGTAACACTTCTTACACGATCTAGATTTATCGTGGCTTCAAGTTCAGAGGTATTCTCAAGAATCTTATCAATGCAACTGAACAAAAGAAGCTAATCCAAATTCATCTACTAATTTCAGGATGCTTTCAGCTTGGAAATGGAGGATGTTGAATCATCTTTATCAAGTATTAAAGGTAGGGTAGGTAAGAATGGAGAAACCAGCTTGACTGCACTAGAATTTGAAAGTACACAAATGCTACATTGACAATGCTAAAAGCAGAAACCAATAATGTATGATTATGAGGCAGCATGATAGTCTGTAGGCTAAAGCTAGCGTGAAGAGTTCAAGAACATGTTAGTTAGTTAGCTAAATGTTTTGTTCACATTATTAAATAAATAGTATGGCCAAAATTGTCACACCTTTTGCACTTGGTGCAGAGATTGAGCTGCTCTGAATATCCAAAAACCACATTTCAACAGTGCTGGATTTAAGAACGGTCCAGTTCATGCTAAATTGGGTTCAGTCGCTCAGTTATGATTTACAAACACATCCTAAGCAAAGCCTCATAAAATGTGTAATCTTCGTTTAATCCATCCTTGTATGAGGAGTAGTGGTCAGCTAAAGGGAGCAATGTGAATGCCCTTATGAAAATTAAGTATTACTATAGTATACTATAAGAGTTGTATAGTATCCTATAGTAAGTTTGTAGAGTTCTATAGTATTTTTCACCAGCTATCGTATTACTATAGTCTTTTCTGTCTTTTCTGTAGTGCCATTTTACTAGCTATAGTAGCCCTATAATATTTCAATAGTAATACTATATCTAGATCTTTGTAGTATTCCTATATTATTTTAAATAGTATAACTATAGTATAATATATAGTGTTTCTGTAGTTGTTTTTTTGAACACACTGTAGACCACTCCTATAGTAACAGCATGATATTGTCATAGTGAATGCATATTATTATATAGTGTTTGTAAAAGTATTACCATAGTGTTTTTTTTGGTGTTTCTGTATTAAGACTATATTATTTTAAATAGTATTACTGTAGTATAATATTTAGTGTTTCTGTAGTTGTTTTTTGAACACACTATAGAACACTCCTATAATAGTATGATATTGTCATAATGAATGCATAATTTTACCATAGTGTTTGTAAAAGTATTACACTCCTAGAATTAATGTCACATTTTTTTTTAACAAACTGCTGTGTCAAAGGGAATTCAACACATTCAGTGTCATTTCTTAAAGGGAATTTTACACACACATGTGTGTACATATCAAAAAAAAAAATGCACATAGTCAACACATTAGTGTTGACTAACACTGGGCTATCATTGGGCACTAACATTGGGCACTGTCCTGCCCAATCACGGTTGAGTTATTTCAAATGTATCATTTTTCAACTGTCCAACTGTCAATCAAATGTCCCAACTGCCATTTCACCTCTGGCTGTTGTGGACCATGGATGTCAGCGGAGGAGAGTCTAACTCTAGGTAAGTTATACAGAAACAAAACGTTTTTAACAAAGTGAGCAGATATATTGTCATAATGTGAGCAAGCTAGGGGTCTAAATACATATTTTTAAACTTAAATAAATATGTTTTGCCAATGTTGAACAGCTAACTATTGTTTGAGTTTAGCTGCCTGGATGACAATTATTTTCCTTGAGGCCGTTCTTCTTCTTTTTTATTATATTTATTTTATCTTAACTTAATGTCTTTTCTGTGATCATTCTTCAATCGGCATTATATTGATAGCATTAGCAGCTATATGTTTAATGCTATCTAGCTACTTTGGCTAAATTTCTTTGTTCGGCCAGATGTGGCGAGAAAGTGCGAGTGAGGCTGCGTTGCTATACAGTCTCTTACAGTGCAAATACGTAACTTATCCAGTCTCTTACAGTGCAAATACGTAACTTACTCGCACTAAAGTTATTTATTAGTAGTACGTGTACACTACAGTTTACCTGTTTCTGACTAAAACATCAGCCACTACTCTATACTTGCAAATATTATATTGTGTAGAAGGGAGATTTCATATCTGTCTCTTGTCGCTAAGGCAACTGTGTATGTGAGACGCAGCGTCACGCACGGCAGTTAGGCCTTCCCGATTTGATTGGTCGGAAGTGAAGGGCCGGCGGGCTTTTCTCCGACCAATTAATCGTTGGAAGGGAAGGCCGGCGGGCTTTCCTTGACATGTCCCTGACACAGCGGACTGCGTGTAGTATAGAGAGGCGAGTGTACCCGTCGCAGACTCCATGTATCCCGGAGCCACACATTATACATTAGAAGTCAATGGAGAGAGCAGTTATCAGATCTCTGTTTGAATTGTGCCACGATGACACAGCTATGATGTTTGGTCAATCCAAATAATCATTTCATGTAAAAGAAAGTACACAGTTTGTCCAGGAGAAAACTGTCGATTGAGACTAGAAAGCAACTGAAGATCAAATCCCAAATGATGCTGTCTCGTGAAGGATGTCATAGCGATTATGGCTCCAAGACTGGTTAACTTAAAGCCTAAAAGGTACAACATGACTGATTATTCCCGTCGAATAAATATAAGGTAGTGTCAATAAATGCACTTAATTACAAGATGATAGTGATGGCATTTATTGTATCTGGCTTTAATATGATTAGAGCATCAGTATCACATTGCTGCGTCTTCTATCATTACACGTATCATGAAATGAGCTGCAGAATCTGTTAAGGACCTAAACATATCAGGTAAATTAAAACAAAATCTAAGTGTGCATGGAACATAGCACAAACCATCTACCTGCTAGTAACGAGCATGTTATTTAGATTCTTAAGTACTTAGCCTTGTATCATTTGTATTAGCTTAACATGAAGTAATCACAGAATTCAAACAGTTTATAGAGTTCCGGGCTCATAAAAGTAGAGAATCGAGTAAATCAATTTAGCACAGATTCAAGGCATCTATTCTGAAATAGAAACGGCATCTTCAGCAAGGTATCTAAGAGAAGTCTGGTCGACACCACGTATACACAGGTAACACCCTTGTTAAATTGTACTGAAACGAAAATCGCGGAAACACTCAGGCCCATGCACTTTAGCTTGTGCCGTAAATGCTTGCTTCTTATTTAGTTTCGTTCAGCCTAGCACAGTTCTGTGGGGGGGTCTGAAGTGGCTAGACTGATCATACGCAAGCTCTAGGAGAATGAAAATATCCAGAAGTTATTTGATGAACTGCAATTGGCATTCTAACCCGAACGAAGACCCAGCTCAAACTTGTCAGAGTTTTGCTTTCCTGACTTGGTAGCAGAGGCATGGGTTCGTAAGTATATGATGGGAAATGTGTTCTACCTGTATATAGGTTGTGACACTTTTCCCTTAATTTCATTGCCCACCATTTCTGTTTCAGGCCTGAAATTTGTTCTGTAATTCTTTTTTTACATTAAACTATATTCGTATTCAATATTCTTGTGAACAATGTATTTTATTTTCGTTATCAAAGTCCCTATCCATTTCAAATTGAAACTGCTCTGCCTGCTAACTTTTATTGTTGATACCATACTTACTATAGGGATGAATACATCATTATTAAAGCTAAATTAACTATAGTTCACTATAAGATCACCCATCAACACGCAACTTATAGTATTACTAAAGCTTCTCTAATAGTGTGTCCGCAAAACACCATAGAAATACTATAGCAGTTTTTTTGCTCGGTATTTCTATGGTAATTTCTTAATAGTAATACTATAGTGTTTTTTCGTAAGGGGTCACCTGAGAAGACGCCGACCACGACTGTTTGCGTTCGGGCAGGACTCTCCTGTATTTTCCGACTTCGCGCACTGGACACACCGCAAATCCGAGCCCGAGCACGTTATGAAACTGCGTATGCGTGAAGTGGCATAACTCTCCTGTACCAAGCAGGCGGCGGTAGTGTGTATTCATCATTCAAAAGAGGAAAACACCGGAAAAACAGAAAAGAAGAACAGACTCCGCTGATATAAACACCCAAATAGCCGTTTTTCCTGTTCCTTTTCACTCCTCGTCCATTGAAAACATGAACGACAGGAGCCTATAAACCGATGAGGGTGAAAATAGCCGTCCGTGTGGTTTCCATCTTCCCATTTTAAATCATTTGTTTACCTCACCTCCCCAAACTTCCGTTAACGCTTCTCATGCACTGATTCGCAGCTGAACAGCCAATCAGTGTTAACCCTTTGTCCCGACCTTCCGGTGGTGTAATCCGCAAGAAACGGTGTCAAGGTCGGCAGAAAAGACCCGACGGTGTGGCGAACACCACTCCGATCAGGGCGTGCCCACGCTCATGTTCGGCCCGACTCCCATTTACTGCCGATTTCGGGCGGTGTATCTGGGCCTTAACCAGCGAGTGATTACAGCACATGGTTCATTTTACAGCACATTTGTATCATACAGATGCAGGACTTACACACGCCTGTTATCTGACCGCAGGTCCGCACGCATCTCCAGCCCAAACTCTATAAGCCATTCATTCACAAACTAAATCAAGAGACCTTTAACGTTTTACGTCCGGTTCGCTCCTTTGTTCCTCGCCTGTACACAGGGCTCCCAGTTTGGGCATTGGCCTGTCATCAGATTGTAATTTGTTGTTGGCTGCTGCAGCGGAAGTTTAGTAGCGATTATTTTGTTGATTAAATACTCCAAATCTCCACCCTCCATAATTGCACTTTGCTTCCAGTTGCTTGCTACTTCTACCGGCGGTGAGGAGTGGTGCAGTGACGCTATCTATCTTCTACTCGATAGATTTATGAATTCGAGAAATTTAAAAGTAGGGTAGACATGTCGGAATATTAATCGACTGAACAAAACGTGCATTAACCTAACTGGTTCGTTTTTCCACTGACCCTTATTTCGGAGTATTTTCCAAAATCCTAATGGAGAAATCCTTGCTTTATTGGTAGGGGAAACCGAGCGGCGCTTACCTTCCGGGTTTTACGACGCGTCACTAAGTTGATACGATTTGATTGGATTGTGAGGCAAGGGAAGCCAGAGTCAGTAGAAGAAGAAATCTCTCTACGAGTTGTCTCAATACTCAAATTTCCCCTCCCTCGACTCCTTGGTCCTCCGAGTAGTGACCGAAAATGAATTTCAGCGCACCATTCTTGAAGGACTCTAATTTCTCTAAATGCGGCTTCGAGGACCGAGCAAATCGGGACCTCGTCTGGAGGAGCTCTACCGAGGAGACACTGATGGGTCCTCCACGGCTCCTCCACGGATTGCATTTCCGGGAACGGTGGAGGCGTGACGCACGGCCGGACTTATCTCAGCCAATGACAGCTCTGGCATGCATCCCCTTCTGGATATTATATTTAGTAACTGCTTTCATCGCAACGCGATGTATTTTTTTTTTTACCCAGTGAGAAAAGCTGTGAGGTCTCTGCAGAAAGCAGAGCAGTGTGTGTACAATATATATCACTCAGTATAACAGCCTACTACATTACTTTCTGTTTTGTATGCTTTAGTTTTTAGTAGATATTGTTAGAGCCAGTATTTTGGCATTTGATGAGAAAGGCCCACCTAATTGTGAACGTCTGTAGTCAACGCACTATAAAAGGACTACATTCCCACGGCCGCCTGTGTAACGCCACAGTGATGGGCAACCTGTTTGGAGAGACGCCGTCGAGGAACATTTTTAACCATAACACTCGCGCTCGTACCGTACATACAAACCCGTACAAGTACCCTTTAAGTTATCAAAGCATTATCAGAACAGGAAAGAATACCTAAGTTGTTTGTTTTTATTCTGAGGGAGCAGTATGACACGGGTAAGCAAGATGAAAAGTGATGATTCTCCGGATGAAGAGAGCCAAAGGAAAACCCTGTGGAGAAAGGATAATGAAAAAGAGTTTCAATAGACTTCAATTTCAATGAACTCAAGTCATGCAGGCCCCCTAGGTGGACATGTTCAGTAGTTACAACCAGGGCCCACAACAACGGACAGCAGCATCCAGCCACAGCAGCACTCACCAGGATCAAATCTCTCTCAACTATACCAATATTTTTTAAATAAATAATAATGTAAAAAAAACAACCCATAATAAAAAAAAAAACCACCCTTGAATTTCAGTCCAGGGCGGGGCGCAGAGGGACTCGTTGGCAGCGAGGGGCGCATCGCCCCCGCCAGACAATCGGTAAGGGAAAAGCTGCCAAGTAAGGCCAACCATGTTTTGTAATGATTGATGAAACATTTGAGATGAAAATGCCTTTTTAAGAGTCCCCTTTTTGGGAGGATGTCGAAAAGCTTTATGTGTGAGAGCGAAAGAGACCCTACAGGAGAAAAAAACCCCAAAACCAGGAGAGGAAAGAAAGAGAGAAAACGAGAGAGAAAGGACCGGAGGTGAGTGCTGTCTGTGCTGTGCTGCTGTCCCTTGTTGTGGCCCGTGGTTGTAATAATCACTGTCTGAAACATGCTCCATCCTCGTGGGGCTGCATGCACTTAGATGTTCAATGTGAAATTGAATCGTCTATCCAAATAACGTGAAGACTCGGCTTCTTTATTTAAAAAAATCCCCTTCTCCACAGTCTGTTCCTTGGCTCTCTTGCATCCTGGAAATACCTTCTCCTTCAGAGAAACTGTTGGGTTGCGCGACCCTCCCTGGAAACAACCGAGGATGTGACAGTGACTGGCGTCCCTCCATAAACAAACAGGAAAAACAGAGGGCGTAGAAACCAAACGTCTTAGGTCAATTCTTTCTCGTCTTCGATAAAGTGCATTATAATTAAAGGGTACTTGTAGCGGATTTTTGGTAGTGTACGGTACGAGCGCGAGTGTTATGGTATTACAACAACTGTTCCTTCGAACGGCGTCTCCTCAACCAGGTA
>NW_011357368.1:6369993-6392948 GCF_000735185.1 Notothenia coriiceps
CGTGTTCCATTTTCAGTCTACAGCGAGAAGCTCACGGGGCTTTCCCCAACCTGTGTCGAGAGCTGGAGTTAAATGAAATCTTAGATTTGCCTTCTTAATAGTTTGTTTGGGTCCCTCACTTCCGTTTTGCTTCTCATGCACTGATTCGCTAAGCTGAACAGCCAATCAGATGTTGAATCGGCGGCGGAGGGTGTCGCCACGGCCGAAAAGACACGACGGTGCGGGACACACCAATCTGAGTAGGGCGACAGGACGCTCATCGACGGCCAGACATCTATTGAAGACCAAAATCAGCCCGGTGTGTCAGGGCCTTTAAGGATAAAAACTGCCATGACGACAAAATACTACCAAAAAAACAAGGACGAAGGAAAATAACTCATACTTTCTCATAAAATATTAAATATCTTGTATGTGTTAAAAATAGTAAGAGTATAGAAGAAATCGATAAAAAGTTGGTTCTTCAACGTCTCGAATGACCAATAAGCTGTGTTGTATTTCCTCTGGTTGTTTTTCCTGACCTCCTTCCCGACATGCCTCAGGGTTTCAGTCCAAGGTCAGTGTATTACACGCAGCCTGTCAGTTTCCTAAACTCCAATTATGTTTCCCCCCTCTGCTCTAAGCGTTGTGAGGAGTCCTTGACAGCCCAACACAATCAACCGGGAGTCATTATCGTATATCAGACACATCGAAACCTTCGTGGAAACAAATGTAGTAATATCTACCGAATGAATATGTTCTCAAATGGACTGTAATGGAATAATGGGGACGCAATATGGAAAACATTACGGCGTTATGTCCTCTTAGAATTTTATTTCGCGTGCAAATGATGAAATAAATATATGATTCAATTTCACAGCAATGTGTGCACTAAAAATCACTGCTATTACTTCCTGCAGCTGTTAGTGTGTCATGGCCTCTTCACGTGTTAACTTTAGTAGCCTGTAAAACTGGGTTGTAAGTGGGACACGTGCAAGGTGTGACTGGATATCCTGGAGGTGTTCCTTCTCATTTACTACCGTTCTCTTATAATTGAATCAACCTGAAACCAGAGCTCACCTGGTTTGATTTGTACATTTATCATTCGTACTAGAAGTTTAACCAATCAGCCTTTTCAGATCAGTGTTTTCAGAGGCTGTGATGTACAGATCTTTAAGATTTGTGCAAGGGGACAAATTGCACAGAACACATTTTAGTGATATTAGTTGATGTTTGAATGAAACTAGAGGAATTTGCAAACTGACTGAACTTGGTTAGGGTTAGGCTTAACTCTTAATAAGGTCAAAGTATAACAGAGGGAGATCCCTGGTTATGATTGCCTTAGTGTTCTGCATGCTTTACTAGGATCGGCATTATTCGACACTTGCTCAGCTTGTTTTTCTCAGAACTTAAAGTGGACCTATCATGCTATATTTGAAACATATATTGTAGGGCCATACCTATACAAAACATGTCTGTGAAGTTTTTTGCTTAAAATACCAAACAGTTCACCCATTGTAGCCATGCCTCTACTGCTCAAACCCCTCTTTTGCAGCCCTGTTAGATAAACGCAGATTTTGGGTCCTTAGCTTAAAAAAAAAAAAAAGAGGAGGTGTATCTAATGCCTGATCAGAATTCAGCCTGAGCACACACACGCAGCCTCGCCGCGTCCCGCCGCCTCAGGCTGAGAAATCCGCAGAGCTGCAGCTGAGAAAAGATTGAACACTGCACCCAGACCCCACGCAGCATTCTCATCTGTTTGTCATTACTGGTGTCATTTTCTGGTTGCTAACAAACGCCGATGTAACACATAAACACACATCAGAGCACAGTGGGCTCACAGGGGGGGGCTCCAACAAGGCGTTTAGGACAGAGAGTCAATACACATACTATACAGAGATGCTGTATGAGAAACCAATGTGAGTTTGGGACTCTCTGTCCTAAACGCCTTGTTGGAGCCCCCCCCTGTGAGCCCACTGNTCCTCCGTACCCAAATCTTTTAAAAACGGGTGTACAACGAGTGGATACAGATTTCCATCCGAACTGACGTCAAATCGGTGGCGGACCCACAGAAAGTTGCTATCAGAAACGCCTGACGTGTTTTGGACGTAATCTCGTCTTTATTTACATTAGCAAGCCTCGCTAACACTCAGAGCTAACCTGTACTGGAGAGCACATGTGTTTAAAAAGCAGGAAATAAAAATTATCACAGCAGAATTTAACTTTATCTCCGGTAGAATTCTGATCAGGCATTAGCTCCGCCTCCTCTTTTTTTTTTCAAGCTAAGGACCCAAGATCCGCGTTTCTCTAACAGGGCTGCAAAAGAGGGGTATGAGCAGTATGAGGCATGGCTACAATGGGTGAACTGTTTGGTATTTTGAAAAAAAAACTTCACAGACATGTTTTGTATAGGTATGGCCCTACAATATATGTTTCAAATATAGCATGATAGGTCCACTTTAAGTTCTGAGAAAAACAAGCTGAGCAAGTGNTATCCACTCGTTGTACACCCGTTTTTAAAAGATTTGGGTACGGAGGAAAAGAGAGAGGGTTTTATTTTCTGACGCTGCGTGAGTTCGCCGACGCACCGGGGACACATCTTTATGTATAAAAGACATCACAAAGTGCATTTTGCATGATAGGTCCCCTTTAAGATCCACACGTCCCATTACTAAAATCCTTCATCAGGTCAAAGTTAAGCTAACGAAACACAATGTTAATGAACGTAAAACTTGCTTTGTATATCCAATTTGTGTCCACTACAAGATTAAAGGGGTTCTTTCTTGGCCAATGTTTCAAGTATTTTTTCCATAATCCTTATAGAAAACCAACAAACCCACAGACAAACAAAGGCGAAAAACATTGCAGATTATCTCCCACGTTTCGGCCCTTGATCTGTGCCGAGCATACTAGTTACAGCTCAGGTTTGCATGGCATTATATCACTGTGCGTAGTCCCTTGAGGTGAAGCTTTGCTCCTGGATTTACTTCAGTTCAGAGTAAAGAGCAGAGTGTTTTTGGTGTGCTGCTGACAACAGAAACACAAGCTGTGTTCAACAACCGGGCCTCGGGACAGATGATTTAGTAGACTCTCCGCTTTTAGTAATTATTTCCAATACCAGATCTCATAAAAAAGAAACGCTGTTGGTGTGACGGAGGGAGGCATCCTCACACCCGTCTCCAGGGCTTCATTAACAAACACTCCCAGTCTCACACTTCCAATAACCGCACAAGGCACAACAAGTCCTCCAGGGCAGCAACAGGTCTGAGGGGAACAAATGTGCGTGAGATTTGTAGTGGTGAGCATGTTTAAAGCGTTAGGAAACCTTATGCCGGACAGTTATGTATACTGTGATTATCCAAGGCTTAGGGAAAAGCCCTTGGTGGTGATAGTACTGCATTGATTTGTGTAATCACTTGGAGGTAATTATGCAGGAGTACGCAGTATGAGCTCCTCGAGGGAAAAGGCAGAAGGCTTTGTGTAGAGCGACTGTGTGACACCATGATGCTCTGCAAAAGAAAAGCTCCGACTCGACACATTCAATATGAGCATTGAGGGATAGATCTTAATGTTACAGAGCAGCATCAAATGCAGACATCACCTAATGTTTGCTTTGTGTCACACTAACCCTCTTCTTTAAAGTCAGGGGAAAGACTTCAGCACACGCTCCAATTACAGTGACCCCGTTTTATTTTAATGATCCCAGAAAGCAGAAATTAAATGTGGAGGGAAAGCAGCGTGCAGAATGTTGTCAAGCTTTGGTCTACGAGGATAAGCTTATGAATAATGTTAGCATTCATCTAAGAAAGCACAAAATACAACACGCTGATTTTATAATAAGTGGTTAAATGACATTTTTCCCCAAGCAGCAATTGTCGAATTATAACTTAGAACAATGGATTTCTACATGTGTTGAAGAGGTGGGCATGGAGCTGTGATGAGAGGAAAAACCCTTTTAATTTGATGAATGTAGAGTTTTTTTTGCAGTTGTATAAACAAACAAAAAAAGGTCAAAGGATTAGATACCTGGATAGCTTAATCCAGAAATACAAGAACATGTTTTTGGCAAATGACAAACTGTTTGCATCTGTCTTTTAGTCCGATGCTTAAAGGGGACCTATCATGCAAAATGCACTTGTGTACGTCTTGTATACATGAACATGTGTCCCCGGTGTTCCAGGGAACTCACCAAGTGTCAGAAAACACAACCCTCTCTCTTTTCCTCCATACCCAAATCTCTTAAAAAGGGGCTGCAACGTATCTGATACAGACTGATCCAGATTTGAACACTTCTATGACGTCACAGAAGTGGCGCTACGGCTATTGGGCCAACTCCACCAATCAGGAGGAGACAGCCACGGACATTGCCGTTGGAAAGCGCTGGAGACGCTGTAGTACATATGCCAGGCCTGTAGATGGTGCTGTTCTCACAGAATCAGCCCATGCAAAGACAGTGTTCAATTGAGCGAAATGAGGAATGGCTAAAATGCATGATGTTTGGTATTTTGAAAAATAAAAAGTATAAATATGCCTTATATAGGTATTTCCTGTAAGACTCTTCACAGAGTGTTTTGTGTCCGGCCCACTTCGAAGGCGGAGGAAGGTGCTACCCTTAGCGGTAGTTGTGGGGAACAGTCACAAACAAGGCGGCTTCCGTAAAAAAACGTGTCAGATCTGAACGTGATCTGACATACGTCTTGTAGTCTGTACGGATTTTCAGTCCACTGGTGTAATGTGAAGGTACTTGCACAGTTCGCCTTTGAAGACATGTTACCTCTCAGTCGCTCAGTCTCCTGTGCCCTTCAAGCGCTCGAAACTACAGTTGTGACTATAAATAAGAATGTTCATAGTGCGGCCTCTGTTACAGTGTAGTTCAGTGGTCGTCGGTCGTCAAGACTAGACGTGCCACCCAACTGTGTCACGTTCACAGGGACTGGGTCGGAGAGAGAGATATCGGGAAAATGATCAATGTCTCTCAAGTGTGAGTTGTATAACCCGCCCTCCTATGGCCATTTGTGACCCTTGTGACCTTTCTCGGGGGTTGTAGCACCTCTGTGGAGTTAGACTGACAGACTGAGAATCTGTTCATTCGGCTCTCATTGTACCAGTGTGTCCTACCGTTCTGTACGGTCAATTCGTATCCAGAATCTCGTCATTCTGTCTTAAGAACGGCGTATTGTTCACTTACGCCTAGTGCACATTGTATGGTGTCGATGGGTGCGTAAAGAATCGAGGTGAATGAAATCCTCCTAAGAGTAGGAATGTATTAGGTGCATGTACGAAGGCGGTCCGTACCGTCGAGGACCCCTCGCAAACAATGAGGGACCAGCATCTCGGGAGAATTCCTTGTTCGTCCAAGAAACGGGTTTGTTGCGGGGAAGCCCCCCTTAAGTGTTACTAACGGTGAGTAGAATGCCTCTCAGTGGCTTTCTCGATGTCGTTTGTGTGTCGTGTTGAGTGTGAATCGAGGTTCTTCGGAAAACTAAGAGTTCTTCATTTGCCCTGCATTCGGGCCAGCTGCCTCCTTACGTGCGTATCCGAGATTTAGTACCCGTAGACTACATCAGCAAAGTTAACGTTGGTCACGCGAGGCAGGAACCGTGAACTTTGGTAGCATCCGACCATGTAAGACGCTTCACAGAAATTTGTCTTCTCTTCCTCACAAACGGTACTATTTGCCATTCCCTCAAATTGTGGACTGACTTCCTGAAGTTCTTTCGGGAGCGTCCCGCTTACGTTTGGATACCTTGTCCCCCTTAGAAAACCGTTCGGGTGTACTTGTGCTATCTTTAACATTTTATATAGGGTCGCTGGCAAAGAGTTTAGCCTCCTAGACCGAACAATGCAGGCGGGCATGAAGGTTCAGTCGAAGGAAGTCTTGCTTCGTTCATACAAGGTTCGTGCGCGAAAGCCTTTTGCTCTTCTTACCTCGCTGTCCGATGTTGTTCCACACGCGAGAGGAGGCCAGCGAATTGCCAAAGTTGTATTTGACATGGCTGTGTTATTTAGATGGGAGTGCATCCAAGTAGATTAATACCGAACTGAGCTGACCAAGTGCCTTGTGTAACAACCCACTATGTGTCTTACATGTTTCAGTATAACATCGTTGTGTACAAGATGCGGTGGATGTGCGCAATCGAATGGAAATTTACACACGACGCAGTCAAGTCCAGTCGTAAGGGCGTTCCAAAAAAAGTTTATCCAGGGCACGCGTTTTCGTAACCAGCCCCTAAAATGTCCTGCGCTTCAGATGTGTGACACGCGGAGCTTGGAAGGGGGTTTGGTTCCTGCCGGCCGGCAGCACCTTAAGGGTTCATACGACCTTAACCTTGTGCGAAAACCGCGTGAGCTCCTGCCTATCGATATGGAACTTCTTATTAACGAAGACTTCGGTCATAGGAGCGTCTACTCTTGCCGGGTGACATAATGTTTTTCCAACACCTTGTAGGTCGTCGAGGGTAGAATAATGCTGTAAAAATAACACTTGGTGGACCCTGTTTTGCGGGGCACAGCAGAAAGATGTAGCATGGGCAGCAGTTAAATTATGAAACGGGGAAAAACATCAGCACGTCCATTTTCCAGTGGCACCTAGACGTCATTATGTGTGGTCTCTTCTGCTGTTATCAATTAGAGTCTAACGTACGAGCTCCAGTGAGCTTCGAGGACAGAGTGGAGTAGAGTTCTAGTGGAGACGAATGTCTCGCCTTTCGCAGCAGTGTTTGCGTGGATCTGGACGAGCAGTTTGGGTCAGTCGTGTGTAGGTAATGTAAGTAATATTATCAGTAACTTAATAATAATTACCGAAATGTCACGGTACGTATCGAGGAGACACGTAAGTGGAAGATGGGAGGGCGACTCGGACTTCGCAAACTTTCGCAAATATATGAACTATTAAAGACAAAGTAAATTTACCACAAAGAAGTACGTAACAAAATAACAAGTTGACTACTAGCAGTGTGAACACTCCTACGACGAAAAACCTCTGGTACTTGTGACACCCTCGTGTTTATGACCACAAGAGAAACAGTGTAAATTTAATAGTCGGACTAAAACAAAAAAACGCCTTACCGAGACAAGTCGGATACGATAGGATTGTCTCAAATAGGACTTCTTTGATAGGTACTCTTACCTCGAGTAAAGGGTTAATTCTAAAAAGAAATAAGAGACTAAGGATATGGCGGTGCGAAGGACACAATGACCGTGTTTCCGTTGTAAATTTGAAATGTGTAGTACTTAACCGTTAGAGCACTACGTTATTATCCCGTAGTATGCTCGTTATATAGAATTTCACCGCGGATAGTATATATGGCTGACTTATTATATANTTAAATAGGTCAAGTTCAATGCTCTTCCCTGCAAATTGGGGACTAACTGGAATTAGATGGAGAGGACAAGATAAGGGGACAACCCAAAAAGTAGAAGGTGCACAAATCAATAGTCTTTGGTCAGATGACTATATCAAATGTGAAGCGTTGGCTTGAACCAAAACATTTGCATTATCCCCCTTTTATTACACAATTTCATCATTGTACCTTTAATCTAAATATATTTGTTATATGTTTACTCTATGCTATTTTTGTTTTTAAGCCTTTTACTTGTATCTGTATGCCGTCAATTTTCTGTGAAATGTCTATGTGAAGCACCTTGAACGGCACTTATTGTATGAAAGCCAGGTGCTATAGAAATAAAGATTATTATTTGTAATATCATGTTTAATGTCTGTTTCCTTGAATCTTGTCCTAATTTGTGTCCATGTTGATGATGCAAGCTGTGATGCAAGAACAAAGTCAGACTTGATCTCACGATAAAGTGTTATGGTATTGAATCAAAATTATACAATTATTAGCCGACTAATGAAGCTCAGCATAAGTTCAACCAGGAAGACCATCTTTACTCTTCATTTACTAATCTCACGTAACTACTCTCTCTCCTCTCAATAAGTGACCAGGGGCGTCACTCCCCAGCTTAACCAATCACTTCGCTCTATTCCCAAGAGCTGTGACAAAGGTAACTTCGTCACTGTGGACTGACGGATTTGGGCACATGTGGTTTAGTTTGAAAGTGTTCCCCCTCCCGTTTTGTCTGTTGCTGGTAATTGTGTTCGCCTGGTGCCCTGTGCTGTCTCTTTCTCTCCCCCCCTACCTGTGTCTTATTGGCCTGATTAGTGTGTGTGTATTTAGGCTCTGTTTTCCCTGTCAGTGGACAGGTAGGGTGTGTGAGATCCTTGTGGCTGGTGACTGTGCTCACGGGAACAGCAAGATTGAGGCTGTGTCCTGTGCTCAAATTTAATAAATGCCCACACCGGGTTGTATTTTTGGACGTTCTGCCTCTGCCTCCTTGCTTGGTCGGGCCGCTCAATTGTCGGCATCACAAGAGCCTATCATAGCGCTCTGCCAAACCTTTTAAGTCTGATCTCCCCCCTCTGACAGCTGTCATTTCAGGTGACTCTACACAACCCCCCTCCTCCCCTTTTCACCTCCCGTCCCTCTGAATCCAGGGTCAAGCTAAGCCCCTCCCCTTCACACCGGACTTAACTATCCATTCACCACCACCAGTGTGTAGACCCCCGGGGGTTTCATCGGATCAGTTCTCCCCTCCCGAATGATACTTCCTGCACAACGGGGCCAAATTACATTCATTTGTGTATCCCTGCAATGAATATGTATTCTTACATCAAAACCGTCTCTTCTGATTGAACTGCAGTTTCTATTAACTTAAAAAATGCATGTTGTGTCCTTCTAGTTTTATGGTGCGCAAGAATAAATAACAATAAAACAGTAAGCAAACAGTAATTGCATCTTGATCGAGCGAGTAGTCTAGTTGTTATTGTTACTGGAGTCGGCCATTACCAAGATGGATTCAAATGAGACAGAACACAAGGCAGCCATTAGCAGCTAGTTCTTTGGTGAGTGGTTTGACAATCCTTCTCTCCCACATCTTTCCATCAATGCATGTGTTTGTTCTTTCGGGGCCTATTGAGTCTTTACATCCCCATAGGGAAATCTCAAAGAAAGAATTGCATGCAGTAGTAATGTATTGAGCACGGGAGGATCAAATCACAGCCATGATTATGTACAGAGTAGTATTGAGCAGGGTGCATCCCAAAAACAACATGTGACCTTAATGTGATTTACAGGAAAGCATTCTAGAAGGAACAGGGATCCTAACACAGTCCATGCAGGAAAGAAGTGGATCCGTCCTGTTTTTCAGATTCATGTTCACATACTGCCATTTATAAGAGATGTTAGGCTTGATGCACTGACGCTAGCAGCATTAATCATTTCCTCAGAGTCTGCAACATATCAATCCCGCAAATTAATCAAACTTGCAGAGTCCTTCCTCTCACCATTAGTGTCACTTTGAGTTCTCACATCTGAAGCCAAATGTGCACGGACACATTCGGCTCCATCTGCTTCAGACGACACGAGACGGATCTGAACCAATCAGGCACACTGCGGACGATATTACAGATTTTATGGGATTCTGACACCCGTTTCAGCTCCGATCCCAGCGGGGAACCGACGCTCTATCAAAACCATCACAGGTTCGGATGTGATGAAGACTATGTTTGTGATACAACATCTTGTTTTATAGAATAATGAAATAGACAACGAGTCCAGATTTAAAGGCTTTTTAAAAAGCTAAAAAAAAATGCCTGTCCATTTCAAATCAGGAGCCATTTTTAGAAAATATTATACAACATTTTTAAAAAGCTAAAAAAAAATGCCTGTCCTTTTCAAATCAGGAGCCATTTTTAGAAAATATTTTTGTCCACGTTTGGAGGCATACGTTATGAGATTTATACTGTATTTTAGAGAGAAAAAAATGTGTTTGTATTTTGAACAATGAATGGACAAATCACTTCAAATAAATAAAAGGTTTCTTAAAAAAGAAATGAATGATGGGTTTGTGCAATGGTAATAGGAGATCTAAAAGGAGATATAACACTGGATTTGCATGCAATGTAAACAAAAACAGAAACCCAAACAAGCTGTTCAGACTAAATGGATCATTACTTTGTCATCCGAGATAAAATAACGACCTCGAGACCGCTCTGCCTTTCAAGCCCGTTTAATTTCATGATTTGTTACTCTTCTATCGATCTCCATTTATCAGACAAGCTCCCCTGCATCCCGAGCACTCTCTGTTTCTTCTTCAAAAGGCCTGCGACGCCACGAGGGAAATAAACTGAACCTTCCTCTGACAGAACATCCTGACCGCTGATCTGCAGTCAGCTCTCAGTTTGACTCTGTTGACTCGTGTAAGAAATGAAATCAATAGTTATGTGCCGTCACTTTAAATTAATAACACCGGTTTATTCTGAAACCGGATGTTCACGACATTTTCGACACACCCTAATTCCGTTTTGCTGAAAGTTGTTGTTTTTAGCCTTTAGCATGTAGCAAATAATATGTTGTGTGTGTGAGTATAAGGAGAGTGACTTGTGGAGTTATACAATGAACACACTATGTCAAACTCTCACTAATTGACGTTGTATAATCACTCGCGGGAGACAAATCTAAGTCAAGAGGAAGACCCGCCCCTGGTCGTTGCAACCAATAGATGAAGAATACAGAATGATATAAATAACGAATGTACGGGGAGACGCGCCCTCTCTCTTCCACACAGCTGTGAAACGTTTTGTAACGTCTATTATAACGCTACTTTATTAAATATTATTAAAACAAAGAACACTTCACTCGTCCAGTTCCTCATGACTTTTATGAAGGACGTTGGTGGAGGATCTCCGGGTTACGTAAACACGGCGTGGTCCGTAACACATCCCAACTCTCGTGCAAACACACATGATCACACACACCACACACGAGCCGTCACACACTGCACCTGCTGCGTCATGTGACCCTTGGACACCGCCTAATGAACTCCAGCTGCTTTACTCCCGTTTGTCCTTGTAGCCAAGTAACGGAAAAATAATATGTTGTGCTGCCGAAATAATTCAATCGAATACTGGACTGACTGAAAGAGAATCACCAACAAATGTCATTAGAGTATTTCAATCATTATGAATTGATTATCTTCACAACATCACCTTGGTTTTGGGCGATTAGGGACATTTTATACACTAAAACTATTTCCGCCTTCTCGGAAATAATTAACAGATGAATCAATGACAGAAATAATCATTAGATACTTCATTACAGTCTAAAGGGCTTTCTACCTCTTGATTTATTGCGAAAAACAGTTCGCATATCCTGAAAATCAATGTCCCTATGTAGTCAGAGATCAAACTGTCACCGGGGGATTTATCCGATATTCACTCAGATGCTACTTCCCAGTGAGTCATGATTGGCTGACAGTAATCTTTGTGATTGTCTATTGATAACCTGATTGACCAAAATTGCCTAATAATGGTCTTTGCAGGCGGTAAGAAAGAAAAAAGAAGATGGACTTTTATGAATCCCTCTTGGGGAAATGGTTTCTCTGCATTTGACCCATCCTAGTGTTAGGAGCAGACATGACATGCTGCCATTTTGAACGGCGCCCGGGGAGCAGTGTAGGGAACGGTGCCTTGCTCAGAGGCACCTCGGTAGCACTTGGGCCGTTTATCAATCTCGAGGATTCAGGCTTCCAAGCCAATATTTCAAGGATGCTACGTCATTGAGTGCCACCGCAGGACTGTTCCAATCTCCAGCATACTTGGAATTCCACCAAGTCCGCGTCCTTGGTTTGGGGGAAATTTCAAGATTGCACATGGGTAGACTTCGCGTCCTTAAAATCCCCACAATGCTTTGCGCACGGACCAATTTCAAAAACCCTTGCGGAGAATGGCTGAACCGACGCAGCACACATTTAAATGTAAGTATGTAGTGGCGTAGAACATGTGTTACATATGTTACTTTGTTATCACCATAAATGTTTTCCTTGAAAGTAAGTTCATAATTAGATAGACATCGTGAGGTATTTATTTTCGGTACAGTTTATGTTGAAACCGTTAGAGAGAGTGGCACACTTGTTAGCCTGTTCCATTTTTCTTCGTTTTCCGAAGCCGTGGCTTGGAAGTATACTTGCTTCGTTTCTGAAGGAAGTGACTTGGAAGTACACGACTACCAAGCCAGCATCCTCGCGATTGAGAAACACACATGGACTTGCCGAGATTGAACTGGTGACCTTCCAGTTGCCAAGCCAACTCCCTATCGACTTCGCCACCACCGCCAGAACAAAAAGACTTGAGTTGAAATATGATTAGAGGAAGAGAAATATCGAATGACCTGCTCAATTCTCCTAATACTTTAAGAAAGCTTTGTTTACAGAATGAATAATATCAGATTTAATCATCTATCGTAAGTTCAAATGCTTTTTGAGACAATCAGGATGTAATCACTTGCAAGTGTGCACTTTGATTTACTTCTAAGAGCATGCGAGACAAAAGCTGAGGAGAGCTCTTGAGAGCAGTGAACATTCATGAGAGTAAAGTGAACTCACTTCAACTTAAGAGAAATCAGAAGCTTCATTTTACCAGTAACACATCTAGCTGATTACATTCTGTAGGAAAAGAGGTGATTCATCTGTGCAAATGTTTTGTGTTAGAGTTTCCTGTAGTGTGTTATATAGGTTTTGGTGCATGTTAATGGTCTCCAAAGGCTAAAATCCCAAAGTAAACATGTGGCACCGAATACAAATATGAACCTGAAAATGAGCAGAACATGTCCTCTTTGATTATTATCAAACAATAAATCTGTATGTGATAATGTGGTAATGATTTACTGCTGTTAAAACGCTACAAATAGCACTTTGACATTTCCTTTCTTCGATGCTAGACTGATCACTGTGTCATCATCACTGATAAAATAAACCTCCATGTGACTGACTTTGTTTAACAGATGTGCAACAGACATTGTGTTTCTCTTCGATGTGCAGAGTCGGTGTACTGTCAGTCAAAGGTCTCGGCTATTTAAAGGGTGTTTCCAGCCAAAATGTGTTTGAAGTGCAGCGGGAGAGGGGGGGGGGCATTATGGGGAAACACAGCAAGGTCATTGTCATTCACAGCACAGTGTGCATGTTTAACTGAGTGTGTGTGTTTGTACAGTAGAGAGAGTGAGAGAGGATGCTTGGGTGAGAGTACAAGAGAGTGCATTTCAGGGGAAATAACTGGCAACTGTGTATACATATAAGAGTACAGCGTTTTAAGTGAGCAAATACAACACCTGTGTTAAACTATTTGTTAAAGAATAGCTTTGTCTTTGTTAGGGAAGCCCACATGTCATTTATTTATTTTCAATTGTTTGCATTTTATCTTAACACTAGACATTCTTATTTATCTTGAATTGTATTGCATTATAAAATGGTACAATTGGGATTTTAGCCCATTTACATGCACAGAAACCTCTGTAAACACACTACAGGAAATATCAAATGCCTACAGAATGATATGGCCTCTTTAAATGCAGAAGCCAGAGTGAAAACTGGAACTAAATAACAATAAATACCCAAATGACTTCTCTTGGCAAAATAAAACACTGAATGAACTCCACATGTGTCCTTTTTAATTAACATGCGCTTACACAATTCAAATGAAGAGCCCAAAAAATATATATATAAAAATGTAATTAAAAAATCCATTGGAATAACACACCCACCCACCCCCACACACACACCCCCGCACACACACACACACACACACACACACACACACACACACACACACACACACACACACACACACACACACACACACACACACACACACACACACACACACAGTACTAAGTGACACTGGTGCCTGGCCTAATGTTTAAATAACAGTCAGGTAATTGAGTCGCACAGAGCCTCAGCTGCAGATTGTCCTGCTTTGGCTGTAGGACTGAAGTGGGTTAAAACATTTTCACAGTGGGTTTCTGGCAGCGTGCAGAGTGGGCTGCTCTGATTATTTAACAGCCTGAGAGTCAGAAGAGCTTCCTGATGATGCCTCCAGCTCTCACAAACAGCATGACATTCAAGGTTTTTGTAGCACTGTCCTAATGTAACAGTGCTAAACAACTGGTCTGTGCATTGATTAGTTCTTTAACAGAGTAAGAATAAAGCCAAAAATGTGCTTGTTACAAGGATTGGGACCAAATGATTGTGAATTAAATTAGTTGTTTTCTGTTTCTGGACAAAAACCTGAGCTTGTGATGCAAATCATTCATGATTTACAATGAAATGTTTAGAGTTTTTACTCTAAAAAGTGATAAATATATTGTCTCATAATCATGAACATTAACAAAATATAAATGCAAAACTCTATCAATACAAATCTCCGGCTTTAAATACAAAAAAAAGCCCTCGAAATAATCACAATCACTTCCACCTTGTTGAGCCACTTAAACTGCAAAAGTAAAAACTATGGAGAGCTGCAAGGAGATTATATTTAGTATAAATAAACAGCAAAAGCCAGAAAGAAAACCAAACTATTTCCTCTATTTATTTTAGTTTACCTGTGTCACGGCTGCCACTTCATTACTCTGCTCCCCCTCCGAGTGTGTGAGTGTGTGTGAGAGTGTGAGTGTTGCATGCACTGCAGCAGGAGGAGGCAGCCCCAGCATGCAGCTCAGTCCTATAACTGGCCAGGGGGTGAAGAGATGGAATACAATCTGACCACTACACACACACACACACACACAAAGTACCACACACACACTCAGCATGCCCCTTCTGAATTCCTAGCAGGCCGCCGCTGCCTGTAAATTCCTCTCTTGGCCCAGTGACACATTTGGTTCAGCTCCATGCTGCTGCCTCCTTCCCCTGTTCAGGTTTCACAGCCGCCCACACACACACGCAGGAAACATCACAAACACAAAGCCTCTTTCCCTCTCACAGTCCACCTCTCTCTCTCTCTCTCTCTCTCACACACTCTGCCCATCGCTCTCACTCAGGCTGGAAAGCGTTCAGAATTGTCGCACCTCTTGTTTGATTAAAGGACGGCGAATGAAAGTCCTGAGAGTTTTTGTCAGGTTAAGTGGAGCCAGAGTTATGTGAGGCTGTGGCAGAGTGTGAGCTGAATGCCGCCAGCGTGCCCACTGCCACCAGAATCACTGTAATGAGGGGTTATTACCAAACAATGCAAGAACCCGGCCGTAGTGCCAGTCTTTTGTACCACATTTCATTTTCAGGAGCGACAGTTAAGCTTTCATGTTGCCTTTCACACAGTGTGCAGACTTTAGAGTGAGGCTGGAGGGCGGGCCAATTTAGAGCAGAGGGCAGCAGAAGTTTATTCAGGCAACTACATTGGTGACTATTTTACACAAAGATTGCCTAAAAAAAATTACCTAAAAGTCCACATAAAGCTCGTTACTAAGGTCATCTTTAAATTCTTATGTACACATTTTTTTATAAATATTTGTTATTATTGTTATTTAAATTATTGTCTCATCTTTAATTAGGTATTTTATTTTGACTTCTTACGTTGATAAAAATATCTTTATTCTACTTGTATTTTACCTTTAACTACAATTATTATTTTTGAATAGTATTGGTAATTGTATTTTAGCTTTTATTCTGGATTTTATTTTTTATGTTTATTTTACTCTAAATTGTTTTTCTATAAATATTAAATTCAATTTTTTGTTACTCTATTCTTTTATATTATAATTTCTTCTACTTTATGTATATATATATTATTGAACATTCTTAATTTGACTTCTAATGTATTTCTTATAATTCATTCCATGTTTTATTTTACTGTCACTTGTTATGTTTATATAATATTTATATAATTTTTTCTTAAATGGAGCAACAGTCACCAAACCCATTTCCCCGTTTTATATAAAGTATTACTCCGTCTCGTTTTTATCTCCTTTGTCCCCCCCATTGTTTTTTGTTCAGACAGGAAGTGTGGGTGAAGTGCTGCAGCCGACTATATAAGATCTCAACACCTCTGAGCTGATCATTTTGCTCATTACATCACAAGCTTTTATAACGCCAGGCAGCCCCCCCACCCAGCTCTGGTTTCAGTGTGACCCAGTAAAATGAAGATCACCTCAGGCAGCAGAGAGGAAGAGGAAGAGGAGGGACTGACTGCTGGCACACTGAGCAACAACACGATGCCAGTCAAAACTGAGACCCTGCTGCCAAGACCCGGACAGACACGAGCTCCGCGTGCCATCACTGAAACAGCTATGTACTACTGGATAACTAACAAGGTATTAATGGGATATATGACCTCTTGATATCGAGTGACTCACCACATCCAAGTAACTGAATTTACTTAGAAAGTTCTATTGCAGCTTCTGATAAGGGAAGGCATTTTGCTTCACGGTTTAATTGCTGCCATCGAAATAAGAGCAGTGCAAACATTTTATGGTGATGAAACTTTTTGAAAGGTGATCATTTCTCTCAATCCTACCCTGAGTTTTCGGTGTAGCATGTTTCTCCCAAAACAAATACTACTTCTCCAGTGTTTCATTCTCTGTGTTGACAGCCAACAAAAGGAACAACTATGCTGCAAGAGAAGTCCAGCAGGCCCCTCAGAAACACTTCACAACACAAATGGTGACGAAGTAAACATTAGCTCTATGTGAAGGCAGGTGCATGTGCTCAAAATGCTGCTAAGTTAATATGGGCTAAAATTGCAAAATTTGACAAACCACATACGTTTAACCAACGGAAAATATGAAGAAGTTCACCCAATTCCTAAAAAATGATTGGAAACGGCTCATTTTTAAGTTTGAATTTAGCAATAGAGTGCAAACTAAACAGTACATCACCATGCAGAGGAGTTAAGAGCAGGTGGAAAACAAGTAGAGTTTAAAGGTCCCATGTCATGCTTTTCTGGGTATTACCCGTCCCCTTGTGTGTTATGAAGGTTTTTCTGCATGTAAACGGTCTGCAGAGTCAAACCCCTCAAAGTACACCCTGTAGCGAGTAAAACTCTAACACAGAAAAGACCTGTCTATGCTGCCCCAGAACGCCTCGTTGGACATTTCTCTTTTTCCATTGTTTACTTCTTGGGTATAGTGACGTATTTCGGGTATAGTGACGTAACGTCCGCGGGGTCGGCGAGACGGCGCGGAACTCAGCCTGAGCTGTGTCTCGCTGTCTCGCAGACGGGCTGCGGGTGGTGTGTGTGTTTCGGGCTGGGTTTCGGCTTTGTGTCTCGCCTGTCTCGCAAGACGGGCCACTGGGCTCACAAGGAGGGGGGGCAGGAGCTCCAACAAGCCGTGTAGGACAGAGAGTGAATACACATACTATACAGAGATGCTGTATGAGAAACCAATGTGAGTTTGGAACATTGCACAATATACATTTATTCTAGTAGACCTCAACAATGGAATTATGATCAGTAGAAATGGCCATGACATGAGACCTTTAAAATAATATTGTGATATGTGGAAAACCATCATTTCCATTTGGCCCTGCAGCCCGCCCCGAATAGATGTGCCAAATGATCTGCATCATTATTAAAACCTCTCAACCAGCAATGGGTAAACAAGCTCGGAGCAAGCTCTGCTTATTAGTTCAAATGAGAAATGTTAACGAGACAGTTTTAACTTCCACCTCATGATTGCAGATGGCTAGTGCAGAAACATATCTCAAGAGTTCAAAATATCTGTGCATCAAGGCAGCGGCTTCCATTCAGTTTATCCACCGAAACTCTCAGCGGAGTAGGGCTATCTTCTCTCAGGTGTTTCCTTCAAGTTCAACAAATACATTTCCACCTATCTGCAGAACATCAGGTTATTTCTCGGTCAAATTCAGCTTCCCTTAAACCAATTTCCTCCCATAGAATCTCATTTGTGGAAGCTGTTTTTAACCATCTGTGATTTCAAGGTGAACAGATGTGTTTTTTTAATATCCTCTCTCACTGATGCCCTTTTTCTGCATAATGATGTCTGCAGTATTAACCAACCCCTTCACATGCGGAATAAAATATCTGGACAACTGTTGGAGAGATCGCCATGAAATGTGATGCGGGAAATGATGTCTCCGTCAGGTTGTATTGTAATAACCTTTGTGATTCATCTAGCACTGTCATTACGTTGAAACAATGTTTATTTGTTGACGCACCACCTGCAAAACTAACAGCATTCCCATTAGCCTCAGCTGTAGTCTAGTGCTAATTACCAAATGTCAATATGCTAATTCGTTAAGAAGGCGATTATGGTAACATTTAACTTGGTAAATATCATCTTGTAAACATTATCAGTGATGGCATGTTAGCATTTAGCACACAGCGCTGCTACTCAGAGCTGTTAGCATGGACGCTAACTTGTTGAAAAAAGGATGTTCATCAGGGTATATGCAGGAATCCTGAAATCAAATGTAATTCCTTTCAAGACCTTTTTTAAGACCCTTTCCATACATTTTAAGACCTCATCGCCACTTGGAGTTCTAACCGGTTACCTTGGCGACACACTTTACCTCACATTGACTATATGCAGTATTGATTGTCCTTCCTCCTTATCTTCCAACCATTTGGAACCAAACTTTTATTTCCCCATAACGATGTTGTTTAACAACCATCGTAAACGGACCTTCGCGCGCTATCAAGCAGAGAGCGTGCGATGTCCTGTTCAGATGACGTCAAATCCAACGGGATGCCATAAATAAACTACACAGAATCACACTACACACCTACGCAATGATTACATTCAGGCAGACAATACAACCTCTTTGGACAATTGATATACTTATTGAAAACAAGCTACAAAATGTAATACCTTGGAAAATGCCTTTTAATAGCCTTAATTTTTGCTAAATTGATTTATCAACTTTTAATACTTTGTAAGACCCAGCGGACACCCTGGTTCATCCACAAAGGTTTTGAAACATTAAAACAAATGTATATTTAAAATGTTGCTGCAGTACTGAAGACGGATAACAGTCAAATTTGACATTGCCTACAGTGATATAGTATGCATATATGTCACCAGTTGTGGATTTGTAGCCTTTGCAGACCATTGACATGCACAAAAACCTATATAACACACTACAAGAAAAACCCCAAAACTCACTCTTTAAGTAAGTGAGTAAGATCTACTTCTTCCACCTCTGTTTGTTACTACGTTGCCACGGTCACAAGGGCTCATTCTTCCACATTCATTGTACTTTGAGAATAATCCCATTCTAATTATGCTGACCACATGCATGAGCATTTCCTGATATCTCCATGGAAATCAGGTCTCTGCTTGTTCGACACTTGTCTCCGTTGTCTCTAATTATAGCCCCTCTTCAGCGGCAGAGGAGCAGAGAGCCTGTTAAATGTCTTACTGCACAGATAATGAAAATGTTTCCGCATTAGCATGAACAGGATGGAGCCCCGTGATTCAGAAGAGCATGTAGAGGGGTGAATAATGCCGAGGCTCATTACGGAAGTGCATGCTCCGACTAAAACATTAGCCTCCACATGGCAGTTTGTGCTTCCACAGCAAATAAGATGTATTGAGAGCAAATTGAGACGCTGATTGAGAGGATGTTGGGAAGCTATTTAGGGCGCGCTGATTGTTGAAAAATAAGTATTTTTGTATGGATTCTTTAATTACAAACTGTTT
Organism: Notothenia coriiceps; assembly: GCF_000735185.1. Taxonomy (NCBI): domain Eukaryota; kingdom Metazoa; phylum Chordata; class Actinopteri; order Perciformes; family Nototheniidae; genus Notothenia; species Notothenia coriiceps. Next base: position 6,389,457 of record NW_011357368.1, read on the forward strand.
TTAAGATAATAAGGGCATTAGTTTGACAATAGTGAGGATTATAAAGTAACAAGAGGACAAAAATGAAGTATTAGAGTTAATAAAATCCGCATAGTAACACAGCTTCCCATCTACCGGCTGCTCTTCAGCGTCTGCGTGGGCGAGGGTCAACATTAAGAGGTACAGTGTTGGAAAAATGTGCCGCTGGAGTAACTCAAGCAGCGGTTCAGAGCCTCAAAGCTGCAGATTAACAGCCTACAGTGTGCAGGGTTAATATATAATGCAATGCTTTATTGATCCCTGTCCGCAATTTCTCTCTTTGTTTGGACACCTACCGAGCCCCTCTGCTGGAATCCAGGGAATCGTTGAAGGCACTTTAACAAAGTTATGCTCGCAATAAAACTTAATTAAAACAACTTTCAAAACAGTGCTCAAGACAAACAAGTCAGACTCTTGTTTCCTACCTCTCTACAGGAAAGATAATCCTATGATTTGAGCTAGATGGTACTTTTGGTATGCTAATAAGCTCAAAATGACCAAGCTAGCATGCTAGTAGGTATTAGGAGTTATCTTTCTTTACTTTTTTTACTATTACCACCAACTATTTTAAGAATTTTAGCGAGTGAATATTAGCAGAAACCACAGATAAAGCTGATGACAATGACATACAATACAATAGTTTTTGGGACATTGTACTCTAAACCTGAAATAGTACCATGAAATTCAGATCAACAAAGACCGTAGGATACATTTTCTGAGCATCTTGAATGATTGTACGAAATGTAAAACCAATTCATTCTGTGGATGTTGACTTTATTACTGGACAAGTGAACAAATGTGACCTGCTTTTGGAGCTAAGGTAACAGTTAGTTTAGCTGCTTTAGGCTTGGACTGTTGGGGGGGGCACCTTACTCCGTCTTTCTGGCTGTGTGTACCTGTGTACTCTCATGTTCAGATTAACCCAGTTTCCCCCAAATCTCTTTTTTGTGTCCATATATACGGGATCCTGAGTCGAGGCTAATCCTGTTGCTGTGCTCGTGTGTCCTGGATCCTCTATCCTGAGTCCTGGACTTCGAGTCGTGGCTGAACTTGTCTCTGCGGTCCTGAAAGACTCTCATCATACTACTTCCCTGATGGCTCCCACAGGTTTGTTGACATCCTCGTGGATTCATCTTCTTATTATAGACACATGCATTTCCAAACATTTGGTCTACCTATGTTGTAAATGTATTATCTTTTCGATTTACACACGGCATCTATTGCACGTCTGTCCGTCCTGGGAGAGGGATCCCTCCTCTGTTGCTCTCCCTGAGGTTTCTCCCATGTTCCCCTTTAAACTGTGGGGTTTCTCTGGAAGTGTTTCCTTGTACGATGTGAGGGTCTAAGGACAGAGGGTGTCGTATTGTCATACTGATATTCTGTACACACTGTGAAGTCCACTGAGACAAATGTAGCATTTGTGACCTATTGGGGCCTATATACAAAAACATATTCGATGATTGACTGGGTGCCACCATTGCCGATGTCGCTTACGAGCAAGGATACTTAAGCTACAAATCGTCTCCCCTAGCATTTACGGTATCAAAGTGTTTGTAAGTTCCGCTTTGTATAAAGTGCCAGATAAATGTACATGTATACTGTACATGTATATTAGTGGATAGCAGAGACTTCAGAAGATCTCGCAACTTGTACCATCTCCTCTCACATGGATGTTAACACCAGTATTAGAATAAGTGGTGGAGAATTAGGGTTTGTTTTCTTCTGTCTTTACCTATTCCCTCTACAGGTAAGGCATTAAGAAAACAGAAAGTCCTATGAGCGTGATGTGACTTGGGTCACATGCGATGTGTTCCCTTGAGCAAGATCACTTTAGCCACAAATCCGCTTCCCCTTTAGGCTCAGATGTCCTTACGCGTATTGAACGTGTTTTGTAAACATGCAATAACTGTCAACAATCCGCTTCACTGGAAGAACAACCGTTAATCTTTTTGTTGCGGAAAAAGGAATGGTAAGTTTCAGTAAGCACAACTCCAAGTGTATCTCTCGTATGCACATTGAGGGGGTGTTGGAGAATACGTTTTAGTTTTTTTCTGCTTTCTTTGTATGCTATTCTCTACCGAGATAGGTCATTAAGAAAACAGACAAGTCTTTGGCGGAATGTTTTCCTTGAGACGTGACCATCCCTTACTCACAAAATGTGCTGACATGGGAATTGTTTCTGTGTACGAAGTCTACACAAAGTATATGCTATTGGGAGAATAAGGTTTGTTTTCTTCTGTTTCTTTACCTACTTCTCTACCAGGTGTAAGTTACCATTAATGCAAAACAGAATGTCCTATGCGGATGTGACTTTTGGGTCCACATGCCGATGTGTCCTTGAGCTAAGTACACTTTAGCACAAATCGTCCCTAACAGGCATGTCCCTAACGGTACTTGAAGTGTTTGTAATCGTATATGTTCCAATGTTCAGACTCGGAAGTAAGCATCACCATTGTTTGATTGTATTTGAAGAATAAGAACGTAAGTTTCCCAGTAGAGACCCCTCAACAGTGGTAACTGCTGTGTATGCATATTTTTCGGGGGGGGTTTTGGAATGAATAGGCCGTCTTGTTTGATTCTGTCTTCTTCTACCTATTCTTACGCTGTCCAAGCTACATTACAAGAAAGCAGAAAGACCCTATGCGGATGTGACTTTGGTCACATGCCCGATGTGTCGCTTGAGCAAGAACACTTTAGCACCAAATCGCTCCCAGTAGGCAACATGGTATTGAAGTGATTTGTACATTATATGTTTCAAATGTTCAAATCCTACTACCCACAAAAATGTAAGACCAGGGAATTTGTCATGTACACGGACCATTCTACACAAGTAACGTACTTCGCAAAATAGGCGTTTGTTTTCTTCTGGTTGTCTTTTACCTAATATCTACCTAGGTAAGCCATTACAGAAACAGAAAGGTCCCTATTGCGCGCGATGTAAAAGTACAAAGGGGCAGACAGAGCCTTTTCTTATCAAGCTCCACACACTTATTCGTGGCACCTCACACCAGTCTTGGTTCGGAAAACGGGCAGACCAGCCTAACTACCCCGTCTTTTAAGAGTCGCAGCTTACAGACACTCTCCTTTTGCATAAAGCTTATAAGTTAGGTCTGATTATCAATTCAGCCCTATTTTGCTGTCTATAGGCCCTAGCACTTTGTCGGGGGACACCCTTACTATCATTCCTTCTCTCTGTCTGTACCCCCTGTGGACTCTCATAGTTCTGAATATACCCTCTGCTTTTCCCCAAAGTTTCTTTTGGTGTCTATCGAACCCCAGGATCTGAGTCCTGGGGTAATCCTGTTGCTGTGGTCCTGAGTCCCCTGGATCCTGCATCCTGGTCCTGGATCCTGAGTTCCTCGAGTCCTGGATTCCTGAGTCCTGGATCCTGAGTTCTGCGGTCCTGATCTACGGATCCTGAGCCTGGATCCTGAGTCGTGGACTCGAGTCGTGGCTAGGAACCTGTCTCTGCGG
>NW_011357368.1:6392993-6405183 GCF_000735185.1 Notothenia coriiceps
TTTAACAAATATCATGTCTTTAGAACTAGTCCCATTGACTAGAGAGGAGAAGTCCCTCCCTTTCCGGGGGAGCTCCATGGGACCTTATTTCGGAAAATTATGTATTGAAGTCAATGGCGAGAGAAAGATTATCTTTCGATCCCGTTTGAATTGTGCCACAAATTACACATATGATGTTTGTCAATTTAAAAGATAATTTCATTTTTTTTTTTTAAATGTGTCGTAAAAATGTTAACCGCTCAATGAACTACATCTCCCATCTCGCACCACACACCAAGAAGACCGTCACGTTGGCACATTTCACTTCTTTCTTTCAGAATGAGGCGAAAAGTATTAAAAGAGGTGAAAATCACTACAAGTCTGGGCATGTTGAGAGCTGTACATACACAAAGGGGAGTTAGTCGGTTCCGTAAGAGCCAGCATGCGGGACCGGGATTCTGGGATTTGTATTCTTTCTAATTGCGTATTTTTCATAGTCTTATATTTCAACAGTTTTACGACAAACTGTGACTTTTTTGACATGGAAATAATTTTTTAAGATTGAAAAACATCATATGTTTAATTTGTGGCACAATTCAAACGGGATCGAAAGATAAGTTTTCTCTCTCCATTGACTTCAATACGTACTTTTTCTGAAATAAGGTCCCATGGGCGGGACTTCGCCTCTCTATAGCTTTATTCAGCACAATGTTCAATTTGATGAGCGCATTTTGATGTTGTCCTTTCATATTTGTGTTGAAGTTCTATTAATTCTGGCCACCCACGTGACGCTCATTATATATATGCGTGTTGTTTTTATGAATGAACCTGTTTCACAAAGAAATGACGGAGGCATAAATAATAATAATAATAATAATAATAATATATTTGATTTATATAGCACACTTTAAAGACAACGTCATCTCAAGGTGCTTCACAAAGCTATAAGGAAAAAAAAATTAAAAGATATCTAAAGGAGCATATTGGATAAAATATGGCAATATAAAAAATAAAAGGTTAAGAGCATGAAAGGTTTAAAAATAAATAAATAAAGTAAAGGACAGTCAGTAAAATGCGGGTTGGAACAGGTGGGTCTTGAGGCATTTCCTAAAAACTGAGAGTAATAGTTATAACACAAAGAAGTCCAGCTCCAAGGAAACATAATTACCTATGTGGGCTGTTATTGTTATAATGACTGATGATGAGCTCTTGCGTCATATGCTGTTCATACGTCAGCTACTGAAGCAATTAGCTTAAAGCTAGAAAAGGGCAATGTTGTGTTAGAAATGATTAATGGTGACTCAGTTTAGCTGGAAAGGTACACACTAAACTATCACAAATGCATTGTTAAGGGTCGAGGATGCACTTTTGTATCTGTTGCCTTTTTTGTTTTTAATGCATTGTAAGAAACAACAAGATGGATACTAATGATCTGAATACTACTGACTCAACTGTTATGTACTCCATGCTGCCTAATACGTTATTGAATAACTATGCAATTACCAGCAGATTGTTCAAACTGAAATAGACTCCAGCAATACGTTTTCGCTGCATCACATGACTACCACTCACAATGTAAGTGTTCATAGCAACTGCTTAAGGAACCACATCCGTGTTACTTCTCACAGTTGTTAAATGTTATATATAAAAAATATTTTGAGGCAAATTTGTTATCCCCTGACTTTTCTTCTTGGGCTATCACAAGGTTGACATTTGTGGTTTGGGGTTAAATGTTGCATCAATTGTTGGAGGGATTGATACACAAAATGTTTCATGTCCCCTGAAGATTGACACTTGTTCAATGTTTTGGTTTAGGACCACATACCTGCAAAACTAAAGATAGATTCCCATCAGTCACATATTTAGAAAATGTAAGCATGCAAACAAACTAGACTATACCGATGGTATCCGATGAATCAGGATAAACACCTTGGGACCATTGTATTATGTACTTTAGTGCAATGATTCCTCAACGTGAGAACTATTGCATTACTAGTTAGTCACAAGGGTATAAGACTGTAAACAATCCTGGTTCAGCACACATTATAGATTCTGGACATAAATATGACCATGTTTTTTCAAAAGTACCTTGTTTAGTCTGGACTTTCTGTACTTTCAATTTGATCCAAAACGAAATGACAGGCTTTGAAACCTCACCACACCATTGTGTGGACCAAACAGCCGAACATCGGTTTGACGCAAACAGGTGGTCTCAGTCAGGATCAAATCAAACAAGATCTGTTTTTGGATGGCTTGGACATTAGGACTGATAACAGAAAGTTCTGGCAGGAACCAGAAATTGGAAAAAAACAAAAATGAGCGGAAGTAGCAAAGAAGGATACCATTGGCTCGATTACTTAATAAAGAGTCATTTGGTCAAAACAACAAGCTAACATCAGACGCACTTCTCTCTATAAACCAATCAATTGGTAATATAGGATGACATAACTTATGTATGCAATGCAATGACGACAGGTTATTGGTATGCCATATAGATCAGATTTATACAACACCAACGTGAACCACCATCATGAAATGCCCATATTATTAATCTATAATGGTCAAAGGATCATTTCAAGAGAAATTGCTTATTTTGTTGTTCAGATATTGCTTTTTTTTTCTTAGAAACACTTTGGCAGGACAAGATTAGTTGTTGATGGGGTTTGAAACTGTATTTTCAATTCAATTTCAATTCATCAAGGCCATGTGAGCTTGCGTGCTTTATCTTGAAAGCATTTATTTTACGTGGAGAAAAAAAGAGAAACATTCTCTAATCAAGTTAAGATTCATTAATGATGTTTTCCTGAGTGATGGATTAAAAACAGTTTGTCCCTTGTATCCTTTCAGTTCAGACCCTCACAAACTCAACCACCTGCTAATTGCCTCCAACCCTAACAGCATGCACAGATGCGTTACCCATGGCAACTGCAGTCTTGATTGCTTCCTTTTGAAGCTACTCAGACAGATTACAAAGCTAAATCACAGAGCTAAAATAGATGGAAAATTCAACAGGAGTGTGTCTATTTGTGTAGGAGTGTTTTGGTGTGATAGTGGTGGGGACCGTGAGGCTGCACAGCTGCAGTTTGACCTGTAGCTAAGAGCTACAACTACAGCTTCAGTAAGCTGCAGCCACCTCAGGATTTGGTCTATCGCTCTGCAACACAACAACTCCCCGCCACAGACCTCGCCCCGTCAGCACACTGACATGATTCACTGTCTTTCTGAGCAGAAAGGGCTATAAAGGACAGTCTGGCTATACCAGCCTCAGCATTTGACAATCATTTTTTATTACCACTCCAACAGAGTCTTTGTGCTGCTGTTTCATAACCAAAGGGAAGTGAGCCATTTCACAAATGCAAATGGTTCATTTAATAGTACTAGATCCAGACGGATACTGCTATGGCTGAGCAGTAGTGAATTGTGTGTAACATTCACACATGTCAATGGCTTTTCTATATTGAATCTGGCTTTTTTCTAGGATCAATATTTTAGGAGAGGGTCCCAGTGCCATGCTTTGGGCGATACTCAGCCACCATTACATCAACTTTTTTTTTTTTAAATATAAAGAGTTTGCCCTATTTAATAAAAGTGTTCACTCCTGGATTTACTCTCTGTATAATATGTCAACTCTGGCTTCTGTTTTATTGTGCAAAATGTGTTATGGAATTGCAAGGTACATTGTAGTGTAACACTATAATAAACAAACATGATGACTGTGTTTTATTTCTGTAGAATTGAGAAATGGTGTCTTGGTTGTAGCTCTACAAATGGGTTATGGATTATCCATGTGAGTAAAGTGCTGCTGTTAGCAAAGTACTCCTAATGTTTGGCAATGCCAATATACTTGCTTTAAACTGAAATACAAACCCTCTAGAGAAAAGCTCAAGAGCAATGGATACAACTAAATTACAAATAATTACCTACATACCGATTCGTTGTATTTGTTTTGACATTTTGAGCCACTACGAGAAGTACAAATTATAAAAGATGTGGTCACAGCATTACTTAAAACCTCTAATGACCGATACCATAGGAAAAGTAACAAACGCTAAATGAAGACTAAGCCATGACCCTTTCAGAACCACTCCTGAACCTGATAGGAAACCAGGAGATAATCAAATACAACCACAATCAGTTTATCTGCATTCATGGGCTTTAGCATCAATTATGCATGAAATTCTAAGTGTGTAAGCCATTTCCATAAACTAACGTCAGCAATTTACACTACTTGTTTCCCAGCGTGTGAAAACGGGAGAGATTAAGACTGCAACAACAAACGCTCCAACATGCCTTAAAAGAAGAAGAGAAAATTACAACTGAACCACGAGCTGAAACATTTATAGATATCCACACAAGTTTACACTGCACCTTGGACTATTGTCTTTGTTGAAAACATATTCATTATTATGTTTATTATTATGTTACCGCGGTGAGGCCATCCACTGCCTGAATTTCGTTGTTTTTGGAATATCGTTTTTCTGGTAAAGATGGCCTTGAGTGAGGCGATGGTTGTGAAAGATAGGGGAGCGTAACCACGGTTCTGCACCAGGCAGCTCATGATACTGAAGACTTGTAAAGGGAGGGGTATTTAGTTGGTTGCATTCTGCATCCTCCCCACTAGATGGCACTAAACACTAGAGCTCTTAGTAGTTCCCTGATACTTTCCAAACACTATAAGTGAACACCATTTTTTATTGACATATAAATGAAGCCTACAAAAATGTTCACAAAAAGACGATTATAGACATATTGACAATAGCATAAACCTTATATAGATCCTATTCTCAAACAATTCTCAGTACAGTCTTCATCAATCCATTTTAACCAATTATAATGCGTTCGCCACAAAGTACTTTACTCAATTAACCCCAAAACAAATTATATATATCTCTGATCATGTGATAGAACATTGAATAAAAGCATACAATATATATACTTTTAAAGGGGAGAAAGTCATTTAAAAACTCATCCCCTTCTAAGCTCCTGGAAGTCTCATGCAGTGCTGCCTCTCTGGAGGCTACCCAGAACTCAGCAGGCAGGCGGCAATCACAACCTATCAGCACGTCTGCTGCAAAACCACGGGCAGAATACAAAGCAGTGGATCAGAGAGAAAATAAAATAAGGCAGAGATAGATTTATTTTCGCCCGTGTGGAGGTTAGAAGTTTGACTTTAGCCAAGTGGATTGCTTTTCTTGGCTAAGAACAACTACACTGCATGTCATGTTTTTTGCTGTGGCTGGTGAACAAGTCAAGTAGCCTTGTAGTTTTGCTGAAATTATTTAGTTACCTTGCACGGCATACCCGCGACATTACAAAATCACAGAAGAATCAAAAGGTCAAGCAAAAATCGATCTGGTCAGGCTACAAGTAATGTTATACAGCAATGGCAGGCCATAAAGAGTTTAACATAGATAATTCAACAGCATAAGTTACATGAGAAATTGAGAGTATCGTCTTTTGCAGACTGACTTCACTAAGATATTTATTGGCTAGTAGGAGCACTTGCAAAGTATTTTTAAGTTTCCAATGATGACTTATCAGATGATCTTGTGTAAACAAACCATCAGGTGCTTCAGGCTAATTATTTAGAGGTCAGTCAGGGTTTCACCCACATCCAACTCTTCCCATACTCCCAATGACTCACAGGGTGAATGCACTTTCACAATACCAGACTACAGTGGTTTGTGGTGTCTCAAAGCTGGTGCAAGTGTGTGTGTGTGTGTGTGTGTGTGTGTGTTTGTGTGTGTGTGTGTGATTTGTCATTACGATGCCCCCGGGGAAGAGCGGGACAGGATCTTCTAACGATCTGATTAGCCAGCTTTCATTTGATAGCAGCATGCAGCAGGCCCAGTGACCAAGCTAAAAACAGACATAACAACGGGGGAATAAAGGGGGAGCGGTAGTGCGTTTCAGGAGCAGTAAAGTTCCAGTCAAGTTTTTATAGGTCATATCTAGCAGTAAGAATATCATAAAAAAAGAGTTCCAACTCAAACGGTTGGCCCCCTATAACTGAGTGACAAGCTCCTTCATTTCAGGTATTAGTAGTTGTGTGTGATAAATAAGGATACATTCAGCACTACCCTCACCAGTACAATTACATTTGCTTTAGCAGACGTCTAAGATGTACAAGCATTGTTTATTTAAAAGATGACACTTCTCTTCCTTCCTTTCTTCCTAAATACTTGCATATAGTAATTTTGAGAAAGAACACTTACACAATACAATACATACCATATGAAAAACATGTTTTATTCTAGCATTTACCGAAACCAATTACTGCCCACCAGCCTATGTTGTTTGTCACAGCAGTAGGCCATTCTCTGTAGCTCTGAAATAAAATGCCTCGGGTACTACTTAATGCAAATCCTGCAGTGAATCAGATATGGTGGTTCCACTGCAGCAATTTGTCATGTGTGAATAAGAATGGAAGCTTGGAGGATTGCTAGAAATCGATGGTCCTGATTGAGTTAACAGATTAATTTAGAAAGAGCAGTTAAGACTTTTGCTGTGTGAAATGCTTTATTTTAGAAAGGCGATGTGTTGTAATGTGTGTTTCTGTATGACTGGTTTGAATTGTTTATGTCTAGTGTGCTACACTTGTTATATTGTTTGTTGTGGGTTCAAACACATTTATTAAAAGATCAATCCGTCAGTATGTTACTTAACTGAACACATTATAAAACTAGAACAGTACTCCTAGAGTTCAGGTCTCGACCAAGGCTATTTCCTCAAGTAAAGTAAAACTAATTCCAACCTTCTAGAAGTCGTGTTAACTGCCAAAACATCCAGGTGTTATCCTTTTACTTTGCCATTGTCATATATAATGGTTATAGGCCTGAAATAAGCAATTCAAATGATGAGGATATAAATGATTTTATTTTATTTCAATATTTTATTTGATGAAATATATGTAAATTATATGCATTATAATCCACTTAGAGCTAGTTTGAAAAAAGTTAAATAGTTCATATTTCCCTTTCTTTCATCTGTTTTCTATTGCCCCTAAGTTTTACAAGATTTGATTTTAAAACATTGTCATGTACGTTAAGAATTTTGACTGAAAAAAGCATCATAATGTCAAGTCATTAGCTGATAGCTCTGAAATTCAACTAACGCTAACCAGTTCTTCTACTGTGGTCTCAACTACCATTAGTTTTTCTAAATGTGGCATTAAGAGTGACCAAGGAATAGAAAGCATTAATCGCTCAATCACATATTTTTTCTGGATATCAGCCGATAACAATCTGCAACTCATCAGTCTGGTTATAGTTTAATTATTTTCTAACAGTTTTGGGTCAAAGAAGTTGCTAGATGGACTAGCCTTACTTGATAAATGGGCAAACGTTGATATGTGTGTTGTGCTGTTTTTCCATATTCCTTATGGCAAACCGACAACAAACTAACAGAACTCACCAAAAGCACATTTATCTTTATTTCATGTATTTGGCCACTTGGGGGCAGTGCAACAAGTTGCTAACTAAATATTGACATATTATCACCTTATGTATTTGATGTGACAAATGTGTTTGAGAACGGTCGCTTGAAGACTTGAGACCGAGGCATATACGTACTGAGCAGGGCTTGTGATTTAGTGTTCTCTTGGGACAAACTTTATAAAAACTGCTTCTGAATTAAAGAAATTCTATAATTTCTGTGTTTCAGAAATGTATCAAGAGCTTAAATAAGACAATCATTGGTTTAACTTGTTTTCTTTTGAAGGAAACAATGTAAGAAAAAGCCAGATATTCACAGAAGAGCTGTACCCGATCGGATTTTCTAGACATCTCTGTGTTTTGTCAGCAACTGTTTTGTTGATGTGAGCGGCTCCGTCTCCATGCACACTTTAGCGCTGCATCTCTCTCTCCGCCCTCCCTCCAGTGACACACACATCCTCTTTCTCCTCCTCCTCCTTTCATTCACACTTTCTCTCCCTATCCTCCTCCCTTTTTCTGCCCGCCTGCTCCTTACCGTTTCTCCTCTACCCTCTCCTCCCTCTCCCTCTCTCTCTGCTCCTCGCTCCCCTCCTACCGTTTGGACTGCAGCAGTCTCTCCTCAGCGTCCTGCCTTTCTCTCAGCAGCCTCTGCAGGTGAAGGATCTCCCTCTGGTAGGAAGCTGTCCTCCCCTCCGCTGCCTCTTCCAACCCTGCCAGCCTGGTTGACGCTTGGCTCCGGTACACCTGCACATACAAACACACATAAACACACAGGAATGAGATGTGGAGTGTTGCTATGAAGGAGGAGGATTTCCATGAAGGACAGCGCAGCAGAGACAACTGGAGTGGAGGAGGGGGAGTCACACACATTGGGACAAGGTGAGGAACGACACACACACACTAAACTGCAGATCTTCTGTGGAAACGCTGGTGTGGCTGCATCTGTATGTCTAAGGGCTTATTTGTTTGGGTGTGTGTGCAGCCAATGACAGTTCTAGACCGGAGTTTAAGTCATTGTATCAGCAGATCAGCAGCTGTTGAGCTGCAGACAGTTCAGAACTACTGCAGTTAGTGCCACACACACACACACACACACACACACACACACACACACACACACACACACACACACACACACACACACACACACACACACACACACACACACACACACACACACACACACACACACACACACACACACACACACACACACACACACACACCCTACATGTTTCCTGTTATACGGAGTAACCTCAATTCATGCAAAATAAAAGCCTTGTCAATAAAGACAATAAAGCAATAGAAGGGCAATTCAATGAATGAAAGAATGAAAGAAAGAAAACACTGATTAAGATGCACAAAATAGAAACAGAGAGGGTGGATTTTGCTGCTCTGCAGTTAGAGATGTATTCATGGGAAAAACAAGGTCTGTCTGAGGACAAATGCTGTGTGTGCTATCACTGTCTGCTGGATAAAGGGTAACACAAACAAGTTGTTTTGACCCTTTACTCTGAATAATTATGGATTCTCAAGTAGCCGGGCTTGTCAGCTATATATATTTATATGATATTTTGTACTGGAGCAGTTAGTCTTGTGTTGTAGTACTTGTTATATATTTAATATCTATTCCAGCCTATTCCTTCTTTCTATCTAGTAATGATGATACCAGATGAGGTGAGCTGTAATTATCTATAGAGATAATGTACACACAGCACATTTGACCCCCGACTGATCCTGTCTATTGTACCCAGAAAGCAACAGGGAGCAACCACTGAAAGCATGGCTTCTCTTTACAGAGCTTTTATCAGAAAACTGCCAACAGATATCAAATGCTTTTTTCTTAGCCAACGAATCACAACCAAGGAGACATTCATGGTAACATAAGTGCCACATTAGTGCATCAGGTAGATTAAATGAATAGTTGAGTGAATGACTTTTCTCATCTAAATGACTTTAGTCCTATTATTTTTGTCAGTGAATTACTTGTTAAAAATCCTCTGGAATGTCACGATTAACTCTATTAGCTCTTCCATGAGTAAAAACAATGTTATTGCCCTTTATCTATACATTTTCTTAAAGTTTTAAATACATACACATTTTCCACATTTCTTTTAAAGAGCTTCTATTGTGTTTTTCAGGGTTTTCCCTTTCCTCTAGTGTTTTATTTGGGTTTCTTTGTATGTAAATGATCTGCAAAGGCTCAAATCCCAAAGCTCACTCCAAAATGAGTCGACCAATCACAACAGAGACAGCCAGCTATCCAATCAGAGCAGACTGAGATCTGGTTTCAGACAGAGGGTGAAAAGAGGTGCTGCAGCACAGGCAGTATGAGAAAAATAAAGGCTTTTTGGAACATTAAAGCATGGAGGCACGTCACAGCAGAAAAGTTCAATTATGAAACCTGAAATCAAGCATATAAGGGCGACTTCATTCTTAATTGACCCCTGCCTTAGAAAGATGAATTGCTTTCAAAGAGGCCACCTAATGAAAAACATAAACAAAATAAATATATTCTCTTGGATAGACTTGAGAGCTAAGAGCATGTGAACATTTACTTTTGCAGTGAGTTAAAAGGACGTTGGGTCCAACTAAGTTTAACAGTGAGTATTGTCTTTCTATTTCCATAATCAAAGGGTAGTATTACAGTACTTCAACATAGAAACAGTTGCAAAAATGGAGAAGCACCTGTTTTCCAAGAAAATCTATTTACTTGTACACCAATAGTCCACCGAGGAAATGTACTCCTAATAGAAGACAATTAGACCATTATCCGTCACAAATGAAATTATCATATATTCATTTTCCTAAGAAAATGGCACCTCCTACATCAGAGGGGACATGACTCAGATCTAGAATGTGTGCTTTCCATGCATTTGATGGGATTAACATCAAGTTCATAATGAAGCTTTCTGCCTTTTCCTATCGGCACATTAATTGTTCACTTTGCTAAGAACAATCTACCTGCTGAGCATTTTAATCTATCAGACATAATTACAGAGCCGAGAACCGTGACAGAGTAATATGACGTTTATGAGCGAATCATCAACATGGATTAGGTAGTGGAATACACCTACAGGCCTATTTAACCTTACCCTGACAATGAAATGTAAAACATCAAATCAAATTGTATTTATCTAGCCAGATTTGACTTAGGGGCTTTACAGTCTGTGATGCATCTTCAGTCCTTAAACCGTTGCAGTGGCCAAGAGAAAAAAGGATATAAATCTCGACTGATACAAAGAAGGGCTAAAATAACTACATAAAATATGACCAATTAAAGAATACAAATGATGACTGTATGACTCATTACATTATTGGTAACAGGCATAGATTTATGACCTCATTCGAATGTAAAGTCATAATTCCCCAAAAGCTCTTTAATCGTGAGTCGGCATGTTTTATCACATATTTACCTTACATATAGACCGAATATGTTAAATGACACAACCTAGATTGTTTTCGTTTCCTTTCTTAAGATTATCTCTATGATAGTGACTACCAACTGCATTCTGAATGCTAGACAGAACGCAGTGTTTCCCAAAAGGTTGTGTATAGATCAGACTACAGATTGTAAGCAGGCAATAAGCAGACAGACAATATACATACTGGGAGTGAAGCAGTCAATCAAAGTGTTACAAGTAATGTTTGTGACTGATTAAGTATCTGACTTGGAATTGATTTACTGACATTTACCAAACACTGACCGGGGTGTGTGTGTGTGTGTGTGTGTGTGTGTGTGTGTGTGTGTGTGTGTGTGTGTGTGTGTGTGTGTGTGTGTGTGTGTGTTTGAGAGAGAGAAAGTGTGTGTGTACTAATCTACTATTGTAGCGGACATCACTCTGTGTGAACCACCAAACATTGGGAGGGACTGCCCTTACCTTTTAGGACAAATGCATCATTACATTATGTACAAGGTTTGTGTATGTTGCCGTGTGAGCAAGTGAATGTTAAGAATGCAATTGGATACTGTACAGTTGATACCACACTGCGTAATAACAGAAATATAATTATACACTGAAAATAACAGCTAAAACCGTAGTGCATCAGTATAAAATACACCTTCTAATTACGGCCCACTAAATCCTGCAAAGTGACACACATCCCGCCATCTACTATAAACTCCACCGAAAAATATAATACAAAGAGTATTCAGGTGGTCATTAGTTGGCAGCATCTGTCATCAGCAGTGCTGCTGGTGTCTGACGTGCTTTCGCGGACCAGTTATGACGGCTATTTCCTCGTCCCTATGTCACACGGACAGAGATGGGAGCTTACAAGATTGACTCGGATTTCCTCATTGTTTGAGATAGATCATGCAAACGTAAAACCCAGGCCTGCCAATAATTGAACCAGCATACTCCCAAATGTCATGAGAAAATGCATCGCATGCCTTTCCTGCTAAGAAGTGCCCGGTCGCGAGGATATGTCTTAAGGCGGCCCCGTTTCAATGCTAAATTTTTTTTTACACGATTTCTTTTAGATCTGTTCCTTTGGCTGTGACCTGTCTTACATCTTTAAAGAGGGGCAACTCCAAGGTTAAAGACACCTGTGTATAAATGTGTAAAGGAAGAATGATGAATACGGCACTTAAGATTTTCAAAAAAATATACAGAAAATTATAACACTAACAGTGACATCTGGGGCCCGTGCGTTTTTGTAAGAATGTTCACTCCGCATCAAAAAAGCCCTAGGCAAGTGACGCTCCGCGCGTGTGACGTAACACGGGGACAAGCAAGGGGGAAGAGCGGCCCGCCGGTTGTAACGATAAAAGCCAT
>NW_011357368.1:6405218-6410719 GCF_000735185.1 Notothenia coriiceps
TTCTGGAAGCGACTCTTCTTCACAATGCTGTTAAGGCTGCGGTCATCTCTCTTGGTTGTGCAGCGTTTCCTGCCACATTTCCCCCTTCCAACAGACTTTTTGTGGATGTGCTTTGAAACTGCACTCTGTGAACAGCTTGCTCTTTGAGAAATTTCTTTTTGTGTCTTACCCTCCTGATGGAGGGTGTCAATGACGGTCCTCTGGACAGCAGTCAGATCAGCAGTCTTCCCCATACTTGTGATTTAGTTTACTGAACCAAGCTGAGTGTTTTTCAAGGCTCAGGAAACCCTTGCAGGTGTTTCGAGTTAATTAGACGATTCAAGTGATTCGTTGAACACCCTACTAGTATACTTTTTCATGATATTCTAATATTTAGAGATAGGATATTTGAGTTTTCTTAAGCTGTATGCCATAATCAGCAATATTAAAATAATAAAAGGCTTGCAATATTTCAGTTGATTTGTAATGAATCCAGAATGTATGACATTTTTGTTTTTTTTAATTGCATTACAGAAAATAAAGAACTTTATCACAATATTCTAATTTTCTGAGACAGTCCTGTATATGAACTATGAAATGAACTAAAACCCTTGTAAAATAAAGGTCTTTTTTTGTTGTTGGACAAAGTACATGGTGCAAATATAGCAACGTACATACCATAGTGTAGCTGTCAGATTATAAAATTGTCATTGTAATTTTAACCTGTATTATAAATAATAATTTAGCTTTAAAAGTCGTTTTTTTTTCAATCCCAGCTTTAAGTGATGCAGCTTAAAATGATCACTCAATGCAGAACGGTTCTCCAGCTTTCAGAGCCTCCGCAACACTTCACTGATCGTTGTTTGTCTTCCAGGTTTGATCCCTGACAACATAGCATGTAAATGCCCTGCTGACTGGCACTTTGCTCAGGAATTCAATTTGACAAATGGAGCATAAAATCAAGGCAAATAAACACGATAACATTCAATGGAGAACATTTTATTTTTCCTTGCTGATCAACAGACGGTGCTGAAAACACAAGCCACTACTAATTATACTAATAGAAGCAATGAAGAAATATCCAATCCATTTTATTTCTATAGCACATTTAAAAACAACAGAGTTGAACAAAGTGCTGTGCATCAACTACTGTATAAAAACATAGCATAGATACATAACAAAAAGACAGGACATGAAGCAAATGTAAAACACGAGACAATGAAACCAGATCAAAAGCCACAGACTGAGGAACTCTCCTACATGACGTAAAAAAATACAAAACACCAGTAAGATAAAAACCCAAATTTAAAATCACAAGTGTCACCTGGTCTGTAAACGCAAGGGAAAAGAAGTGGGTTTTTAAACGAGATTTAAAAACAGGCAGAACTTGGAGCAAGGAGGGGCAATTTGTTCCATATCAATAATATGATAATCGATTATTACAAAAACAGAGATATTCTATTTGTAGCATGAGGGTAAAAACCTTTAGCAACGTGTTAAAAGTCGAGAGTGTAGACAGCAATCTTTATGGACTCCGACAACTCAGTGAACATGTGTTGAATTTGCACCAGGAAAGAGATTACACCTGTCCAACAGCAACAGATTCAGAAGAGAATGACGAGAAAGGAAATTAAAGCAGGCTGATGAAGACTCTTGAGATACGCAGCGAAGATCATACACATGATACGGACACACTACAATAGCTCCAGATCTGTTCACCGCCACAGCGTTTCAGCTGACGAGGGCCGAGACACGGGGAGACAAATACAATTTATCGTGACAGCTAATCATTTCTGTTAATCTGTGTGTCACGGGCTGCTGATCAGAGTCTTGGTGTTTAAGGGGATTCATTTTGGAAATATACGGAGATAAAGCCAAGCACATGAATACAAATAGAGCGAAACAAAAGGATATTATGAAAACTGCTGCCTGTCATTTTGGTCTCTGACAATTCCTCCCTTTCTCTCTCTCTTCCAGGTTGGGTGGAGCAGGAGACATATTATTAACATTCAGAAATGTCAGTTTGAATTGTGTGTATGTGGCTGTGTGTTTGTGTGCCATGAGTAATATTGCAAGGATCAGTTCACAAATCTGATTATCACAAAAATCACTGCTGAAAATAAGCTTTTGATTCTGTTTCTCAGAAAACATTTCAAAAGAACAATATTAATGCTGTGCCTTACATGAACTGTAACTGAAGTGATGTATCATGGCCTTTGTGGCTGTGGAGGAATACCGAATGTGGTTCGTCGTGTGAAATGTACCAAATAAAGTGTATTGCAATATAATATTCCTGGACATTGTTTTAATTGTTGTTCATTTGTTGTGTGAACTGTAGTATTCCTTAATTGGAGAACGTAGACTGTCAATTTCAACTTTACAATGCCACATCATTGTAATAATAATAATACATGTACAGTATAGCGCTTTTCTAGACACTCACTTTGACAGAGAATAATGATGTTTAATAAGTAATTATTTTTAAATCACTAAATCTGCCTTTAAGCGTATTAGTTCATGCTACTCAATGAGAACAGGCCACACTGAAAGAATAATGGATTTTAACACAAGAAAGATGTCAGTAAAAAACAAATACAAGACTTGAAAAGAAAAGAAAACAAGAATATAAATAGAATAAAAGATACACATTCGCTGTGTTTAATGTAAAGGAATCCCTCATATGTTGGTGACAATTATACACATCAAGTTAAACAATGTTATATATTTAGACTGAATTTTGGTATCGGCTTCAATATGCAGTGTGAGTCAGGCTCTGCTGTGCTTCCTGATAGCATCATCCATTATGTATGTCCTTGTGTCTTCTCTTCACT
Organism: Notothenia coriiceps; assembly: GCF_000735185.1. Taxonomy (NCBI): domain Eukaryota; kingdom Metazoa; phylum Chordata; class Actinopteri; order Perciformes; family Nototheniidae; genus Notothenia; species Notothenia coriiceps. The sequence continues at coordinate 6,408,029 of NW_011357368.1, forward strand.
AGACACCCTTTACTTCACTGTCAAAATAGTCAACAAACTATGGACAGGCAGCAGCGCATTTTACTCCCAAACCAAACCTAAACCAGTTCTCTGTTTAAGCTAGTTGTTCAGAATGGTTTACAATACAAAAAGTCAATATTATTAAGAAATGAAATGACAACAAATGATGGTGTTTTGGCTCTCATGTAACCATCCTAAATCTTCTCTGGTATATATCAATACTTGATGAATTAACTATAGGACCAGGCTTTAGTGAACCAAGTCTATGGCAATGGCTGCTCTTGGCATCATACTACCTGTTTCCTATATTTCATTTGTAATCATCATCGTATCTTGGGGACTTTAAGGTAGAGGTTTGGTCACCAAAGTTTAAGCTTGAATAGTCATGTTGTACTGTAACAGTTTTAATCATCTTATCATTTCATTCGGTTGTCATTTTCGTCGTACTGCATTATTTCACTTTAGTATCTATTTATGAGGTTGAGCCGTGTAAATATGCTACATAAATAAGCTCAACTAGTTATTGATGATCATTGTTTATTAATGTGCCTATCTTTTTGATTACTTTTTAAATGGTTGGATATATTACATAGCAAATAGAAAAGCAGCACAACACTTTAATAACTGTTCAATCATCTGTTTGAAACTCACATATATCATATACCAATATTCCAATTACTGTAGTCTATTCTGCCCAATTTCTATCATATTCTGTTTCTATTATATTCTATTTGATTTGATTTACTTGTAGTATTTTACCTGTTTATTGTGTTGCACTGTTGGAGGAGCCTGTGACCTAAGATTTTCATTGTCATATATCTACACCGTAGCTATGCAGACATGACAATTAAGCCTTGTAACTTGAAACATGTGGGATTTTGCTTTGAAATATAACTATTGAAATTATCACAATGCCAATACTAGTTTGCTGATCAACTAGGCTACTAGTTTTAGCTCTTAACTCAAATAATAAAGCATCTATCATAGTATTTTATTGAAACCCACTGTGCTATTTATTTATATGCGAGCTATATTTCTTATATTGAAGCTGGAAAGGGGAGAGCAGGCTCACCATTATGAAAACATTTTAGGGTCTGTTATGAAATAGATGTGAAAGATGAACAAGCTCATAAATGTGAATGATACAAGCCTATCTGGATGTATTATAAGAATTTAGCCGATATCCTGGACCCAGCCTGACCTTAAAACAACCGTTTAAGGGAGGGATTGGGAATAACAACATCCGACTACGCCACTTCCGCTCACTGCCTGTCAAACATGGCGCTACTCCTAAGGTCAGTACATCTGTGCTACATACCGGTTGGGCTCGGGGAAAGCTTATTGTGTTCTTTGTAAGGGTTATCATGACAAATGGACACATTAACAGCACTGTGGCGTTACAGATGAGTTCATTACACCCGAGTGTTACTTTCTACTGTGGTTTATTTTCCCTATTTAGCGTAAATATGGTGCGACAGACGTTAGCTGGCGGGCTAACGCTAGCTGTTTTTCAGGTATTTTAAGCTAGCAGAAGGAGGACTTTGACACTTCTAATACTTATGTACGATGTCAAACGTTGTTATTTAGTGCCTAAAGCCGTTATATGGGTGTTGTGTGACAGGTGATAAACGAACGTAACAGGAAAGTGTTTGGCTTGTACCTGACAGGTTAGCAAGCGTTAGCTACATTGCGACGCTGCCGTGCCTTTACCAACAATGTTATAAAGTAAAGAGTCAAGTGCTTGTCGAACTTTGTCCACTTCATTGACCTTACGTTGCTGTTGAAGGTCATCACAGTGCACAACAGACGTATTAAACCAACCTTGATCTCGAGGAGTTTGCTTATTGTTACTTTGCACGATAGAGTCTGGTTTAGGCATAGGGGTCATTACTACATACTGACTCGTATTGCCTGCCAAACTGTTAATAGTTTTAAGACAACCATTGACCGATTCTGGCAATCAGAGCGGTACAGATTACCATGACTGAATATTAACTACATTATTATTCGGAACAACTCACAGGAGCTATGCTCCAAATCCTAGTTTATTTCGAACGTTTTGTAAGTTCTTGTTTTCTAGCATTGCTTATGTGTTGGGTTGAAATGGGTACTGCACATCCAAGAAACCCTTAAAGGTCCCATGTCATGGCCATTTCTACTGATCATAATTCCATTGTTGAGGTGTACTAAAATAGATTTATATTTTCCAAACTCACATTGGTTTCTCATACAGCATCTCTGTATAGTATGTGTATTCACTCTCTGTCCCTGTTGGAGCTCCTGCCTCCCCCCCTCCCCTCCCTATGAGCTCAGTGGCCGTCTGTGAGACAGCGAAACCCAGCCCGAACACACACACACCCGCAGGTGCAGCCTGGCTGTGAGTCACAGCCTTGCCGCGTCCCGCCGTCTCAGGGACGAGAAATCAGCGGAGCTGCAGCTGAGAAAAGATTGAGTGTGTGTGGCTCCACGGATTGGTCCATTTGGGTATGGGCACGTCACTGTACCCACTACCCAGGAAGTACACAATGGAAAAAGAGAAATGTCCAACGAGGCGTTCTGGGGCAGCATAGACAGGTATTTTCTGTGTTAGAGTTTTACTCGCTACAGGGTGTACTTTGAGGGTTTGTGACTCTGCAGACCGTCACACATGCAGAAAGAGCTACATAACACACAACGGGACGGGTAATACCC
>NW_011357368.1:6410734-6411009 GCF_000735185.1 Notothenia coriiceps
TCAGCTAAATGTAAGTTTCATAATATCAGCTAAATGTAAGTTTCATAATATCAGCTAAATGTAAGTTTCATAATATCAGCTAAATGTATGTTTCATAATATCAGCTAAATGTATGTTTCATAATATCAGCTAAATGTATGTTTCATAATATCAGCTAAATGTATGTTTCATAATATCAGCTAAATGTAAGTTTCATAATATCAGCTCAAAGAATCTAAAATAATATTGTTATTGAAGTTAATGTTCAGGTAGTGCTGTCTTTTCATTCTTGTTAA
>NW_011357368.1:6411024-6435166 GCF_000735185.1 Notothenia coriiceps
TAAATGTATGTTTCATAATATCAGCTAAATGTATGTTTCATAATATCAGCTAAATGTATGTTTCATAATATCAGCTAAATGTAAGTTTCATAATATCAGCTAAATGTATGTTTCATAATATCAGCTAAATGTAAGTTTCATAATATCAGCTAAATGTAAGTTTCATAATATCAGCTAAATGTATGTTTCATAATATCAGCTGAATGTATGTTTCATAATATCAGCTAAATGTATGTTTCATAATATCAGCTAAATGTATGTTTCATAATATCAGCTAAATGTATGTTTCAAAGAATCTAAAATAATATTGTTATTGAAGTTAATGTTCAGGTAGTGCTGTCTTTTCATTCTTGTTAAACAGCAGGAAAGTCAACATGTTCAAGCCTTAATACATGTAGTTGAACGAGTAACTTGATGTACTGTGCGGCAGTTATTCTATTAAAACCTCTTGTAAAAGTAAAAAAGCATTTATTTGGTATGTGCCTTTTTATTTTCCCACTGGCTTAATTTAATTCATTTTATATTTCTCTGTCACCAGGGATCATTCCTATGGCCAATCAGGGCTTGAATTGCAAATAACAATAATTTTGACTCTCAATTAAACTCATCGAACTTCTTCTTTCAGTGATGAGACTGAGCCTAAACTACAACAAGCGGTTTAAGTTTGACTTGTAGTTTATAATATGTTTTAATTTTTGTAACTGTATCAAATAAATACAAATGAAACTTACAAAGTGGCATTTTGTTTCTGTTTCAGCTGGTCCGTCCCCATGGTGATGTCCATCACATTCAGAGGAACTGGAGTGGGGCTCAGTGGAGGTAACTCATCCGTCATTAAATCAAAGATATTTAGTTTAATGTTTCATATAAATGATTGCTGTGGCCAATTGTTTTCATTGCATACAGACCCTTGTACCTCTCTGATACCACCCAATGCATGCACTGACTTGCTCGTAGAACCACGCTACACAAAGCAGATGCAACACCTATAAACACTTAAGCATAGACATTTAAAAAAGGGGGCTACTGTATCGACATTTTAAAATTGTATTTAAAGAAAAAGCCCAAACAAAACAGCAGGGCTCTTAACTAAAGAAAAAAAGACAGCAACAGCTCACATCAAATCTTTGCTGAGCATAAAAATAATCATAAATAAATAACAAACGTATTGCAATGCTTATCTTATGGCTCCGTTCCTTTGCGAGAGCCGTTCAAAAGAGACGTTTTTTTTTAAGGGGGCGGGGTTAGTAGGTTTATTTCCGAAATATACCTTTTTATAATTCAATCAAATGTAGCCCTGTTTTGACTAATGATTTATATGTGTACACATATATCACTTAAATTATTCAATACATCCTTTGTACTGAAGTATTCAAAAGTAAAAAGGACATGTTTAATATAAATGATTTGCTGTGGCCAATTGTTTTCATTGCATTTACAGACCCTTGTAACTCTCTGATTGTAGAACCACGTAAAATAAAAAGCAGATAGCAACACCTATACAAACTGACAACAAATCTTTGCTGAGCCAAAAAATAATCATAAATAACATAATGAAAATAAATATATTGCAACGCTCAAAACAGCATCATCCAACCGTCTCTAATCCTTGGATATCACATGTCACATCATCATATCATTCTGCCTCGTATTACTTAACAACAAATAAATACATTTTGTTTAAAACGACTCGTTCGCGACCGACACGTCACTATTGTGAATATTCTTACTTCTATATTTAGTTTTGTTCTAACCTAGGTTAGCTCAATCATATACAGAAAAGAAAGGGTTAAAAAGCTACATTTGTGAGTTTCTTTAATGCTTACTCTAACAATGTTGTGAAGCTATGCTACTGCCACGGTGGGGTTTGGATCGATCCTGTGCATTTCTTCAGGGCATTTTAGACCTTCGTTATTGATTAATGCTGAGAGCGTTTAAAAAACCTTTTGCGTGAGAACATCAAAACCAAATACTGGACAGCTAACAGCTTTCATTTAGTCGCTGCCTGGCGTACAGGCTGTGTTTCCATGCCACCCTACATCACTACTTATGACCTTGATGTACCCGGCGGGAAAAGCTCAGCCAATTTATTTTACATGTTAATGGGTTCAATGAAGGTCAGCGCCCTCAACTGCCAATAAACACTCCTCACTACTGAATGTCTTGTTTCATCCAAACACAACACGTGCTTATAAACTCTAATCTACTTTCTGCACTAAATACCACCTGCTGTGAGTTTTTCAACACCGTATTGATTTGTGTTGTGTTTGTGAGTTAATAGGCTGCCTTCTTTAAGTGCCCTTTTGCATAAGGAATTACAATTCTGAATGAATTCAATGTATCATTTGAAAGGTTGTTATTGAAATATGTAATTAATGTTTGCCTTGTGCGACTGCCTTTTGTGTTTCCATTGATTCACACCGGCGATATGAGGAAGGCACATTTCCTCTTTGCCACAGCAAGAGAAGCTGAGTCAGAACCGTTTAGTGGAGTTCATTCTAATGGACAGAAGAGCCACTTTTATACACAGCCATTGATTGGCCTTCATTTAATGTAGTCAGCAGGGTATAAAAGGGTCTTTCCATAAGTGGGATGTTTACAGAACGACTGTCCAGTGGGGTCTGGTGCTGCGGTGACTCATGCAGACTAATCAGGATGTTGTTCATTGACATGTCATTTCTCACTCATCGCTTTCTCTCCAAAAGGCATCCTCACCCATTCACCTGCACACTTCACATGCACGCTCCTCACCCATTCACATGCACACTTCACATGCACGCTCCTCACCCATTCACATGCACCACTTCACATGCACGCTCCTCACCCATTCACATGCACACCTTGTCTGATCTCTGGTCTCATTACTTCTGTCTGTGTCTAGCTATCTCCGCCTTCGCCTTGGCTGCGCTGGTGTTACCGGGAACTTACCCCCACTACCTGGACTTGATCCACTCGCTGTCCGTCGGCCCCTATCTCATCGGGTTGGCCAAGTTCGGCCTCGCCTTCCCGGTATCGTTCCACACCTTGAACGGCATCCGCCACTTGGTAAGACCATTTGATTATATTTTGTAGTTTGTTTTGGTGTTAGCTAAAGAATTACCTTTTTCATTTTGATCACGTTCTTTCATTCGACTGATTTAATAAGACATGTATTACTTTTGCCAAGATTGACAAGATGATGGTGTTGTTATACTAAATGATCTTCTCTCTCTTCTCTCCTATTTGTTTATTATTCTTATTTAAATCAGTGGTGGGACCTTGGCAAAGGCTTCAGGATCCCAGAGGTCTACCGCACGGGCTACACAGTTATTGGCCTGTCCATCATCACCTCCCTGGCAGTGGCCTTCCTCCTCTGAGCGGAGGACCAGCAGAGATGAGCAGAAAGGAGAGGAGAGGAAGAGGAGAGGAGGGAATGTGGATTGTATTCACTGCGGGGAGTTTTATGTATATGTTCTGTTCTGGCCTACTGAAGCCACCATTTCGCCAAATTATGAAATAAAGGATTATATTATGCTGTATGCCGAAATGGTGTGAATTTCTTTTCTTTCTTTCTTTCTGAATCGTACTCTGAAAAGCCTTGGGGTCATCAAATGCAGCCCAGGTTCAAAGTGCATGCAGGCGTGACCCAGTTTATTTGACACTAGGGGTAAACAACCAGCAGAGGCCTAATTACGACGTGTCCCACATGTTAAATGTAATGGATCTCATTGTGCCGTGACGTCAGTAATCACTTTAGTTTGCCCCCTGCTCCGTCCCTGCCTGCCGGCTGTGTCTGTGCTCGGGGTGAGTGGCGTCTGCAGAGCGGTTGTTTACTCCGGGCTGTCATTCATATTTTACCTTCTCCAGACCACAGCTGCTCAGATGCATTTTTAACATGAGGAAAGCGAGGCGCTGATATGTGGAGAGGCACCCCAGTGGTGGAAGCTGTGTTTGTGAACAGGCTCCTCACCGGCAGCCTGCCTCAGGCCTCCCCCCACCCCCCGCTGAGCTGCACAGGAGCTACACTGCACCTCCACAGCTTCTGTCCTACAGTGTGAATAAACCTAAGCCGTGATGTCAAATCCAACCAGACTTATGTAGCGTACAGTTACACAGGGGAAAAAAAACAACAACAACAACTGTAAGTGCTCAGGGGAGGAGGCTGCACCCATAATGTTTTCGAGTGGCTTGTTTGAAAATGTGTCTGTTTAGATCTACAGGACCTGCTCTGAGAAACCACACGACAACTTAGTCTGGTTAGCTTCAAGGTAATTGCTTTATCAATTTGTTACTGAAGGCTCGGAGGGAAAACATCTCGGAAGCTTGGATCTCTCTTTTCTTTGTCGATTACATTTATTTGCCAGCCACATGTGATGAAGCTTTAAAGGACTCGGCAAACTGTCTGCAGTAACTCTTAGTGTTCTAAACCACGAGTTCATTTGTCCCTTTTTGAAGGTGTGATATTCTCCTCAGAGCCAAATCAGTTCTTGATAAACATCTCTTCATTTACCGGGTTCCTTCTTAAACTAATTGGCAAAAACATCCCTTGCAGAATGGCTCTCAGTTTGAGACTTTTTGCCTGAGTGCAGATATGTTGGCTTCGTAATGATTCCCTACATTGAGTCTAATCCATGTTATAAGCACATTTCCATCTGAGCTAGAGATCCATCAGACTGCAATTTCCCATTGTGAATGACAGGAAAATTGCTCAAGCTCAGCGGGGTTTAAGAATTGATTTGCTTATACTGTAGTCTTTTCACACCAAACCCTGTAGACATATTTCCCATTTTAAAAGAGAGGTAATAAAAACATGGGCTGTTCACTGGAGCTATTCCCTGCAAGGCGTGAGCACATCGCCTCATACTTATTGATGCATTTACAATGAGAGATGTTCCGTCGTTTGGTTTTGCTCTAATAATATCACCATTAGGATGTTTTGATGAGATAACCTGTGTGAAAGCAATGGGGGATGGAAACCAGGGGCTTTTGCTTTCTCTATGAGGCATGAGACTTAATGAGAGCGCGCCTACAGCACCCCCTACCGGCCGGGAATATATCTTCCTCCGAGCTGCGGTCCTGATGCTGAAGGATGCTGAGGATGCTGCACAGGGCTGGGAGGGGGAGTATAAATCCATTTTTGATCGAAAAAACCACGGCACAGTCTCTGTGGCGCAATGGAATAGCGCGCTGGACTTCTAATCCAGAGGCTCCGGGTTCGAGTCCCGGCAGAGATGATGAGGAAAGTGTTCCAGCTTTTTGAATGAGTGATGGAAAAATATATCGTTTGGTTGGTTTTGCAGCCATAATGAATCCTTGCTTCTCTGAATACAGATATAACGGACAAATAGATATGCATAGCCAAAAACAGTGTATCTTGACTGAATTGTTGAAAGGCTTTTCAGCACTCAAAGGTCAGCGGTTTAATATGCACATCTCAAAGGGCAAAGACACTGAATACAAAGCGCAGTAGTGTCTTCGTTTCCAGCCTGTAACTGTCAGGGCTTCAGGCTCTGGCTCCGGTCTCATGGTCATCACGCGGATGCACCGCAGGACACCTCGTGTGAAAGTCAGTGGACACGGTTTCAGCACCTGGGGCTGTCCTCTCGTTAAGCCAGAGCAGGAGCTTTTTTAATGCAGAGCAACAACAAAACTTTGAAATCCTTTCCGTCCTCATAACAAGTGTTTAAGTATGCCAGATGCTGCGTTACTCTCCTGATTGCTTTACAGAAAGGACTTTAAACACAAAAGACTCAGTGCCAAAAAATTGTGTCGCTAACATTATTGTATGCATTTTTTGTATTGAATTATAGACTATAACGACAACGTGGTGTTACAAGTAAGAATTGTGTGTTTTTAATTTAGTGAAATCAGACTGGGGAGCTTTCTGGAATACATTCAAGGACCCCTGAAGGTGGACTTTAGTTTCTGCATGAGAAAAAACCCACATTACTCAAATATTGGAAGCCCAAAGCAGCACTTGCCCTTTTATTTATTTTCTTGCGGTATAGCAGCTGCTTTTTTTTGTAAACAATCCATTTATTACAAATGTCTCAGGAACCACCCAACAACCTGAAAATGACACAGAAAGATAGAAGGAAATGTGTCATGACGACAAGTAGGGGAACTGACATAATACTGGAAACATCAGAAATAGAGGTCTTAAACATATTATAGCTATGCTAAATTCCACCTTATGTCAAAGTATCCTAATAGTAGACCATCAAGACTGCAAAAAGAACGTAGTACTGCAAACCCTGAGTTCCTGGATTCCTCCTCCGCTCCCTCCCCAACAAGTTGAACGGTCTCTCCTAATCGCCATAATCAAAATTGACCACCTAATCCAAGGCACACACCCCTCCGTACTACCCCAATTTGTACCCTACCGCGTGCTGTCGGGTTAGTCACCACCTGTCTTGACTTTGATTCCCTCTACCCAAACTTCTATTTTATGTTTATATTTTCGGTACCTTCCCCCCCCCCCCCGGACCTCCCACGCGTCGNCGTTTTTTGTAAGGCTATAAAGTTTTTTAACCCTTATGTTGTTCGGGTCTCCCGTGACCCGTTTCAAAATGATATAACTACTACTTAATGCATAATAAGTTAGTTATGATGTAGTTAAAACAATATTGGATGATAGTCATTATTTTGGAGTGTTTTGGACTGAGATAAATCATGGGTCAAAATTAACCCGCGAACACCATGAACGGTAACAGCTTTCGAACACAACACAAGGGTTAAACTAAGCCTTGTATTTTAAAAGCATGTGTTTTTATGTAAAATCTTAATATGTCGAGTAACCCGGTACAATATCTGACAAATTACAAAATACAATAGTTCCCTCTGGTATGAAGTGGAGTATAAAAGGGGCAGAAAATACAGTAATCAAATGTATACTTAAAAGGTGACCTATCATGGAAAATGCACTTTTGTACGTCTTTTATACATGAATATGTGTCCCTGGTGTTCCAGAGAACTCACCAAGTGTCAGAAAACACAACCCTCTCTATTTTCCTCCATACCCAAATCTCTTAAAAAGGGGCTGCAACGGATCTGATACAAACTGATCCAGATTTGAACACTTCTCTGACATCACAGAAGTGGCGCTACGGCTATTGGGCCAACTCCACCAATCAGCAGGAGACAGCCACGGACATTGCCGTTCGAAAGCGCTGGAGACGCTGTAGTACATATGCCAGGCCTGTAGATGTTGCTGTTCTCACAGAATCAGCCCATGCAAAGACAGTGTTAAATTGAGCGAAATGAGGAATGGCTAAAATGCATGATCTGTTTGGTATTTTGAAAAATAAAAAGTATAAATATGCCTTATATAGGTATGGTCCTACACTATATTATTTAAATATATGATAGGTCCACTTTAAGTACAGCACTTGAGAATGACCGTCCTCCTTTCTGAATGATTAATATAAATATTCATTACTTTAAAAAAATCATTTACAATCCTGCATTAGCTGTAATCTCTCAGACGTACCGAGGCTGACCTCTACTCTGTGTGAAGACTTCCTTATTCCCTCCACCAGATGGGGACCTTGTGTCAGTGTAGAGAAGCTCTCTGAGCACCAAAGTAATCAGCAGTGGAAAGTCTCTGATGACAAGGAGTTGATGTTGAAAGTATAGTGAAGGTAGCCAAATATCTTTTTTTAAACCATGTTTTACAATTTTCTGCGTAAATGGCTACTTTTAAAAGGAAAGAGTACACAAAGAGTAGCAGGCCTGTGCTCCATCTTGACTGAAGGCATTTCAGGAGAAGCAAAACCGTCTCGCAATTATAACCCCGGGGAGCCTCCCGCCCGCTGAGAGGACTCCTGCTTTGACAAGTAAATTATGACTCTTGATGAGAGGAGTACGGCTTTCTCAGAATGCAATTTTGACAGCCAGGAAAATGCGGGTGGATACATACAACAACTTCCATCATCGCCAGATGCAACAGCCAAAAACACTCGTGTGCAATCATCAGGCTAATAATTATGGAGTGTGAGTGCTGGCCTGTATCTAACATGGCAGCAATGTTTTTTTAATCTGTCCATTCAATGGGAGCTGCCTTTAGAGGCGTGATGAGAAGGTGTTGTGTCAAGATGGATCCCCTGCTTCTTTGATCATCTCTGCAGGGAGCGACTGTTTTCAAAGCGTCTGGGGAGAAATTACGGGGGGGGGAAAACGTGCCAAATTGCAGTTGATGCAGACATAATTTTCATACATTTTAGCATAATGTTTTAAACATATCAGGTATCCAACACAAAATCGAGCCATAATATGTCATAAGCAACGCCTTTTTCATTTCCAAATTCTTAGATTTGCCATCACATAGCTCATTTATAGTATCACAACACTTGATTTATTGATTATAAGCTTGGATTGATTACAGAGTGCATGATGGGTTTTCGGCAAAATGTAACGACAGGGTTGTTAATGGTTTAGTTTAAAATGTTTTAGGTTGTTTGAAGTTTTAACCGCCTCAAAGCTGGAAGACAAAAAACTTTTGAATACATCTTTGGAGAAGCATGTTGCACAGCCAAACATTGATAAGTATACAGTCCTGATTAACAATATTTAGCAAAAAAACCACCAATTGTTGTTTTTATTCTTTGTTTTTTGGTATTGATTAAACAACCAAAACCTAAATGTTGATTATTAAACTTAAGATGTGCTAGTTAACAACATTTGTTAGTTTTGGATGGAACCAGGCTAGCAGTTTCCCCCTATGTACAGTGTTGTGCGAAGCTAAGCTAACTGGATATTGCTTTAAAAAAGGGCATCAATCATTCAGGTTGAATTATTTTATATATGTAGCCTTAAAATACATGGTGTACTGACGTTTCAATAATTTGGTTGTTTGGAGACGTTAAAAAGATATTTAGGGCCTTAAAGGTCCCATGTCATGCTTTTCTGGTTATTACCCGTCCCCTTGTGTGTTACGTAGCTTTCTATGCATGTAAACGGTCTGCAGAGTCACAAACCCTCAAAGTACACCCTTTAGCGAGTAAAATTCTAACACAGAAAAGACCTGTCTATGCTGCCCCAGAATGCCTCGTTGGAGATTTTCTCTTTTTCCATTGTTTACTTCTTGGGTATAGTGACGTATTTGGGTATAGTGACATGACGTAACGTAACGGCTCCGCGGATTGGTCCCCGTTACGTTTGGACCAATCCGCGGAATTCCTCACACACACACACTTGGCGGGACGTCGCGAGGCTCGCTGCTGCGAGGAGCGGACAGTGTGAGCTGGCTCACTGGTGTGGGGTCGGCGAGACAGCGAGACACCGCGGAACTCAGCCTGAGCACACACACAAACTCCCAGCCAGGCTGTGGGTGTGTGTGTGTGTTTCGGGCTGGGTTTCGCTGTCTCGCAGACGGCCACTGGGCTCACAGGGGGGGCAGGAGCTCCAACAAGCCGTTTAGGACAGAGAGTGAATACACATACTATACAGAGATGCTGTATGAGAAACCAATGTGAGTTTGGAAAATTGCACAATATAAATGTATTCCAGTAGTATAAATACTATACACCTCAACAATGGAATTATGATCATTCGAAATGGCCATGACATGGGACCTTTAAGAAATAAAACTCGGCATTGTCGTGGCGCTTTTATAAAAACACTTTTCTTTAGCTTGAAATAACTAATAATGGGAAAGTGTATTAATGCCGAGGTTGGACAGTTTAAGGCTTGAGGATGAAGTATAACCATGTAAAATGTATATTTTAATTTAACTTTGATCCCGACAGCCATCACAGTATTTATGTCTTTCATTCAAGGCCACTGATGAACACACATCACCACTATTACTGTGAGTTCAGAATCCTTGCTTCCAGCAGACAGTGGCTGTTGAAACCACTCTTGGGCACTCATTTTGGTTTTAGCAGGCATTAGTTCAGATTAAGCCAACATGTTTACCTTAATTTATCTTTATTTGGAGCCTTTTAAGGTCCTGAACGAGGCTTTTTGGGAAATATGGATGAGGCCACATTTACATGCTCCACAATAGACAGGAACAGCGCAGTCAATCATGTCTACAAATGATGGAAACAAAATTACTAGGCTGTGTTAAAACAGAAGTTAATGGCTGGGCTGATTTCTATTAAGGTCTGTGCACTCTCATTTGAATAATGGTGCTTCTAACAATGTTTTTTCTTCCCAGTACTTGACCTAGGAGGGAAATAAATGTGATTCCGCTTTAACACCTCCATTAATATTCAAGTGGTTTTAATACTCAAGGTTTATTTTCTGACTCGTCGTAATTAGCATGGCAGTCTGGTGCTAGTTTGCCTTAAATCGTGCTCCAATTGTGTGTGTGTATGTTGGTGCAAACAAGGGTCTCTTTATTAAAAACAAAATGCCTGTTGTGAGGAGAGTATAGAAGTCGTTATTTCACTGCGTTTCAGGATGACTCGTTGTCACACAAAACTGTATTTTCTTTCATGTGGATTGTCCTTCTGAGTGTACTTAAATAAAAAAATATGCTGCTTTGCATAATTGTTGATTTTTTCTCACTGTGTTAATGTAATATGTATTTTTGTATATGTTAAAATGTATAATTTGATATATTATGTGTGTATATAGATATATCGTAAAATTGACGTCATAGACGACCGCAGCTGCTTGTAATTAGAGGTGAGAAGGAGAAAAGAATTACGGAGCAATATCGTTTTTTTTGACCTGTGAAAACATGTGCTTGTATTGATATATTTTGTCTACGTAAAGAGTCAACAAAACTTTCCTGAGATGTATTTTTGTTGTAGTCAAGCTTATTGCTACTGGTGGATATCGATGTTTGGATTAGACGGAACTACAGGGGCCTTTAACTATAAAAATGCATTTGTTGTTACTTGTTTTTCTTTTACAGCACAATATAACAGGGGTATATAGTAAGTCACTTCCTAGTGCTTTATAAATCAGTTATAAGAGAACAAATTCATGTTAATAAGATTACATTGAACCAATTTGGGTCTAGAAGAGGTCATTTGAGGTAACTTCCTGTTGATTTTTGACATTACATGTAAAAAAGAACAAATCTGCAGACGTCCTGCTCGTGAAATTGCAGGCCAAAGGGTAGCTTTCTTTGGGTGTGGTGGATGCTAGGTATAAGAATGATCGTGGCTGTAAAGGTCATGCTGGTTGCTCGAGGGCGAGGATTTTTATTGAACCTGATGGACCATAAGGAGTTCTGCCCCCCACCTCTTGAGGGTACATTTAGATAACGCTAGCCTTTCAGAGTTGGATAACCAGACTAGTTACGTAAACCAACCATGCAGATCCTTTGGAATCCGTACCAAAAGAACAAAATGTTCCGGCTGGGGTAAAGACAAGGCCAGATGTCTGAGAGAGCAGACGCCTCAACTTTGGCTGATCTCGGAGTTACTTTGACTGTTCATGTGTGAAATTAGGAAATCATAGTTGGTAGATGACTGAGCGTTAAAAGAAATTGACAAAAAATACTTGGCCATTGCATCTTTTTGCATCACTGATTTTTTTTTACTTCCTCTCCTTCCTCTGCATTTTTGGGAAGACAGAAAAGGGGAAAGAGTGGGTAGGAGGAGACGATGTTTCAGATGATGAATCCCCCTCTGGACTGCATCGTTTCCGGCTGAGTGCGTCCAGTGGGCCAGAGCCAGGTCCTGGAATCTAGCTAATGAGACACACCCCCGAGGGCTCCGCGGCGCCTCATTGGCTGAGAGCAGGGCGGAGGCCGAACCCATTGGCTGATGGGAGCCCTGTGCCAGCCGCTGTCAGAGCGTGTTGCAAATCAAAACTCGCATTGCTCTTATCCGCCGTGGCACACAGTAAAGAAGCTAAATGAGCAGAGTGAAATGTATACTCAAGATAACATTTGCAAATTTATACAAAAATGACGAATTCAGTCGGCCATTTTTTTCCCTTCAATGTCTTTTACACATATTTGGTTCAATGTGCAGATGACATTTTTTTTTAACATATTTTTATATTTCAGGGTTATTTCCATACGTTTGGAGCATCACTTTTTAGTAGAACACAATCATTTTAACTTATTCTGTGTTTAAAGCACTTTCATACAGCACATTAACTCTGTATCAACAGCAGGTTTACTGTATTTTATTTTGTATGTGTTAAGCTTCTCTCCTATGGCTGAATAAGTTATGACGCTTCCACGGTGAATAATATTTCTAGGATGTTATTCATTCTTCTTTCAAGGGCCCATTTAGCCAAAACGCACCAAGACATCCTGCAGATATGATGGCCTCCTTTCACTCGCTAGAAAAAAAATATTTATACATGTTTATTTTATTTATTTAGTTAGATATCGGAGGAGGTCCGTTGACAATGAAAGTGACATGTGTATCTTTGAGCATGAATAAAATATTGTATTTTTTATTACGAGCAAAAGGCAGACCCTCTCTTCTGGAATGTCCTACAAATATTTCTAGTTGGCGGGATAAACCGACCCAAACAATCTTGGGCGAAGACATTTCTAAGCCTTTTAAATTGAAGGTGTGTTCAAAATAGATTGCCAAAGAAAATCTAAAAGGTGTCATCTCCCCTACACTGTTGTTGTGTCCTTGTTTGTGTTTTTCTAGGCCTTGACCGATGTTATAAATGTATACAAGATAAGGAAATGATATACCGGTACTTGGTTCTGAGGTGCAAGGAAGGTTCAAGACATTACCGAAATACTACAGTTCAGAGAAGGATGTGAAAAAAAGGCAGAGCTGCTGCTTTGACATTTTTCTCCTCAGTGCCCTCCTCGGAGCTGTGAGGCGCTTCAGATGAAGGTCAGGGTGCACGAGGAACAGGACGACATTGTTGCTCGTAAGGGAGTGTCCTCTGATCAGCTCATGGTGGCAGATGCTTGAAGGCTGGAGAACAGTGGAGGGAAGAAAAAAAGAGCAGCGGGAGGAGGAAGAGGGTCCCGTGTCCTTGGGCACAGTGATGTAAAAGGCCTTACATCACTCCTATGAGCAACACACTCATGAGTCGCACTCAAGTCATAGCTACAAATGTGTAGCTATGACTTTGTGGTCATTTCTGAGGGTCTTACATTTCATGTTGTGTGTTTCAGTGGTTATTTTGCAGGTGTCTCTTCCTGTGTATAGTTGTGGTTTCTTGTACTCTCTTTGGTAATTCTGTATTGCTTGTATCCATTGGTTCTTTTTGTGTGTCTTTGTGGTTGTTTTGATTCTTTTTATGGTCATTCTCTATCTCTTTGTGGCGATTTTGTCTCTTTGTGGTCCTATTGTGTGTCTCTTAATTGTTCTTTTGTATCCTTGTGTAGCCATTTTCTTGTCTATTTTGATGACCATTCAAATTCAAACATTCGATGATTACAAAGTTCAATCATCCATTCCCGTTAGAACGGATAGAAGATTGACGCAGCAGACTGCAGATGTAAGGTTAGCTGTGAGAGACACAGAAAGCTACTGTGTGTCCGACTGCAATGAGCCGAACACACTTGCATCTATGACTTCTCCTGTCAGCTCTTCTCTCCCTTCTTCTTCCACGTTCCCACCTCCGTTTCATAGTTTGTCCTTTTGCGTCACTACGCTCTTCTACACTTTGCTTTGCCCCTTTGAAATCGTCCGGAGTCGGCCTTGCCCTCATTTGGATGGTCATTGAGTCAGTATGTACTACCATCATACTCGCCTAATTAATCAAAGTTAGATCACATAATAACAGATGTGAAGCTGTCTGAATGCCCGGCAGCAGGGGTCAAACGTTCAGAGGCGACGAGCGCTCTCTAGTGGAGGGAACGGCTTCCCTTCGGAACAGCATGTACTCTATGCTGCATTTGTTCATTATTTACAGCCAATGGATGTAAACACTGCACAGACAGGCATGAATGCACACCCTTGGGCAACGTTTATTTTTATGTGTTGGCATCATGCTTTGATGTTTTCTCTATGTATGTTCATGTCCATGTTCTTTATGCTGCCATCCTGTGTATCGACACTGAATGATATACATTATACCACACACACCCACACCCACACCCACACACACACACACACACACACAAGCAGGGAATTACATGTCGTGTACAAACTTATTACTCAGACACAACCAAACACACACTCTCTCATCAACTGCTGCAACAGAAACGTTTATTTACTTTTTACATCATCTGAACACCTAGCTTTCTTAATCTCTTTTCTAGAACAACATTTTCTAGTTTATGCAGGCTAGAATTAACCTCAAACATCAAGATACATACATACGCACACACACCATCAGTAGAATTCATAAAGCGGTCTCGCACCTTGCATCACCTTAGAAGGTCTCCTTTCACCTTTCCTCCGGGATTATATGGAAGAAGCGGTTGTTCCAGTTCAGGTTTATCTCGATTACCCTCATGAAAGTTTGATGGGCCGACAGAGAGTGTGAGTCACAGCTCCGGATGGAGGTGAGGAGCAGATTAAAGATGAATTGTGTGAGTATAATGAAGTCGACGTTTGAAGGACTACTTTTCTTATGAAATGAAGGCTTAAGCAAGAAAATAAGGAGAGAAAAAGGAAGGAAAGAAGGAACGCCAACACTAAGCACATACGACACAAATGTCGTTGAAGGCGTTGTTCATTCTTTGCAAGACAGTCTCTAGACAGTGTCCTTTCCTGTTCAGAGTGAAATCAGCTGAACTGGTGAAGGTGTTTTTCAGAGCATGACCTGTACAAACTAACTGCAGGATGCACGATCACAAGTTAATAGACACAGATATGGTCAATGGCCTGTCCTCACAAGACTAACCACAGCGCTAACCTCCAAACCTCCGCTATGTAGCAACACCATCAACCTGTGAGCGCTGAAACGTGAACTGGTTGGTTGTTTGTCCTCATTTTATGCCACATCAACGGATGCCTTCAGGTCAGATTCTTTCTTTATGTAGTCACAACACAGTACGGAGCCATTTTGGCCTTTTTTTCTCATATTGCCGCTACAGTCAAAGACTATCAGACCCCGATAGACGCGGCCAGAATAAAGTGAAACGTCTTCTATGGCCTTAGCAGACACAAGAGCTCAGCCAGCAACTGATAATGACGTCAGTTCTTTTTATTACTCAAAGACTGGAGGCTTTTCTCCAAGAAGAAAAGGTCCAATGTTCAACTACACATAGTTCATGACCTGAATTACAAAGTAGGGTTGTGGCTGTTCTGTGGTAAAACAGAAACAACCTAGCCCTAGGACTAGGGTAGACTTAACCTTAGTCAGGGGCTAGGTTGTTTCTATGAGTATTATCCTCTCATTACTTGGTAGAAAACCCACTATGCTTAACTGTGTTTTACAAATCAATGTAAACCTTGGATTGGCTTGATGGGTTTTGGTGCTTTGGTTTTCTTTCTCAAATGTACTTGACAACGACCTTTTGGTGATTTTCATGAATTTGTGTTATTATGTGTTTTTTTAAACGTTACATTTAGTTTAATTTGATCGGAAGCAGCTTTAGTTCAAATAAACATCTCATTTAAACAACGTTTTTTTAATTGCATTTGTGCCCCAAACCGTACAAGGTCACTGTCAGGAGGGCAAGAAAAGTCACTAATAAGGTGACCTCATGATAAAAGGACCAATCCTGTAATGGTGATATCGCTGCTTCAATCTGCAGCAGCGATTCTTTTATCAAATCCATTTACCATGTCGCTGCTGAAAGAATTTCAAAACAAATCCCTGAACCCCCAAGTTTAAATCTGAAGGTACATGGCCTGTCCAGTCATTTCTGCTTCTGTACACCGGTTAATGAGAGGTTGTTTAAAACACCCATTCCACCTCTACTCACATGAATGCGGCATTTAAAAGCAACGTTCATGCAACTCGTGAGGTCAGTTAAATTCTGGTCATTTTCATTTTATACCGACAACTAATGGGCGCAAAGTTTACAAAATCTCTCCATTAGATGAATTATTAAGTGACCGTGGAAACCCAGTTAAAGTTGGAATGAAAACACATTAGATATGGTTTAATTGATGAGAAATGTGCTTACATGTAACTACAAATGTTACGTCTTGAGTGTTTTACGAAGCTGTCTGTACTTTTCCTTTTGTAACACAATTGAAGGATGAAGTGCTACATGACAGTAAACAATGTTGGTCTTCACAACAACAGTGAGATAAATGCTAAACAGAAAGAGACGGCCGTGCAACAACAGCCGGTTGAGTAATTCTTGTGTATGTGCGTTAAAGCCTGCAGTCTGCGTAGCCTCTGCAGAAGTAAGCCCTTGTGGTTACTGTAGCATTGCTGTGACTCACTTTATGCCTGAAGCTATTAATGCATGTGTGCATCTTAGGCTGTCAAATTAGGTATAAAGATGTTGTATCTGTGTGTATGAGTCACATGTAGCACATAAGGCTGTTTTAAATCATATGTGTGCCTTTGATGTGGCATATTCTATCCAATATACTTCATTTTCTTTAGTTAATTTTTGTCTGGAGTGAGATTGGTCTTGGTTTGACCTGTTGCTTATAAAGATGCACAGCTGCCTCTGTCATAATAAGATAAAGAGGAGGTAAAGAGGTGCTGTATAGTTTCAATATGTATGTGTGTATAAAGCCTCAGAGCCTGTGAGCGAAGTAAATCGCTCAACCACTGCAAGTAAGTAGCCCCACATCATAAAAAATGCATGCAGTGGCATATGGTGTGCCAAGCTGCGTTAGAGGCGATGTTGCTACAGCCCATACACTCATAAATCCATATCCATTACTGCCATTTCTATTTTTTTTAAAGGCCGAGGTCAACAGTTCACATCCCATCACACGGGAGGAACCCTTCAACATCTGCTTCTGTTGCCATGGCAACTGGCTGCTGCCTGCCAGATGTAGAAAGAGGATAGAAGAGAGAGAGAGAGAGAGAGAGAGAGGAGAGAGTTTTTTCATTATTGCTGCAGGTGCATTTTAATGCGGTTTGACGCACACTGAGGAACAGTGGCAACCACTTTTCGGGAGCAATGTAGGTCTTGGTCAATCCTCTCACACACCTAGACTATTACAAGTGTTTTTCCAACACATCGGAACACATCTAGTTCACCTGAAGGGGAAGATGTGTCCAGAGGAGGCCTCTGCGCAGCACTGAGCATCAGAGTAAAACAGCAATGCACAGCAGGAGCAGAATGTGTGCTCAAGGGTTTTACCATATACATTTTCAAAACTGCGTGCTTGAATTTTTCTTATATAATGTATTCTTTATGATGGTACTGAAACACAGTCTAGAAGAGAACCAGTCTATTTAAAATACTTTATAAACTATTCTTGAAAAGAGAGGATTTCAGACGTTGTTATGGAAAATACAAATACTCTGCATTATTGTAACTGAATTGAAATTTGAGTGCTCAACGCTAAATTTTATTTTTATAATATTCTGGGGATTTTACGTTACATTCAACTAATAGTCCTTAAATATTATTACACGCTACGCTGAATGTTGGTTCTAAGCTCTAGTATTCAAAGGATACTTTGTAAATGATTCTACTCTGATAAACACTTCAGAGTAGAATTGAATATCCTACAATTTCAAATAATTATATGATTGAATTCTGGAACTGAACTTTATCTTGGAAATTAACACCCAGCATAGTAATTTATGTGTATTCCCTCGTTTGTTTTAAGATACAAGAAATACACATTAGTGCCTTCATTTTCAAACTGCACGAATTTGTCACACAGAATATTGAATAGTGTAACAAATAATTGTCCAATAGATTAAAGCTGGGGATCATTTTGACATCTATTAACTTCTATATGTGTATTTGGATGATGCAGCACAGGACCATTTATTTAGGTATTAAAAATAAAGAGGAAGCATTAATGCAAAATAAGAAATGTATAGCATTCCTTTAGGGATTCGTGTAGTAGCATGAAGCTGATCTGTGCATGCAGAAGGAGGAAGTAGTAAACTAGAGGGCCTTTAGCATGATGCAGGAAGTGTGGTTATTGCATCAATTTTATATGTACAGTACCATTCATTTTATTCAACTTCCATGACCTCGATTCAAACCTGGCGCTCTAACGACATATGAGGAATATGAAAAAGGGGGAAAAATACAAATAGAAAATATATTTACACAGTCATGATTAATGCAACCTAATTATGTTTGTGCTGTGCATCAACACGTGTTAACCTCCGTTTAACCGCTTCACTGTAAGGCACACACACACACACACACACACACACACACACACACACACACACACACACACACACACCTTCTGGCGCTTTTAAAGGGGAACACACACTCACGCAGCCAAAAGGGCTACAGTTGAATATTCACCGCTGGAAAGGCAATTTATAAAAGACTAGCCAGTGGACATGAAATTCAAATAGGACTGTGGGGGAGATAAAATGACAACTTGGCTAAATGGCACGCAGGCTTTTTACCTAAACACTGCACATAACAGCATGGTGTGGAGTTTCAATATTATTGTACTTTTTTTACCTCTATTAAATCACTTCTCCTCTCAACTTGTTTAAAATGAAATATTAGCATTTCTCCACTGCCAAACAAATTGAGCTATTACACAAATGAATACTTAAATTAGCAGACTTTTTTTCTTCCCCTCTGTTCCAATTGATAATTAATTTCACTAAATCTGTTTCCAAATTAACAAGAGGGTTAATGCAGGGCTATTAGAACAATATTTCTCCCAGCATCACATTTAATTTAATGTTTAATCGTGCACACCGGAGATTTGGAGTAATAACAATAATAATCATGGAGATAGAAAAAAGAAAAGGCACCAATTAGAGTGCTGGGTTGTGGTTCTGATTAAGAGATGAATAATTCATGAAATCAGAGAAGAAGCAGATGAAGGATCAGCTTGCCCACTGAGGAGGGATTGGTTTGAAGACAGGAGTCACTGCTGCCTTTCCTTAGAGGACGGTCAGACGTCTGCTGCTCGCTGGACAACTGCACAAACCAGGTACCTTTCTACGCTTATATATACACTCATGTATACTAATACTTTTAAAGTTGTGCGTATTTATATTTAATTAAATAAAATAAGTAGTCATTTTTTTCAGGAAATTACAATTTACATTTGTATATATTGAAAAGACATCTTGAAATTATATTTATAAATACTATTTTTGTGATGTAAAGGATATTGTAGGAAAAAATTACATTATAAAAAAGCTTATATATTATTGCATGCTGCGGTTTGTAAAAAAGTGTTGAGGCTATTAAGTCGAGTGGAATTTTAATGATTGCTCTTAATTTCTCGTTTTATTTAAGTAAAAAAATGAAAATTAAAGGATTTTTTTAAAGAAACTACTTTCATCATTTGTCTTCTTTCAGCATCCCTCACACAGAGAATCTTAGAAATGAAACAGAGTGGAAACGACCGACTCTAGGACCCAGAGGCCTGAGCGCGGCCGGTCCCTGTGCGCGGTTCATTCACAGTTCACAGGCATCTCGACCTAAATGCGATGTGACGGGAGAACCTTTACTGAAACAAACGGGAATATAGTATCAGGGAAGGCTGACCGAGCTGTGAACCGGGGCCTTAACACTGAGCAAATTAACATCAGCAAAAATAGCTCCGCGCTTTCAGATCGCTTATGTGGCAGCAAATGCATCAAAAGCTGTCGGGTCATTTTAGCCCGCAAACGTCTCATAACACAGGTCGATGTAAAGGAAGGGGGTGGGGGGGGGGTGGTCCTAGAGCAGTTTAGTCTCCTTAAGGCAAGCATCCTTAGGTCTGAGCTTTCAATCCCCCTACCATCCATCATGAGATCTCTTTCTGGATGTTTGGCTGAGCTGAACAGTCTGCCACTCTGCCCAGCCAGCCGAACACACCGAGAGGAGAGGCTGCCCTCCGTGAACCACTTTGATTTTAGGGCCACTAAAGGGTCTCCTCCCTGCTCTGGAGCACCATTTTTGTTGCATTCAGGTTGTTTAAGAAAAACTCTTCAGTGACACAGCTGTCCTATCAAAGCTTGCTTCTGATTTGCTGACAGTCAGAATGTCGAGCACCAGTCTGGACCGATTTAAATCAAATGAGGAATCTAAATGTTTAACAGCAACCCTCAGAGCTATGCAAGTCAACATTAGAGAGGATGGAAATTACTTAAAAACACACCACCTGACAAAACTCGATGATGGTTGAGGCTGAATTAAGACTAAGAACAGTCTTTTTAAAGATTAAGCAGTCAATAAATCAAAGGGGGAGTTTCTAAGCATGACCATCATCAGAGCTGTGATTCGATAAGCAAACATGTTCTGTACTCAGTCTTCCTCAAGTATCCTAAGAATCGACACCCAACATCTGCATATCATAGCCAAGCAGAAGCCAAAATCTCTCCTCTTCCAGTTCTCGCTTTTTAGGCCACACAATCCCAACTGTACGGTTATGACTTGGATCCCAAATCTGTAGAGCTCTAGAATAAGAATTTATTTGAGAAATGGTGTCAAGGTTCTGTATTTAGACCAGCAAAATCAGTCACATGCATACGGCAGATCTGAAAACCCAGATTGAGCACTTGAGGGAACGCTTTTGGTGTTCTAAGATAACGGAAATCACCCAAAGATATGGAAAGACACACATGCCGAGGTGGGAAAAGACAGATAGAAATGGAAGATAGTCACGCCCTTCTCCCCCCCTCGGCTTCACAGCCCATTAGGTCAGAGCAGATCAGGGAGCGCGGCTCTTAGGCTGGCGGTGTTATATTGCTGAGGACACGGCCGAGGGAAGGACCGCAGAGGTTTTTAAAAGCCTGTGTCGGCTGTGTGGGTGAGGTGAGGTGTCATCTCCTCTCACTGCCTGAGAGCAACATCGCAGTGATATAAAAGCATGCAGCTGCTCTGCAAGCTGCTGCAGGTAGAGGATGAGGAGGGTGAGGAAGGCCCCAACATCTGTTGGGATCATCCAAATGTGTGCAAATATAGCTGTTATCGATGGGAACGCAGTTTAAAAGCACCAACACATTTTAAAGTACAAGTTCTAAATGAATGTCTATAAGTGTTTTCCCTGTGACCAACAACAAAGAGAGTAGTGACACATTGTCAATGGATAAATAATTAATGTGTTTGCATTATTAATGCTATTCAAACCAAAGAGGGGTTTTCTCTACTTGTTTTATCTGTATTTTTAAAAAAAGAAAACAAATGTATAATTATCCAATAATTCACAAAATAAAATTAGGAATTACTTAAGAATTACATTTTCTGTAAATAAATTCACTAAATATGCAAAAATTCTAAATATTTTTTTTTAAAGATATTGATAGATTAGACCATTGTATAAAGGTTTGTTGTACTGCAGAGTAAATAGTGCTTTTGCTACACAGTGTTTTCCCCTCGCTGCAGTGAGGTAGAAGTGTACAGCCGGGTGTCAGCGCACATCACTGTGTTGCTCCATACATCCAACTTGGAA
Organism: Notothenia coriiceps; assembly: GCF_000735185.1. NCBI lineage: Eukaryota > Metazoa > Chordata > Actinopteri > Perciformes > Nototheniidae > Notothenia > Notothenia coriiceps. Next base: position 6,432,348 of record NW_011357368.1, read on the forward strand.
CCAATGAAAACACTTCATTACAGCCCAACATTTTGAACGCTGTGCTTTATAAACATCATATGTCATTTTTTCTGCATCTTAAGAAGAGAAGATATAGGGGTCCTTGTCTCTGCCCTTGCTGTTAAACCAACAGCCTCTCAGGGTGCTTTCTAATCGGTTCTCTTCTCTGCACATTAGCATTATCCGAGGTGAGAGGACACCTGGGAACCAGAGGAGCCAGACTCTGGTCCGGGGTGTGATTTCAACCCTAATTTCTCATGCCCAGGCTTCTTTTCACACTTCCATCAGGATTGTGAAGGCGACCCCGGGTCAAACATGTGGAGATGCCCTCACCCGACTGGGGGAGGCGGCTCTGAGCATGCTCCTGACCTGGCTTTATGGGTCACATCTCTCTCCCTGAGGGCGAACAAACACATAATCAAAGCGCATGAAGGCCTGAACGTCAACACTTGATGAAGACAGACAGATGTGAAAGCGCACATGTATCGCTTCCACGCGTCTTCAAATTAGCTTGAATAAGATCATATGAGGGAGTGCATGTAACACATTCACCCACACAGCTGTTGATAAAGAGTACATGTGACAGATATCCGAGCCATATGGCCTGATGTTGTATATGTATATACAGTACATGTGTGACAACAGAACTGCGCCTAAGTGTGAGAAAAACGCAGCTCTCACACACATTAGCTTTATGAGCGTAATACACACAGTAGGTGAATGCGTGCAGACTTGACTGCAAATGCAGGGAGAGCCCAAACATGTCAGACGGGATCAAACTCCGCTGCTCTGTGCCCTGGCAACGCCAAAACCGCGGGTAAGAGGAGCTGGACAGGAAGGGTGGCAGACCTTAGTGTCAGCACTGCGGGGGATGCCAGGAGAGGTGAGGATCACACACACCAAGCCCACACACACATTTACAGACTTTCAGCGGAAAGGTGAAAAAACCAATGAGACTGGTTCTTGGTACTGCGTCTGAGTCACCAGCATACACCAAGTGTCCTAGCAGCAGCAGGGAGATGTTTTGCAGAAAAACATTTTAAAAATCCACTTTGCACTGCCTGCCCAAATCCCAGCAGCAGGCTGAGAACGTTTGTGAATATCAGTCGAACTGACATTTCAATCTTTATTTCAGACTCAAGGTCCATATCACATACAAAAAGACAAGACACACATCAATAAATAAGATAAAAAGCTAAACACAAAACAGATAAAAACAAACAGATAAAAAACATCAAATCAGTCCAATCACAGCCAGCCACACCATGCTCCCACCTGTCCGTATAGGCTACTGCGCCAATGTCTCCAAATCAATGGAAGAAGAACCGAGTAGAACTCATTCCACAGGGTTAATTAAAATCGAGATTAACATGATTGGTCAGAGTCTTCTAAAGGCGACACATGAATTTGTACATTAACTTCTTAAAAGGGCTTGACAGGTAGGACCCTGAGTTAACAAACAGCTGGCTGGCACTAGGTGCCATCTTGGTACCCTCAGCACACCGTAAAGCATGCAACTTTCTAGTTTGTGTATGGCTTCTAGCCTTGTAGTTACTCCACAAGGTGAGCCCGTGTAATGGTGTACAGAAAAGCTTTAATGGAATGTCTTTGATGTTTTGTCATCTGTGAGATCATCAGAGATATAATGACCAAGGTACTTCACCTCACTGCACACAAAAAAGAATGTTGCCTACGAGATAAAATGAGGAAATACAGCCTTTTAACCTGCTTTACTTCGCACAATCATGATGCTACTCTCCTTGGCGTTATACTTTCATATTAAATCAATGCGCATACTGGGACAAGTCCTCAGAAGCTGTTGGGAACCAGCACTGCATGGGGAGAAGATGAATAAATTAAGGTTAGTCAGAGCTAAAGAAGACAGATATTTCCCTCGGAAGTTGGTATATGACCGAAAACAGAGCTAAAGCTAAAGTTATAATGACAAATATGCAAGCTTTATTCCATAGCATATGAAGAAATTCAATATCCCGATGTCTAATGTTATCTTCCCATGTAAATCGAAGGAAAAACCTCATTATGTTACCGAGAGCCGCAAATCCAAAATTTCATAATAGGGTACTTCATTAAGTTTTCCTTTTAATGGAAGAACTTGTATGAACTTTTGGTTCCTTGTTGTTGTGAACGGCACAGCGTAAACACTGGTGGATTTGTGTTGAGAGGAACTCTGCTACAACACCGTAAACGTATGAACCTTTTAATAATAAACCTTTCGTAAACAGGAACCATCCAAAAGAGGTCCATGGAAAGTTTTTGGAAAAGGACAGGCAATTCTGAAAGATACAAGACAGCTGATTGGATGAACAAACCTGTCAATCAAAACTCTTTACGAGAGATCAAGAGAAAAGAGAAAACCATCAAAATAATTTTCACTATTTTATTCAATATAAGTTCCTGATTCACATTCTTAGCGTTAGCTGTCAGAGTCTTTGGGGTTAAGTTTAGGTGTCTATTTCACTTTCAGTTGAGCTATATAAAGCTCCTCAGCGTACGAGCAAAAAAACAATAATAAAGGCGATCCAACACGCCATACAGTACATCCTTTTACCGTGTCGCTCCAAATGGAGTTCACTGTTTCTGCATGTTTCTGCATGCAGCTGCCATACTGCTGAATATTAAAGATGGAATAGGCGAGTGTAGCTTCTGTAGCGGTCCTGGAGGGCAAAGCAACGTCAGAAAAACATTGTTTCTTTTCTTAAGAAAGAGATCATCATATCAGCTATTTAGTCATTCTGTTTGACCAGACAAAACCCCCCTACCCCAAACAACCCAGGCTGCTGCTTATTGTGTTATTTTGC
>NW_011357368.1:6435211-6443275 GCF_000735185.1 Notothenia coriiceps
TCCTCCCACACACATCCCCCCCTACACTACCTACACCCTAACCTCCCAACCGTACCAAGACACAAATAACAACGGGTTCGGGAAATAAAAACAACCGCTCTTACAGTTTGTTTTGATCTTGTTCACGTAGGTCCCTTTATTCGGACTGTGAGACCGCTAGTTTCGGGATTTTCTGTTCCGACTATCGTACTACTCTACTAGATACTACTTTCTACTATCTACTAGTACGAACTACCTACTATACTATACTAGTCTACTAGATAATATATAATTGTTATTATTGTCTTAGGACAAAGGACGTAGCAGACGCTGCCTGTTGTCGTTGTGGTCGTCGTGGTCGTTACAACGGTATTGGGAAGTGACGTCCCTATGACCACGACCTACTATCCAAATGTCTGAGACCAGGACGAGGTGTTTTCGCCGTTCGTCAACTCCAAACGTCTCTCGTCTCCTTCCCTTCTGGTGCGTGTTGTGGTATAAGTCTCGTCTCATTTAATATTTGGTGCCGTGCCTCCCCCCTCAATTATGTTGGGGTGTTGTTAGTTGTTGTGTTCTCTTTGTGTATTTTGTGTCTTTGTTTTTTTTGTGTTGTGTGTGTTCTTTGTGTCTCTTCTGTGTATATTGTTTTTTTTCTTCTTTCGGTCCTATGTTGGTGTATGCGTGGACGTCTGATGTCGGATTTGGTTTCCTTGTTTGTTTGTGACGCTCTTCTCTCTTCTTCTTCTTCGTTTACGGAAGTCCATTATTGTGTGATGTGGCGGGCATATAAGGGTCGGAGGGCCAAGCAATCGCGACCAGAGGTCATGCCACGGCGCCAATTCCAGGACGCGGACGTAGGGCAGACTCGGAGAGAGTTAGAAAAAATGCTGAAAAAGAAATAGAGGACTGAGAAACAAAAGAACGAAAAGGAGGAGTGACAACAACACACCAGAGAGAGGTGCGACGGCAAGGACGTCGTTTTTGTCAGCAGACTTTCTGGTCTCCTCCCTCCCCTGTTCCCCGCTACCTGCCCCTACTCCTCTCCCCCCACTTAAAATTATGCTAAACCGGGCAATGTAGTCCTATTGTCCGGTCTCGTCCCTGGAGTTGTTTGTGCTGCCTCTACCTCGTCTATCTGTGACACACTAGAGTGGTATCGCTCTTTATTGGTTATCACGAAGGGTATTATGTGTCATCACGTGACTGAATAGCGTGACTACCATAAAATAATAAGGGACCACCCCGTAGTGTAATACAATCCAAGGGCGCCCCCATGAGAGCGACCACTCTATCCCCGCCCTAACCTTCCGCCCGTCCCGCAGGCAACACACACTCCTGCGCGCTTCTCCTCTCCGCGTTGGCAATGAGGGAGCGTTTCGCAGATGGACCGAGAGCTTTACCTCAGAGCAGGGCCACTGCTATTTTAAGGAGTGCGCGTGAAAGGAAAAGAGGGAGTGTGTGTGTTTGAGAGAGAGAGAGAGAGAGAGAGAGAGAATATGAGCTTCTATTATGCACGTCTTTCCGTCTCCAGTGTCCATGTATTCTCAGCGGGCGACAGGTGCACCTCTGCTGTTATGTTTTTTTCTTTCATTTTCTCTGTTTATTTTCAAAAGCACGTTTGTTGCAATGTCCAATTAGCTTGAATTAGTTGGAGCTGGCTAGAGGGCTGTCCGAAAAACACTCGTTTCCTTCCCTCCATATGCGCACAGCTTGTTAAAGTGAAGGAATACATTCACAGTAATATCAACCCCTTCCTTGTCTCCCCTCATTACCACAGATGCACCACCACCATCATAATTATTTTATTCCTCCCACAGAGGGGGGATGCACATTGTTACAGCCAAAGCGAAGAGCCAAAAATAGCCAAATATTAATTAAGAGGCAGGCATAAAATATCAAAGGCACTCAAATGCCAATTTACAAGAATACACATCCAGGTGGAAAACAAAAAGTAACAGTGTTTAAATAAGTGTAGCATGCTGAAGTATCGTGATAGCAGCCAGCTGGTAGTAGTAAAAGTAGAAGTATGTATTGCACAGATGTATTCCAGCAGTTGAATCGTCAACTAAGAGATTAGCCAGTCATAATAATTCTAAAGCAGTACATATACATTATCCTTTCTACTGTATGGTTTTGATCACCTCCCCCCCTCCTTTTGCACCCGTCCCTCTCAATCTCCTCTCCGTATGCTATGACACAAGCGGATCGATGAAAACCCATGGAGCAGCGGGTGGGCCAAGCGTTTATTCAGCAGCAGCCAGCCAATGGCAGGGGACGCAATTAGTGGCCGGTAGGCTTTGCTCTGCTTGTTTTCCTTATCTCTCCACTGCTCTGCCTGCAGGTGATCCAGAGCTCCTCGGCCCTCCTGAGGATTCAAAGAGACAGACGGACCATGGCCTTCCCATCAGCCCCCTCCACATTATGGAGTGTCAGCTTATTGACAATACTATTCGCAGCTGCGGTCCACAGCAACATTACCGAGGGTAAGCACCTCTTTATCTGACTGTTTTCTATTCTCTGTATCTGTCTGCGTGTCCCCGGGGCCCCTGACCTCCCCGACCCTCTCTTTCTGTCTCCGGTTGGTGCCCCTTATCTGTTGACTCGAGTTTTTTTTGTTGTTTCCTGTATGATGACAAGGGAATCACAGAGGCGTTAATAAGCAAATGGGACACTCCCACCTCCCAGGACCCCAGTGGAATTTCTGCCGTTTGTTTTTGAGGAATGTGTGTGACTTGCACGAGGCCGCAGAGTCCCACACACACACACTGCAGGTCCTTAGTGAGCTTACTTTCCCCATGACATCCTTCTATTTTCCTCTTTCTCCCTCCCTGACAGCTAGCACTCACTCGCGCAAGTCCCTCTAGCATCCTCCTTTTCAAGATCCCTGCCTCATCGTTCTAACATGTGTGTGGACTGTATCTGTGTCAGAGGTTCACACTACATGGGGATGAGCAGTGATCATCGTGTACTTCCTCAAATAGCAACACAGGTGCGCACACAGACACAAAGTAAAGACACATGTCCCTCGCAGTGGCTGTAGCTCAACATTTGATGAGCTGGGTGCGACTGGGAGCGCATGGTAAGAGAGGATTTGATGAGAGAAGCACTCTGTAATGATATCATCCCTGCTGTGAGTACCCAGTGAACAGGAATACTCTGTTAAATGTGCTTTTCCAATTACATAACACTCAGATGACTGGCTGATGGTAATTCTACCTTTAGAGGGCACATTTTGCCGATGGCGAACAGGCACATCATGGTTGTCCCTCAATCCATAGATAATTGATCGACTCAGGTAGAAAGCTGTTGGCATTTTCTCATCACAGTCAAGGATTTAATTGCGCAAGTGTTTGGCAAATAACCGTAAGAAGATATAGCAGGCAAGAAGGAGTCTTAATAGATGTCCCTGATTTGCATTTGCAATATACATTCTCAGAGGTCCCTTGCATTCACTTAAGCACACCCACACACTTTAACGAATCTGAATAATCTCGTGTGTGCACAATGCCTGCTCAGGCCTGGGCACATGCACTGTTTACACGTGTATGCATACAGATATGTGAGTTCACGCACCGCATTTACTGTACTTCCTCTTTATTCAGCCGCATCAGCTGTTTTTTTTTTCTTGAATTATGCATAATTGTGTTTCTGCAAGTTTGTGTACGAAGTGTGGGTGGGTGGAGGCGTGTCCGTGTGAGCTCACAGTGGTCAGTGCATTAGGAAGGGAGAACATACTGTATCTGCCTGAGTTTAGATGCTGGGTTGAGGTCAGTGCTAAACAAATGCAAATGGAGGCCTGTCAGGGCTCCTGCTATGTTGAAGATGAGAAATGCACAAACCATCTCCAGATTGAGGTGTTGATGATGAAATATCAATCTCTCGTCAGAGTGATGACCCCAACGGTGTAGATTTCTTTCCAACTCAGGCAGCGGTGCCTTATTTGGGTCCGAAAACGATTTTGGCTAGCATTCAGATTCCCGTCACATTTGATTAAGGTGTGCCTGGTGGGAGGCCTGACCATGCATGACCAATTCCTGCTTTAGTTTCACCTAAGAGCTGTTTTACATTATCATGTCAGTCAAGGAGAGTAATTACGCCTGGGACGTCTGACAGTGTTTAGGAGATGAGAAAACACGTGAAAGAGTGAAATTGAGAGTAGAATACAAGCAGGTACGCAGTGCAGGATTATCTCTGTTTCACTGTGATATGCAAGTTGTTGTATTTGTATCATTAATCAAAGCAATCAGATAATTCCATTCACATCACTGAAACAAAACTTTTCGGCAGTGAATTCAGAATCACTTTTGTAAAAAAAAAAAGAATATCTAATCTTGCGCTACTTAGGAAGACATTAAGCAAGTACAGGAATTTGTTTTGGTGGCATTGATGCAAGAAATGCTGACAATTCTCGACTTTTCTCAGGCAAACAAGGAGGTGAATCTCATAGGAGATCTCAGATCGTATATATGTATGTGTGTTTGTGTATATATAAGATATGTATATGCTTTGTGCTGGCTCTCCTAAACAATGTGGCAAACAGTGTTGTGGCAGCTTCAGAGGAAAGAGTGCGTAAACTGGAGATTACTGATCCATCGCTCACATCTGCTTCGATCAGGCTGATTGGAGTTGTTGTGGCACAGCAGCCGAGCTGTTATGTAGAAATAAAAGTAGGGCGGGGTGTGCAGATAATGCCGTCATAATGGAGATCTCCATGCTAAGAGGCCCTGAAACAGAAGGGCACACTTAGCATAAATAATTCAATGTTATGTATTAGAGAGGAAAAAACGATTAGCTCAGCAAATCAATGCGAGAGCACGTGAGCAATCAGAGTGCAGGACTGCCGTCACTTCCATACAGGATGCTCTGTGAATTAAAAGCATGTGGACTGTGTGTCCCTTTTCATCATTCAGAGAGCGGAAGAGAGAAAAGGAGCTCCCGCATGAGTTATAGGGTTGATTATTATTCAGTAACCAACAGGCTGCATGTCGTGACCGCTTACATTTCCCCCCGACCCTCCGAACTCTCCTTCTGCCACACTGACCCATCTTCATTTGATGTATGTCAAAGTCAGGCAAAGGACAGCATTAAACGTCATTTTTTTTTCTGGAATCATCTGTGACCAGGCTTCCTTAGAGCGAGGTAACGAATCGGGGGAGACACTAATTGCGCGCCATTTGACATATCCATTTCCACAGCTGGATGTGCAGCCATGCGCTGCGGATGGAAAGTGCCTCTCAGAAGGGCACAGATTAGGCATGCAATTGGCCGACTGTGCCCCGGTTCTGTACTGCTGACCCAGTTACCTCAGGCTGCTGTGGAGTGTGGAGGGTCCGACAGCCCGACCACTCCACAGACAGTGAGCAGAGCTGCGTGCTGTGGCCTCCCATCAGCCACCTGGCCCTCGAATCCACGGCTGCCTGATCCCAGACCCCAGCAGAGTTTGCTTTTGTGACAGGAAAACACAGCTAATGGTTTATTTACCTCGATGAGTTCTGCTGGTCGAAACAAGTGAATGAAGCCCGATGCCTCCAGCTGAGGCTGATAATGGATGAGGATTAAAGGACGGGAGCAGTGTGGACCAATCGTTAGTGTGGTAAGATTTACAGGCGGGAGCTCTCCGCATGTGTGCGTCCTTTGCCAGCGGTTCACTTTATCCTCCCACAAAATGGGTTCCTTCCCCACTGGACCAGCTCTTTTCTCGCTGGCTCGATGCCCACTTCCTGTGTGTGCTGCTGTTGTTTACTGTTTACTTCCTGTGTGCCAAGATCCGGGAACATTTGGCTAATACACTCTGCGGCTAACACACAATAGCAGTAGGCGGTTTGGATGGGAGGCCTCTGCCAGTTAACAAGGATGACTGATAAGCAGTGACTCATTAACAAGTCGAGGTACACAGAGCCTGGGGGAATTACCGCCTAGCCACTGTGACATTAATAAGAGGCCTAAGCTATTTTTCCATTTGGCTCTACTGGCACCGGGCTAAACCAGTGGTTTTCAATCTCTGCCTTGGCTATTTCCTGGCTCCAGTGCCTTTCCATTTCTTTCAGCCACTGGTTACCTGGTCTGATTGGAATGGGCACAGATCAGCATTGTCAGTGTGGGCTGCAGTTAATGGCATCTGCTGCTTCCATGGAACCCAGACTTCCCTCATTAGTTTTCTGCAGATTCATTCATAAACATCTGGGGAGGAGGCCAATTATTTCTTCTCCTGCCAATTAATTAATAATGGTTTTTTTCACAAAAAGAAAATACATCCCAACTCATATACTTTGCTGTTCAGTCAATGTGACTGATTTTAGACTGTGTATAGATCCAATTAGGCATCTCAAATACCTCTGTACAATATACAGAAGCAAATGTCCCATATCGAAGCTTCAAATCGAAATCCATATTACTTCCATTGTCTTGTGAGTTTATCCGTCTCTGATCCTTTCAATGTGTTGTCCTCAAGATCAGATTTGTGATTATAAATTGGATCCTGATTGGCTTGCATTAGTTTGCACCAAATTCACATCTGGCAGAAAACCAATTATTTCTTCTGTTCATCATGCTAATTAATTAAGGCTCTGTGGCTGATTGATTAAACTTCCAACAAAGTCCCACCATGAGCACCAGAGCCCTGGGGATGATTAGCATCACACATTATGCACATTCCTGTGTCTTTATGTGATCTTCATATAGCTTCAGACATGCTGAAACATAACGCATCCGTAAGTGAAAGAAAGGACACTCACAAATCAACGAGGAACAAGAGGTGATAAGTAATATGCTCTTACTAAATGAAGCAGAATTGAAATGCAGTGGTGCTCCAGTATCATTGGGTCTTAAAAGTATCAAGACCACCAAATAAGACTCCATTAGACCTCATCAATCTGAGGCAGATCTCATCCACCCAGGCACTCAGGCACTTTGAGATTACATCAGAACAGATCAATCTTACCTACCGGCATCATAATAACAGCAAATGTCATTTAGCTGAAAGAGAGAAGAGCTCTTGAGATTTGAGAAGCTGTAACACGCTCTGCTTCCTCTCAGGTTCTCTTAGAAGACGCATCACTCTGCAGCAACCCGGGGTCGGGGAAATTAGGGGTCCGGCATATGCATAGCTGTCAGCTTTAAACCTTCACTTCACAAAGACACCTCCGATTAAACAAACGCAGCAACAACAACAACGTCAGCCTCGGAATAAATTAATTCACTTCGTTTCCAACAACAAGAGCCCTTATTATTGCGCTCGGCACTCAACCAGCTTTTCCTTTGATCAGGTCCCTCGCTCACACTGCCTCCCCCCCTTCCGTCTATCTTTTCCCCATTACCAACAGAATTCTCCAACGGTTGTATTAATTGATTGCTGCGGGGGTTGGAAATCACCCTTCCTGTCATTGACGCATGGCTGGTCAGAACAAGGGCTTGCTGGAAAAGGTGTATCTGTGTGTTGGAGCCCATCTCTGTGTTGTGTGAAGCTCCACCTCTGACGGGGGGCCGGAAGAGGCGGGCGCGTGGCTGTAGAGCGCAGCGTTTCTATTGATTGAGTCTGAGTGCTGAGGGTTCCCCCCCGAGCGCAGGAGCTCCACTAATACAAGAGCAGAGGTTGCTCTTGTTTATTGCCTCTTTTTGATGATGCCATCACTTCAGCCGGTGGAAGGAAGTGAGTCGTGGAGAGAGAGAGAGNCAGCCAGCCACACATGCTCACTGTCCGTATAGGCTACTGCGCCAATGTCTCCAAATCATGGAAGAGAACCGAGTAGAACTCTTCACAGGGTTAATTAAAATCGAGATAACATGATTGTCAGAGTCTTCTAGGCGACACATGAATTTGTACATTAACTTTCTTAAAAGGGCTTGACAGGTAGGACCCCTGAGTTAACAAACAGCTGGCTGGCACTGTGCCATCTTGGTACCCTCAGCAGCAACCGTAAAGCATGCAACTTTTAGTTTGTGTATGCTTCTAGCCTTGTGGTTACTCCACAGGTGAGCCGTTTACAATGGTGTACAGAAAGCTTTAATGGATGTCTTTGATGTCTTTGTCATCTGTGAGATCATCAGAGATATAATGACCAAGGTACTTCATCTCACTGCACACAA
>NW_011357368.1:6443345-6449770 GCF_000735185.1 Notothenia coriiceps
CACTGAGGCTCACTGAAATAATTGCAAAGCACCTCTGCTATTTCGCCTGGCTGACTGTTATTTTAGCTTAATGAGGATGAGGGTTCACACAAGTTGATGGGTAACTAAGAAGATTATATTTCAACATATGCCTCATGTCTATCCCCCCCAATGCATACTCACTCACTGTGTGTGTGTGTGTGTGTGTGTGTGTGTGTGTGTGTGTGTGTGTGTGTGTGTGTGTGTGTGTGTGTGTGTGTGTGTGTGTGTGTGTGTGTGTGTGTGTGTGTGTGTGTGTGTGTGTGTGTGTGTGTGTGTGTGTGTGTGTGTGTGTGTGTGTGTGTATGTACTAATCCTGTTGTAGGGACATCAATCTGTGTGAACACTCACATTGGGGGGACTGCCCTTCCTTTTTAGGACAAAATGCAATCATTACATTTTGTAACAAGGTTTGTGTATGTGTGCGTGTGAGCAAGTGAATGTCTAAGAATGCAATTGGATACTGTACAGTTGATGACCACACTGCTGTAATAACAGAAATATAATTATAACTGAAAAGTAAAGCTAAAACGTAGTGCATCAGTATAACACAGAATTCACCTTCTAAATTACGGGCCCACTAATCCTGCAAAAGTGACACACTCGCCTCTCTTCTACCACCGACCGCTTCTCTACAAAGAGTATTCAGGTGGTCATTAGTTGGCAGCATCTGTCATCAGCCACGTCCTGCTGTGGTCTGACGTGCTTCGCGGCCAGTTATGACGGGCTATTTCCTCCTTCCCTATGTCACAGACAGAGATTGGGAGCTTACAAGATCTGACTCGGATTTCTCATTGTTTGAGATAGTCATAAAGTAAAACCACGGCTGCCAATAATTGAACCAGCCATCTCCCAAATGTCATGAGAAAACTGCCAATATGTCTTAAAGGGGCCCGTTTAATGCTAATTTTTACGATTTCTTTTAGCATTGTTCCTTTGCTGTGACCTGTTTACATGCTTTAAAGAGCAACTTCCAGGTTAAAGACACCTGTGTATAAATGTGTAGGAAAATGATGAATACACTAGATTTTCAAAAAAATATACAGAAATATACACTACAGTGACATCTGGCGTCGTTTTTGTAAGAAATGTTCACTTCCGCATAAAAAAGCCTAGGCACGTGACCTCCCGCGTGTGACGTAACACGGGGGAAACAAGGGGGAGAGCGGCCGGTGTAACGTATTAATAAACATGGCTCCCAATGCTAGTTTCGACACAGAAGACACAGAAGAAGTTGAACATGAATATTCAAATGCATATGACGGACCACAACCTTATAATTATGAGCCTGCTAGGTGTCCAAGAGACCAGGAGCAGCCAAGGATTTGAAGAAATAACTTGGCTGCTCCTGGTCTCTTGGACACCTAGCAGGCTCATAATTATAAGGTTGTGGTCCGTCATATGCATTTGAATATTCATGTTNCATCATATTGCCTTTGAACTCCATCCCTCAGATCCTTGTTTCATCTTGTCTCTCTTTCTCTCTCTCTCTCTCTCTCTCTCTGTTTTTCTCTCTTTTTCTCTCTCTCTCTCTCTCTCTCTCTCTCTCTCTCTCTCTCGGTGCTTCATGCTCAGCCAGGCGGCAGCGCGCTAATGCACCATGGCACATTCTGCTGCTCAGAGTCACAATGCGACCAGGCTTTGCGCAGTGACCGCACGGCGACCTCCCTCAGTATCGTTGCGCACAGCAATGTGCTGTACCATGGCCTGTTTAGGGCAAGGATCGAGGTGATGGGTGGGCGGGGGGTTTAGAGGATGAAGTAGGAGAGTTAAAGGAGAAGAAGAAGCAGGGTTCTGCCACCGACGGGTACCATCAAACCAAATGACAGGGAGATAAATGGATTGTGAGCAGAGAAAGTCTGAAGCAAACTGAGATGCCCATCTAAAGGACATTTCTGTGCCATGTGTGAGTTATCTAAGTGAGAGGAGGTAAGCGTTGGCTCACGCACCACGATGAACGCCTCTGTGACCAGATTAGGTCACATGCTCGGTTTCTTACGTGGTAGAAAGCACAAAATGCTGAACCTCTGGAAGACCCAACAGCTGATGCACAGCGCATCTTTATGTTATTGAAGGTGTTACTCCTTTGCAAGAGTAGGAAGGATAGGAAATCCTTCTTATTTTGACCACTTCTTTCTGGATGTCGGCCAATGCTCTCTCATCCCTGAGGTCCTGACAGACATGGTGCCATCACACCTTCCCACAACCCCAAGCTTTTTTTCCACCTCAATCCTCACAGTTCAGCCTAAACGATCAGGGGGGGAGAGATAAAACGCCTGAGATAGTGAGAAAATGAGATGTCGCCTTTAAGGTCAATGCAACGTAGGTAGAGGGAAAGGGAACTGTTAACTAAAGTGTGTATGGTTTGGATATGCATGAGGAGGAGATGGTAAAGCTCAAACTATCTTATGGCAGACCTGTCCCGTTTCTTTTATTCAAGGTGGTGAGTCCTCTCCAAGGCAGCACGGCTCTTCTGAAACCTGAGGGGGGTGTAGTCCATCTGGTGATTGTCACATCTCCCAGCAATAGGCTGTACTCCAACATCTAGCTCCACTTTACGGTCATTCTTCCACTAATCTTTAACCGTTGTTGGAACAAATCAGATGCTTTGGATTAAATGTGGTGTAGGTCATTCATATGTACTTAAAATAGAGCACCCTCCATATCTAAATGATTAATCCTATAAATTAGCAGGACATCTCAAGAGTTAAAGTTACTTCAACTGTTAGAGTGCAGGTTTCCCCATTTCATGAAGTCTACAGCGAACATTTAGTCTCCAAGTTTTAAACAAAGGGTTTTTACACCTTTTGTTCATTGGATATTTTGGCAATAAACAGAACTTAGACCAGATGCTCCGAAGCATTTTTTTTGGAAGGTCAGAGGTCAAATGGTCTTTTGTATTGGTCCTGTTGATAAACAAAATATCTGGTAAAACAAAGCTGGAAGAGGATAAACAGATGCCCTACTTAAAACGTAACATTAACAAAGGCATTAGTTACAACTTATAGAGTGAAGTGTCCTAAAACCCGGAAGTAAGTTAGCATTTTACCATTTCCGGTTCCTTCGTCAAAAACCAATGCAATTTCTCCATAGGATTTTGGAAAATAGCTGGAAATAAGGTCTGTGGTTGACACACATTTAAGAGACGGATCATGTTTTGCTCTACGTCATTAAATACATCAACAGTGACCCCGCTGAGTTCACGTGTCTGAAAAACGATGGTTGTTAACAAGTGGCTGAATAGGACTACAGAAGTTGTGGAGGACGTTGTACGTCATTACACCGAACACGTAAAACACTCCCGTTAAGTTTGTTTTCCCCCGTGTTCTGCTTGAAAGCAAGTACCTGCCTCCTGCAAACTGTTCAAACAAACGCTTCAACTTTTACAATTTTGAATCTGTATTTTTGAATATGGATCTTAAGTTGGCGTGACGTTGAAGCAGCGACCCTGCTTTAGTTCGTTTATAGCATAACGTCAGCATTTTGCTTCTGGCGACTAGATTTATGATTCGAAAATGATAAAAGTAGGGTAGACATGTGGATATTATCCGGCTGAACAAAACGTGATCCGTCTCTTAAATGTGTTTAAACCACAGACCTTATTTCCAGCTATTTTCCAAAATCCTATGGAGAAATTGCATTGCGCTTTTGTCGAAGGAACCGGAAGGAGTTTACTTCCGGGTTTTAGGACGCGTCACTGTGGCACACTATTAACCCTTTATTCAAAAGTGGGGCTGATGTTTTAGAATAAAATGCCATATCTAGATTCAGATACACAAAAACTCAGATAAAATAATCAGAAAAAGTCATCTGGTCATTTCATGTGATACACACAATAGATTTATTTTTGGTGTTTTCTGGGCATGTTTGCCTATATTCAAACGTTACAGAAGAGTGTTTACACGGTGACGTAGTAATAAGACCACAGTTAGTTTCATAACTTTGGCATTCATTAGAAAATAACTTCTATTCCTTCTTTTGACCTTCTGGACTTTTGCCCTTCTGGAGTTACTGGTTCAGCAGCTGTGTGAACTCACACTCTAGTTGTGTGTAAAGCCGTGAAGATCAACCGCTCGTTGACACCATTAACAAGGTCACATTTACATGTATCTAATCTTTCTGTCAGGAGATTGCACTTGAGAACAGCAGCAGTGATCGTTGCCTTGCACTATTAACTTGCACGTGAATGTAGAGTTTTCAGAGACGAACTGAAACGCAACCACCGCGACTCACGCTAGTTCTTCCTGTTGTGCGTGCAGTTTTATGTTGTAAATGCGTTTGTGTGTGATTGCTTACCTACCTACACGCATGTGCTTTGCCATTGACACCGCAACCCTATCTAACATGGCGGTCTCTCTTATATCCAGGTCACGGAGCATTGACTCGTCCCGGTTCATCAGCAGGGCAACACTCCATAAAAAAAACCCCATTGTTCTTCTGACACGCATCCTGATTATGCTCATAAAATGTGGTGTTGGTAGAGATAACACGATGTAAATATGCAAATGCCATTGGGACAGCGATACCACAACAGCTTCGGGACAGTCAGCCACTTTAACCCACTCTGCCTAGACAAACATGATAGGACAGGAAGTAAAACACACACACACACACATACACACGCACACAAGTTCGCATACAGGGTAAATTATGTTTTTTGCCTGAGGTATTAAATCTATTGAATTAAAGTGCTTGTATTTTTCACCCTTTATGATGCCGGGGAGCTGGAATTAGGCAAAATAAACACAATAAGCAGCAGCGGGTTGGGTTTGGTGTAGGGGTGTCTGTCTGTCAAACAGATGACTAAATAGCTGATATGATGATCTTCTTTCTTAAGAAAAGAACAATGTTCTGACCGTTGCTTTGCCCTCCAGAGACGTACAGAAGCTACACTCGCCTAATTACCATCTTTAATAATTCAGCAGTATGGCAGCTGCATGCAGAAACATTGAACTCCATTTGGAGCGACACGGCTAAAAGGATGTACTGTATGGCGTGTTGATCGCTTTATTATTGATGCTCGGTACGCTGAGGGCTTTATATAGCTCAACTGAAAGTGAAATAGACCTAAACTTAACCCCAAAGACTTGACATGTCATAACGCGTAAGAATGTGAATCAGAATTATATTGAATAATAGTGATAATTATTTTGATGTGTTTTCTCTCTTCTCTTGACTCTTCGTTAAGAGTTTGATTGACAGGTGGTTCATCCAATCAGCTGTCTTGTATTTTCAGAAATTGCCTGTCCTTTTCCGAAGACTTTCCATGGACCTCTTTTGAGATGGTTCTGTTTAACGAAGGTTTATTATTAAAAGGGTTCATACGTTTACGGTGTTGGAGCAGAGTTCTCCTCTCAACGCAAATCACCAGTGTTTACGCTGTGCCGTTCACAACAACAAGAACCAAAAGTTCATACAAAGTTCTTCCATTAAAAGGAAAACTTAATGAAGTACCCTTATGAATTTTTGGATTTGCGGGGTAATAATGAGGTCCTTGATACATGGAAATAAATAGACATCGGAATATTGAATTTCTTCATATGCTATGGAATAAAGCTTGCTATTTGTCATTATAACTTTAGCTTTAGCTCTGTTTTGGTCTATACCAACTCCTGAGGGAAATATCTGTCTCTTTAGCTACTGACTAATCCTTTAATTTAATCATCTTCTCCCCATGCAGTGCTGGCTTCCAACAGCTTCTGAGGACTTGTTCCCAGTATGGCATTGATTTTAATATTAAGTATAACGCCAAGAAGAGTAGCATCATGATTGTGCGAAGTAAAGAGGATAAAAAAGGCTGTATTTCCTCATTTTATTCTCAGTAGCAACATTCTTCTTGTGTGCAGTGAGATGAAGTACCTTGGTCATTATATCTCTGATGATCTCACAGATCACAAAGACATCCATAGACAACGCTGCAAACTGTATGCCCAGGCAAACATATTCATGCGGACATTTCACAAGTGCTCTGTCGATGTCAAGGTATTACTTTTTAAAGCTTTCTGTACACCATTGTAAACGGCTCAGCTGTGTAGTAACTACAAGGCTCACCTGTGGAGTAACTACAAGGCTCACCTGTGGAGTAACCACAAGGCTAGAAGCATACACAAACGAAAAGTTGCATACAATGATGCTTAACTAGACCCTCCAGAAAAACGCGGGCAAAAATCCTTGATTATGCGATTAAACATGCGGGGTTTTATGTGATTTTATGCGGTGAAACTGCGGGAAGTTGCGAAATATGCTAAATATGCGGGAAAAAATTATCGATTTTCTTTAAAATATTGGGCTGTCTTATTTATTCTCTCTCACACACAACCTGCCACTAACGTTAAACCCCTTTACTATTCAATTAAACACATTCAATGTTTATTTATTGTAAAAGCAATTGGGCTATTTTAATCTCA
>NW_011357368.1:6449810-6477831 GCF_000735185.1 Notothenia coriiceps
GAGACGACGACGTAGACGACGACGACGACGACGACGACGACGACGACGACGACGACGACGACGGACGAGACGACGAGACGACGAGACGAGACGACGACGAGAGAGAGAGAGAGAGAGAGAGAGAGAGAGAGAGAGAGAGAGAGAAAAAGAGAGAAAAACAGAGAGAGAGAGAGAGAGAGAAAGAGAGACAAGATGAAACAAGGATCTGAGGGATGGAGTTCAAAGGCAATATGATGGGGAAGCAAAACCAAGGAGGAAGACCAGAGGAGAAAATCTCCCTGATCCGTCACAATCTATGACTCAGGTGTTATCAAATATGCTGTATAAGGAAGTACACTTGTATGAAAAAAAGATGGATCATCATCCAACATGATCCTTTTCTGATATGAGCATCTGCAGCCCGTGTTTGCCTAGTTACTTGACACGATAATGCAAAAGGATGAGGAAGCAAAAAGAAGGACGAAGAAAGGAGGAGAGTGAGGACATCAGCGCACTTACACACAGGCAGAGTTCAGAAACCCCAGAGGCCCAGGTTCCTCGTAAGGTGGCTCATCAAATATGGAGGCATATCAAGGTTGTGTGTTTGCTCTGGTAGCTACTGTTCATCTTCTCCTTCGCTCTGTGTTCTCTCGCTTTTCAACGGCCTCACTTCTTAACTCTTTCCTCCCTCTCTTGCTTCACTTCTCTTCTGAAGCACTGCTTCCGCTGTGTGGTCACTTTTCTTCAAACTCAATTAATGAAAACTCAAGCATTCTTAAGAGTATTTTCCAAATATACAGAGCAGCAAACAGCCCTTAGAATGAAGAAGAAAACCCCAAATAAACCCAAAAGGAGGATTTATGAGTATTTAATGTCCCTTGTTTAAATCTAGCCAAGAAACTATTTTGCAAGTGTCTTTTAATCTACCCATGATTCCACTCAATGTGCACATACTACTATCAATAAACGGTAAAAATCATCATAAATAAAGATTGAATAGAGGGATAATACGGTATAATAACCAAAAAACCTTTAGATTCAGACGACAGATGTATTCCCTTCAAATGTTCACTGAGCACAAAATCAGATGGATGTGATTCGATGAGGTAACGGACCAATGGGAGAGCACGTCGTGAGGCTACTGGCACATGATCTCACTTTCATCCTCGCCCTAAGCAGGTTTAGACAGCTGAGATCGGCCCGATGCTAATCTGCTCTGCACCAACTGGACGTGCTGTAGCTAATGCAACACACACACACACACACACACACACACACACACACACACACACACACACACACACACACACACACACCACTTCAGGGGACATTACATTGACTTACATGCATTTCCTGGAGACTTATCCTAACCTTAACCCCTAATCCTAAACCTAACCAAGTCTTCACCCTAAAATTAATGATTCCCCTCATGGGGACCTCCAATTTGTCCCCATAAGGGAAGCCAGTCCCCACACGTGACTGTGTAAACAGATTTAGGTCCCCACAAGTATAGTAATCCTAGGCCACACACACACACACTTTTTCTAGGCAATGAGCATTTAGAGTAAGAGAGGTACATTTGACAAACACATCTTTGAACTAAGACTCAAGTTGCTCTAATGTGAGCTACACAAGTTGTCAGAAGAGTTTTGTAACAGAAAACGCTGTGTGTGTGTAACCTAAAAACACAGTTTATCCCAGAGAAATCCGTTGTTTTAACCCTTTTCTTCAGCACTTGACCTGACATCTGATTTATGTAAAACAGTTTTTCCCAGAGCTTGAAAAATATTCATTTAAAAAAAATAAACAGAAAGCTTTTAAGATGTTAAGGCTCATGCACTCTCATAGACAGACTGGGTTTGACAGTACATGGGCAATCAAACACACATTCACACTCAACTGCCAGAAGAAAGAGGTCATGTCGGGGGTCGTCGTCCGGGGACTTGTGCTGAAAGTTAAACATGAAATAGCTCTACACCGACACACTCCGTAACATGTGACCGAGGTCAGAGGAAGCTAAAGAGGCCGCAGCGGGGCCGTGCCCTTACTATTAAGCCGTATATACATTTACGTGCACGTAAACACACACACAGTTTTCTTACTCACTCTTTCTGTGCACTTGCATGCATTTGTCATCGAAGTAGCAGTGTTGTGATAAAGGAGTGGGCTCTGGGGGGGTTGGGGGCTCGGAGCAGGAAGCCAGAAGTTCACGGCCCGTCCTTGACCCTCCACTGGACCTTCATAGCTTGGAGTGACAGAGAATGACAAAGAATAAAAAGGTGGAAGTCATAAAAAAAGTACTGAATAGCTGCAGAAAATATGTATGAGGCACGTTAAGATATTACGTTTTTTTTTATTGAAAAGAGTGAAAAAAAATTTTAAAAGCTAGTAAGTGGATCTTAAAGTTAAAGATTATGACTAACTAAAAATATTCTTCATTGTGGAAGTTTCCATCACCACAAGTCAGCAATCTATATTTGCGAGTCTGTGTTATTTGTTCCTTTATTTTGTATTCCTTTTTCTATATTTTATGCTTTTTATTTAGTGGAATAATAAAGAAAAGGGGAAATAGAATACTTGTATTTATTTACAAACTTTCTTCAAATGGATTAAGGAAATGTAAAGCTGCATAGACAACAAGGGTAAGTTTAATTTTAGCAATAGTGTTTGTGCTTTCCGTTCTCTAGGATTTCCCTAGAAAATGTAGCAAATGTATGAATAAAGAAACCAAGGAAACCAAGAACATAGGTAACATAAACCAATGATAAGATGCCTTTCAGTGAGTTTGCTTATTCTGAATCCTCTAAATGTACTTAACCCAAACTGCAGTGTCTCTACCATGACAAACAGTTCTCTACATCCAGTGCCGCCAGGGGTCAAGTGGTCAATATCAGTCATCAGAGAGGCCTGCGCCCGATGAGCTTATCGACCCCTCAGCCTCACAGAGACATAGAGAACATACGTGTTAATTCCTATCGGCATCAGGCGTGGCGGCAGGCCCGGGGCGCAGTGGAACAAACGTTAGCTCTGAGGCCTCAACAGCACTGGCAGGATTGATCTGCTTTTACTCAGGCGACGAACGAGCTGCCAATCATAAAGCACCGTCAATACAAACACACCAGGGATGGGAGAGTGGAAGTAACCATTTCTGCCATGACAGTAGCCATTCATCTGCCCGGATCTGTCACAAGCGATCACATTGACTCAGACCTGTTTTATCAAATAAGGAAGTGG
The DNA here is from genome assembly GCF_000735185.1 of Notothenia coriiceps. Classification (NCBI taxonomy): domain Eukaryota; kingdom Metazoa; phylum Chordata; class Actinopteri; order Perciformes; family Nototheniidae; genus Notothenia; species Notothenia coriiceps. The sequence continues at coordinate 6,453,024 of NW_011357368.1, forward strand.
ACTTTTTACTTTCAAAAATGGCATGCTGATTAAGGCTGTGTCTGTGAAACGTAAGTCTAACTGCATACAAATATTAGTGTATCAGGTGGCTGTCCCTGCAGCTGCTCACCTTTTTTCGTCTTTCTTCTCAGATTATGAGGAGGTTTAAAAAAGTGTCTTTCTTTTAAACACACTTTGAAATTAACATTCAACTTAATGTTTCAGGTTAACAAAAAAAAAACAGATGTCTATAGGAGGTGCTGTCATGGGGGGAAAAAATGACATACTCTCCTTATGAGATGACAACATATCTGCCATTACAACAAGGTGCATCCTTGTCTGCTTTACATCATAGCATACAAACATTACATATGTGAGGGGAAGTACTCATTGTATGTAATGGGCATTTTCAGACAGATGCAACAAAACATTACACCATTTTATATAATGCACAGTAGCATTTTACACTTTTGGCTAATTTTGACAAAGGTGATTCATTAACTAACATCCCACCAACTTGCTGCATTTTTGTTGTCGATTCAAGTTCTTCTGCTGCTTTCAAGTTTGGCAATCCTCTGAGAAAGAAGCTTGAGATGCAGACTGGATTTTCTGGACCGGGTACCAACCTCCCCGAACCTGAGGACGACGACGATTTTTTCTTCTTGAAGAACCATTATAATTATTTTTATCAGTGATTTGTTTTATAGATATATCTCACGGTAAGTAAGTACCGACGTAATTTACCAACTTTTGTTTCTACAAATGTGACTTTTAAACGTTTGCTGTTACATATTATCAACGTGTGGCAGCAGTTGCAATAATGCTAACCTATGCTACGAGCTAATGACGACAAACGTATTTTGCTGACAGCCAATGAAATTGCAACAATGTATCAGCCAATCAAGGTTGAGCATGCAGTGGTTTATATTAAAAACACCTAACGTGGAATTATATAGGCTTTATGTTAACGGAAACTTGCATTGAAAGAGAATACAATTGTGAAAATTAATGAATATTTTCTAGTTATGATTCGACTTAAATATGACCCAGTAAAAGTGGAAAATGAATGTGGTATAAAAATGTATCTAAATCAATGCTGTTGCTACCTTTGACACACCTCAGACCGAACAATGATTAACCCAAGCATTTAGTATACAAATAATAAAAAATAGGGTTCTTGGTCTATTAAATACACGTAGCATTAGGTAAACAAACAGATTAAAAATGGTTACAATTATAAAATGACTGGATATTTTGTAGATTGTATTGTGATCAGGACTGCAGCTGTTAAAACAAAAGGCTTAACTCCGTGAAAGTGGAAAGTAAAAGTTACCCATGGTGACCACGTTTCCCTGGTAACCATGGAACCTGTCAACACATCAGGAAAAGGGAGACGAGGGGAATGTAGAAATCGGTAAATAACTTCAGAAATCTATTGATAATTGTTCTGCTTTTTAATGTAAACTTTAATTCATAGTAAACTAGCTGCTTTTGAGCACTTTACTTTTTACATGGGCCATTTTGAACGTTACGTGACTGTATTCAAAGTCACCATCTACCCCTAGTTTCATTTGGTGCAGCAAAGTCTTTATTTTGCCCTATGTTGATACTAACCTAGCATTCACAACCCTAGTTTTTTTATGGTTTCATTTCGCAGGAAGGTGACCCACAAAGCTCCCCCAGAGGGGCAGATGTTTCCAGATGTTGGGAGCCAAGAAGAGGAGCAGGATCTGTACAGTGTGAACAGACAGGTAGGCTCAATAACATTAAGAGAAGAAAGGAGCTTAGTGGTGCAATTAAATTGACCCACTGCAATCATTTAACAAAGGGCCTACTTCTAAATTGATTAGAATAAAGGTAACAAGTCAGCATTGAAAAGTTGCGTACTCAAGGAGATTCTTATTGAGAAGAAAAGTGTTTATGTGTTTTTGAAGTTGTATCCAGTGGAAATGGTATTTCACTGTTAAAAGATGCAATGAACAGTGTAAACCTTAATCTGTAGTGTTTACAGGAAAAAAAATCTATATTTCTCATTATAAATTCATTTCATTAAAAGCACACATCACAAAATGGAAATAATCTAATAAATTGCCAGTCCACTAACAATAAATGTACGAGAAATAATGATTGCTCCACTCCAATGAATTTCCCAGTAAGCCATGCCATTGAAGAAGCATACTGTATAACTGCATGCATGTGTTTCTTCCACCAGGGTCTTTCAGCGCTGCACATGGCCTGCCTTTACGGCCAGCTGGCTACCGTTCAGCTGCTGGTGGAGTCCAGGCATGGGGGGGTCAACAGCAGCGATAATCAGGGTCGCCGGCCTATTCACATGGTCCTGTCCCCCCAGAGCTCACCCAACACCGCCTCGTGCCTCATTTGCCTGCTGGAGCACGGGGCTGACATCAACACGTAGGGGAACACTTTTTTTGTGAATAAAATGCTGTGGGCATGTCCAAGTAGCTGGATGTATCAGCTGGGTCCAATAGCTACTTATTCAAACACTAAAGTAAAGCATTTTTTAAGAAAAGCCTACAATAAAAAGTGAAATTATGATTACGATGAGCTCGTTTGATGTATATATGCTGTTGCAAGGGATAATGATTATGATTATGGTGACAAAAATAATAATAGTGATTTATGTTTGTCTTTACCAGTACCACAGATTCAGGGGAGACCCCGCTGCACCTGGCCGCCGCTGAAGGCCTCCTGAGCTGCACAGAGACCCTCATGCAGGCCGGAGCAGATGCGCTGGCCCGGGACAACATGGGACAAATTCCTCTGGATTTGGCCCGCATCTGGTGCCACAGGGAGGTGGCAAGGTAACAAGCTAGAATAACAACAGCATACAAAGTTGGTTAAACTGTTTTGGTTGAAGTTTGAGACGGACTTCTTGTGTTGTTGTGCAGGTATCTGAAAAGCTGCATGTGGCAAACTGATAAGAAGAAAGAAATGCAGGAGAGGAAGCTGGGTCAAACTTTATACATTGATCTCATGGATATGGTCAAATTAAATAAAATCAATAAAAAGGTTGGTTTGGATGTTGGGCAAATCTAATCCCTCCACATTTAGGGGTTTGCAGCATTTTTCGAACTAATCTCCATGTCTTTTTTTAGACAGTTATAGATGAGAAGATGACAAAGTGGGCGAACCAAAAAGGTCTTCCTCTCCTGAAGGAATTCTCCCCCAGAGTCTTGGTGAGCCAGTACCACACCCAGTGCCTCGGTTCTGATCCGGTTCTGAAACCCCAGCCAGGAGATCATCTGGAGGACAAAAACATCCCCACGAAGCAACCTAAAGCCTCCTCCCCTGGACCCTGGACCATCTTCACGGGTCTCCAACCAGAGAAGCCCCTCAGGGAGCCGGACCTCCGGGACAAAGTGACGGTGCTGGGGGGCAGCCGGCAGCCTCAGTACACCACCCAGTGGGACAGCAGGCTCCACCCCGCCCCCGACCTGCCTCTGGATGTCCTCCAGAGGGTGTTGTTCCCCAGAGCCTTCCCTTCCAGGATCGCCTCCCCACGGTACTTTGAGCCAAAGGACATTGTGGAGGTCCAGCACAGAGGATACCCCCAGGGGCGGAGGACCTCCCCCTGGACAGAGGTGGCCATGCACTTGGCTGAAGTGCTGGAGCCCGGACATTACTGAACATCACACAGGAAGAGCTTAAACAACACCTGCATTAGTAAATGTCTGAAAGGAATGGATGAAAAATATCCATTATGTAAACTTGATGGTAGATTAAAAAAAAAATGAATCAATTTTTGTATTTAACATGCCATCAAATGATCCGAAAAAATGTAATTATTGTGCTTAGGGGGATTCTATTTTAGGAAATGTTTTGTAAGGACATCTAGCAGTGTCCTCTATGTCATCTCACTTCGAGTTGTAACAGTCTCAACAGTAGACTTTCCCGAACACAAAATCCCCCTCCCCCTCCTAGACTTCAAGCCCATAGTGACAAAATAAAAAACGCCACACACCCCAGATGCTGCACCTCCAAACGCGGGGTGAAAGGAGGGGTGAGTGAAAGGTGAGAAAACCTCAGTGAACTGGGTCACCTGTCTCAGATGAGTCCCTGCACTTTCTCTGCTCCCCCCAGGGAACTGACTCGGGGTCCAGGTGAGGGCTTGTCAACAGCGTGTGTGTGTGTGACTTGGAGCTGTGGCCTGTCAGCTAAAGGTGTGTGTGTGTGTGTGTGTGTGGTTGTTTTGTCTTTTTAGCTTTACTTCACACCTCAGTGGGGGTCAAAGTGCACACGAGCCTCAACCTCACTGTGACCGAGACACATGGGACGTGGATAACACCAGCTAGACTGTCTGCTACACACACACATTTTTTAGGGAGTGAAGTTCAAGGCGTAACAGGAAAATCCATCTTACTACACATTGTATTTAACATTAAATAAGTGAAGATTTAATTGGAAATGTTGAGGATCTATTTTTCTGTGAAAAGAAGCATTTAATCTATCTGTTATTTCAACAAAGTATTTTATTATACATCTGTGTAGCATACCAGCCTCCAATGAATCGCACTCGGTAATTGGTAAAAAGAATGTCGGGCTCTTTAAAAGCACTTTCATCAAAAACCACTTTGAGCAGCTTTTGTCCCCGACGCACGTTAGAGTCTTCACAAGGGTTTTCATTTGTCGTCAGAGGTCGGGTTAACTCGCTGATCAATGTTTTTAAAAAATCAGTTTGTTATTACCGTGTATTTCTTTTCAAAATAGTCCAAAAAAGAACTGTAGATCTGGAAGACAAAAAAAGAAAATCTCCAACACATGTAAAAGATCCAGACTGGGAGATATTCATTGTTCATCACATTCATTTAAGGGTGTTTCGTTTATAGAAGTAATCCTTTGCAAATGCCCTTATTAAGCCATTTTCATAACTGAGAAGCGACAGGGTGTTTACATCATGCCACATCCTGTATTTAAATTAAAGCACCAGCTGATTACTTACAACTTAACTTCACTTTCTTATTTAAAGTAGTCGGGTAAAGTAGGGACTTGAGGCATTTTTCCTGCAGCTGTTATGCCACTTTAAACCAAAATGAAAGCTTGGACATCAGGATTAAACCAGAAAGTACCTTAAAGTGGCTTCCTCTGAGGAGATCTATCTAGTCGTCTCCTAATTCTGCTCTTCTGTGTTTAATCTTAGCGTGAAACCTACAACACATAAAAGACAGAACATCTCATCTCCAGGAAAAAACACAAAATGATCTATCTCCCAAGTCAAAACGTACAGGTGGGTGTTACATTTCAGACCTTTTCACAAGCATATTTTAATACCAAAGATTTAAAAAATGTCCAACATGTGAATAAGAAAGCGCTGCGCTACAGAACCGATCCCCACAAAGGGGTCTTTAGTTGATGTTGTTGGCAGTCGGACAGACAAAGAGAGAAACAAAGAGACGACCGTGGCCGGTGTAAACTCGTCCAGCAGGAAGCTCCGATCCGTTCATTGGTCCTTCCTCTTTCTTCCCAATATGGCCACTGTTTCGTTTTAGTCCCATCCAGAAAAAAATTCCTAGAGTCCTTCCTGCTTCCCCTTAATCCTCCACACACACTCACTCATACACCTCTTGACCCTGAGGCTTCCCCCCCCGAGCCCCTTAGTACATCTTCTGTCTGCTGGGCAGCACCGCCTCCTTCAGGACCGAGAACACCACGAGGATCCCAGACCTCTTCCCCCTCTTGCCCTTGGTGAAGTAATTAGACACCACATCATCTAAAAGAAAGAACAAAGTAAATTGTTATACAGTTGTTTTTTTACCTGTAGTTTTTTATTTAGTCAAAGCTTCTATGGAGGTCTTGAAAAGAAGCTTCAAGTGTGTGTTGCCAATCAATAATCACACTTTTCCAATCAACCAAAAGATTTAATGAACATGTATTTTCTTTATTAAATCAACTTGATCGTTAATTCACAGTAAAAGTGTGACAAAATAGAAGTTATGTTATTTAAAGTCATTTATGTTGCTATTGGATTCCTGCTTGTCTCCCTTTGTTAGCAGCAACCTGTTTTTGCCCACAGTGAAAATGAGTTTTTTTAAAGGCTAAAGCTAAACGCTAACAAATATGGATTGAAGCATTTGTTGGATGATTTATGTTTGGCAATATTTGTAATGATTACATGTATTTTCAATTAACTTCGACAAATGGAATTTACAACGCTTTAGAGTTAAGGGTAATATCTGGACAAGAAAAGCAGCGCAGTATTTGAATGTGACGTTATAAATGAAGCTTTCACTTTTCATTACAGCCCTACTCATTTGTTGTTTAAGATCGAGATGAAATAAACAACAGTGGTCACACACACAGAGAAAAAAAAAGCAATTGGGGATCGAACCCATGACCGAGTCTCATCATCGACTGACTGAACTAGCACGGCTAATATAAGCGCAGGGGGTCATTCCTTTAAATGACATAGACATGGTTTTCCCTTGATTACCATGACATTATAACATAGGCTTTTTAAGATTGTGTTCATAAGACTGAGGGAGAGGTTACAATTAAACATACTAAACCCACAGCTCGAATCAACAACCAACATACAGCCAAAGAGACATCAATCTCACCTCCTTGTTGCATGGTGGACGGAAGCACGTTCTCCCCCGCTGACAGGGACACGAAGAAGCCGAAGGGGATCACCCACAAGCAGATGGTGAAGTACGCCAGCACCTTGACGCAGAATGAAAGATTATGAGACTTGAGTTAGAATGGCAGACAATCTTTTTCATGGATATGGCTTCAGAAAGAGACAAAATTACCTCTGAGAAGGGATAATACTCTTGTGCAAAGAACTGGAAGGCCATATAATGGTTCACCACCACCAACACTGGAGAGTGAAGACAAAGAAGAGACAAAATGTTGGAAAACAGGATAAGAGAAAAAGACATTTGGTACTAACAGATAGTGTGGCATGCTCACCACAGGAGAGGATAAAGTTTGGGGAGCTCAGCGCGATGTAAGGGAAAGTCTGGAGGAGGCCAAAGTACACCAGGTTGGTGAAGAGGCCGACCCCCACCATCAGCACTGGGAAGCTCTCAAAGAGATAGAGACAGGCCAGCACCCCTGTGGAGAACTGGACACATTCACACACACAGGACGCCTTGTTAACAACATGGTTCAGTACAGTATATTCTTAAAAACAAGACAATTAGGAGAATGATGTGGTTACTCACCATTATCATGTACTTTATTATTCGACTGGTGGCTACTGTGTATTCTTCTATTAGTTCTGCCAAGTAGTACAGGCCAGCAGCTGGGGGAGACAATCAGAAGGGATCAGTATTCATATGAGAGTCATAAGAAACAAGAAAAACAGAGAGGCAGTTTCATCATTGGATCTTCCAGACATTTCAATTATCTCAATAAAATACAAATGATAAAAATAAATAATCCTGTTGTTCACCACGTAGCGGTACATTGCTTGTTTGTGTTCAAAATAAAAAGGTAAATCTTAAAGATGAAAATATGTTTTGAAAATGTTACCTATGCAGCAGGATTTTTTATAACTAGTTATTTTTGATACATTCCTGACTTTTTGTACCACTACCAAAATTACACTAATCACTTTTCAAAGTAAAGGCTCTTTATTGTTAAACTTACTTAACAGAACCCTTACTTAAGGAATATAAACACACATTTTCTGACAAATCTTTGGTCGCTCTCAAATGCTAGTGATATTTATTTTTTCAAAACATTGAATCAAAAGTCTATATCAAAAGATAAACTGATAAATACAGTAAAGTGTGAATCAGACCAGAGATTCAAAGACGGCTTCCAGTACCAACAGCTTTTTATTATCGGTTCTAAAGACACATTTCACTCAGTTCCCCAAAGGTACCGAGATTCAATATCTTGCCAAATAATATCAGTTCAGTCGAGTGAATGAATAAAAACACATCGGCAAAACAGACGTGACCCACAGTTCGTGAGCCCGTGTAGAAGGAAGGCCAAACACAGCCGACTGTGCGTCAAAAGCATGCACGTCAAAGCCCTGAGAAAGGGACGGCGAGTGCAAAGGCTCATGGGAGAATCTGAGGGCTTCATCACACAAAGGCAATGTGCTCTTACCAAAAGAGTCTGCCTTGCCCTTTTCAACTCCATATTTCATTCAATGTCAACTTTTTTTTAGCATTGGACAGCTGGATACAGCAAATAGAATATGAACATGAGCTGCCCCAATTTAATTTGGAAAAGTACTGCACGATTATACCGACTTAATAAAGTAAGGGTCGGGGCAATCATGGGTTGTACTGCTCCTTCACCTAGTTTTGATAACAGAGTTGCACTGTTGCAATGCTACAAAGCAGCTTATGATTGGCAATAAAGAGCCAGTCATTAATAGGAGGTGACAGAAAGCCGTTTTGGCTGGTGTTTAACTCTGTCTATTGGGTATTATTGTAAATGCTCTGAATCCATTGCTAAATGTCAAGGAAGTTCTTACATGAAAAGGCAAGGGTGCCGCATTAATGTTATTAAGTTGCTAACTGCTAAAACGCAAACTAAAATCTTGCAGTCAGAAAAAGACATCAGAATTTTCTCGGCTCATATCATGGCAAATCAAAAGCTATTAACTGATGATAAGTGAACTGTATAACATTGGTAAAAGTTTTACTAAACACTGATAAAAGGAGGTTGCCTTAGTTAATTATTTAATCTGATTCAGTTTAGCAAACAGGATAATCTTAGTTTCTTGATCCTGACTATAATCAGAATCATAGTCAGGTTTATGTATACAAAAATAGACATAACAGCGAGGAGCAAAGAGAACTAACCTGGTAGATTTAAGGTAAAAACACAAGGTTATCATACACTCAGAAAAAGTATGTGCCGAAAGTAAAAACATAAGAACAACAAAAGAAGAAACAAGTACACAACCACACACAGCTGGGCTGGAGTGACTGATACTAGTAGGGTTTGACAGTCAGCAGCCACACCTGATAGCTGCAGGGGTGTGTGTGTGTGTGTGTGTGTGTGTGTGTGTGTGTGTGTGTGTGTGTGTGTGTGTGTGTGTGTGTGTGTGTGTGTGTGTGTGTGTGTGTGTGTGTGTGTGTTACGTGGCCAGGTAACTAACTTGCAACGTGGAATGACAGACAAGCTCTTTGACAAAGTTTTGAAGCAAACCCAACATATTATCATACTGTTTGTAACTATGTGAGCCAAATGCTTAATATCCAGTTTGTTGACTACGGGAATGTCATATTGTTAACATTGTAAAAAAAACATGCTAGTTAGATTTAAAGCGACATTGTCTAGTTCATATTAGTTTACATGCTAACCTTCCAACTGAATACTGATGCTATTATATCAAATCTGTATTGCATATCAGACTTTAGGACCTCACTATTGTCATATGCTCGCTCAGGCAAGTTCTGAATAGTTTAAAATGGTAAAAAGACTGAAGAGAGAAAGCTAAATGCTAGCTTACTTAGCATCATGACACATAATTGTTTCCACATGTACAACGAAAACTACTTAAGTTTAGGACATGTCAAAAACTAACAAATACATTCTACACTTTAATGACAAGTTTAAAAAAAAAAAAGTGCTGTTGTCATTTTAGAAAATTAAAAAAGGCATCATGTATTCGTTCTTCCTGTGGTGGAAATCTTGCTAGCTTAGCAAGCCAACAGTAGTGAGGTAAACGAACACAATGTACCTTATTTAGTCATAAGGTATGATTATTATTTGTAATTGCATTTTATTATTAACAAACTTGTGTATTGCCAACATGTGCAGGGCAGCAAACAAAGCCTAGTTATTATTAAATGTTGCAGCTTCACTTACTGAAATGGTCCGCTAGCGTTATTAATTAGCTACCTAGCATTTGCATGGATTTTAAAACATGCACTTACCTATTGCTAGCGTAACGAAGGACACTTGGATGACTAGCGACAGCCAGCTGAGTAAATAAATAAACCACATCTCTCCGCATGTGCTACAACACACAACACTATGAAAAAAAGACAGAAAACCAGTAAAAGCTAGCAGGCTAGTTACTAGCTCGGAACACCGGTCAAAGTTCCTGCCTTTGTTTTGAGGAAAGCAGAGAAGAAGGGGCCTGTCTGGAAGAGGGAGAGAGGTGTTTTGATGCAGCGCCATCTTTGGTTGGAGGACAGCTGCAAGAGATAAATAATAAAGAGCAGAATTTCTCCAGGTTGTATCTTATTCATCGACAATTCCGTCATGTGAAATATCATTGTACCAAACTCTGCAATTATCAATGTATGTTGTTGCACTACTATCCCATTCATTCACCAATTGTATACGCATCTTGTGGACAGCAGTGCTCGAAGCTCAAACCTTGCATTGATGTATTGAAAAAGCTTTACCTCCTTTTGACACTGAAACATAACTTAACATCCTGATTAATTCAATGCAGGGCTTCACTATGGGAGCCCATTAAAAAAAGTCCTACTATGTTAAAAGTGTGGTTTACCAAGCCAAAATATGGTACCCAAAAATAAAAATGGTGTGGTGGTTTAGTCACTTGACAGTTTGAGGAAAAAATAGCTTTTCAACACTTAACATGATTATTTTCATAGAAAGTGAAACTACGGGTGGGAACCTGAAAAATCTCTCCTTCAAAATCAAACAACACAAAAAAACTCATCTTGTTGGACTTGTATGGTAATACATGTGTAACATTGGTCTTGTTGTCATGTATTTTCTAGGCCCTCAGTATGCTCCTATTGGTTTCAGGAATTGTACCTTTAGTAAAGGTTGTTGGTACAACCCTATTTTCTTACTACTAAATAAGTAGTGTCTTTTTATTTCTTAATGACCCTGGGAGATATAATGTAAGATCATCATTCAGGAAAGGATGGGGGAAACCATACAGGGCAATATTATAAAGATTCACAGCAACTTCATGGGTGTCACTGGTGTCTCTAGTCAACACATCTTTCCTGTTTCTATCAGTATTCTCAGATATCCAGTATCAGTTTCAGAACCTCTCATTACTTTCATGTCTCCATTTACTGCTATTTCTCTCATACACACTTTTGGCTTTCATGTGCATTGATTCAATAACAGAGGGTAGAATACCTTACTGCATCCCAAAGCCAACACCTCTGAGACTGAGGAGGGAAACAATAAAAAATGTATGCTGAGGAGTGAAAAGGCAGACCTTCTAGCAAAAAGAGCTAAATAAAGTAAATATATAATGTGAAACAGTGTGAAGACACTAAAATGGTGTCGGAGTCAAAGGTGAGAGTAATTTCATCTTTTCAAATGCTTTTAACAATGACGGATAGGTAGATGATGTGGTGTGAGGGTACGATGTAGGTATTCAACCATGCATGCACGCACACATATATGCAGTATTTTCGAGGAGGTGAGAAAACAAAAAGCGACCTTCCGCATTTAAAGATACTTTCAGGAGGAAGCAGCCAGATCACCGGAGGCTCTTATCTCAACGACACCTCTGGGCTCGGGGTGTGAGAGCTTTAATGTGCCTAAATAAAAGCAGCCTCCAGCCTTCTGCCGGATCGAGCTTTAAGAGGCCGACACCTCGGGAGAGAAGTGGGTAAAGGCATCATATAAAATCATGAGACTTGCACTTAGATCAGCTGAAACCCAAAAGGCATGATATGGGACATTAACCACAGCTGAATGACTTTCATTTCCTTTGACACGCAACAAGTACGGCTATTTGAAGCAGACCTGGGTTAAATGGCTTTTGGTAGAAATGTTTTTTGTGGTTTTCTCTAGGTCAAAATGTGGGATTTTATAATGTTTTTCAGTGAGCACGTCCCATGTGGTACTCTCAAGACAAGTCAAATAAAATGCAGTTTTCTGACATTACACAACTCAAGTCTTTGTTTTCAAAAGAGACCAAGATCAACCCACATTTTATTGTAACTGATGAACCAAACGGTGCATAGATGTATTCATTAAATAAATCAGCCAATATGCATTCAGTTTCTCTGAAGTAAAACAAGAGATATTCAGGAAATCGCCAACAAATACAAAAAAAAGATGTCTTGCGGGACCTGCAATAACTGCAGCACTGACAATGAGGCTTCCTGAAGCTGCTCTCAGTTTTCTTGTCCAAGGATCAGTGCTGATGCTCGGATGCGGGAGTCTCTCTTCTCTCGGTTCTGCTTCAGCCTCCGGAGCACCGGGGCGCGGCTGCTCTCTCCAGCCCAGGGACAGTCTCCTGCTGCTGGGACACACTGAGCACCGGTCTGAGGCTCTGAAGGAAGAGATTATCTCCAGTTATGCACAAAACCAGACAATGAGAGAACACGGTTGTAGTTGACTTTGTTCTGATGATTAATATTGCAGAGGTTCAAATACTCATTGCGTGCAGATCAAATGCTGAACCTGGAGGGGAACTGGTGGCTACTTTTCACTTTTTATCTTTCCTTTTAAGTACATTAAAGCGTTTTTGCGTGACTTTTAAAATGTTATATGTCACCGTGCATTACCAAGTACATTTTAATGCAATTCCAATAAAAGCATGAATTCACTCACAGAAAATGGGGCATTACCTCAAAGTATAAAACTAATATCTCCAAACATTTGAAAGCTTTAACTTGCTTTCTGTTAAAGTGTATGTCGTGCTCTCGTGCTAATGACTCAAAACAGACTGCTTGTAGACACGCAAGAACCTACAAAAACCGCAAACCAAAGTCCATTGAAGAAAGGACAAAGAGGACAATGTGAGTGTACCCTGTGTTTGGTCCTGCTGGTCCCCCATGGCTCTCCTCCTCCTCTGCAGCACCTGCAGCAGCTCCGCTTCGCCAACATTTCGGCCCATTCCCCGTCTGGATGGCACTCTGCGGAGTTTCTGATGTTTCATGATGTCCTGGTGAGTATAAATGTTAAAAAGTGGAATAAATTGCTGTTTGTCAAAAGTGTTTTGCCTTTGCAACACTAATCTGAGTCCATTACCAGCATTCCTTTTAACTCCAGGATAGCTGACTTTCTGTTGTCACTCTTCTGGTCCTGCAAGAAGATTTGGGAATATTTGGGAATTCTGTGTCAACTGCTTAATAATAAAAAAGAAATTCAACAATTGGGAATATGAGGCTAACTGACCTTCCACGCACTGTCATCGTCCTGTGAGCAGAACAAGTCAGATTTTAGACGTTAGTATTTATTACTTAAGGGTTTTTTTCTTATACGAGTTTCTCTGTTCATATATAAATGCCACATAATGGGGAATGTAAATGAGCGAATACATTTAAAAAGTCTTTGTGAATACAATTGATCCACCTGTACTCTCATGATGGGCCTCAGGATGATTCCTCTTTTTATTCTCGCCATCATTTCATCCACCGCTCTCGTCTTCATGTCCAAAGGTTCTGCTTCTTAAAGATTAGAGATGGATGAAATATTTTAAAGGACTCTGAGAGCATATAATGTGTGTTTAATTTAAATAGAAGTAAAAGTATTGTTTTGAGAAACCAGAAAGAAGTTGTCATAAAAATCTGAGAACCCAAAAACATATATACATATCGGATAAATCATAGCTTCTGAGTAAAGTAAGTCTATTTGTTATCGATGCAGTTGAGTGGAAGTGTGAAACTCACTGTTTTGATCGGCTTTCCTGGCGCTTTCTTGTCTTCTGCTTCTCAGGACATCAAGTGTACTTGGCACAGAGAGGACAAAGGTGTCATATTGTCATACAATTCATGATTTAAAAGCCCAGTCATAAGGGTGTAAAAAGCCTCTGATACAGTATATACACAATGAAGAAGACGGTTCATACTTGGTTGACAGCAGACCAGAGGTGGAGGAGGTGGGGGAGGAGTGGGAGGGGAGCAGTAGTGGTTTTCTCCTTTTCTTGTTCATCCTCTTTCAGTGTATCTTTGGAAAACTGTTTCCCCATACAAACAAGAGGAGCGAAAACATTCCTGCTATTTAGTTATCCATGAGCCAAGAGACAAATCACCCAGGAAAAATAAGGAGTATTAATCATGGAATTTGCCACCAGTCAGAAGCATTAATAATTGAACTGCGCTGATCAGTACAGTGTGTTTTGTATGTTTGTATGAACCAGGAGCTTATGTCGGAAAGCTAAACAAAAAGGCTCTTACAGTCAAAGGGAACTGGAAGTGCTAAAATGTAATTCCATTACTGGGTTAGCTTACTTCCTTCACCATTGTATTAAGCTTTACTTAAGGCTTTCTTTCTTTTTTAATGACCACCATCACACATAGTGTCATTAGCTGACTGTTTGCTTCCATTTAGCATGTGTGTGCAAAATGCTCCTGTTCTTGCAGCGTACCTTCCTCCTGGAGCCGACGTGACAGTGTTGTTAGTTTTAGACAGCTTGTTCGTCACGCAAAGTCTTCCTCTCTCCTCGCTGCTCTCCGCTCTGCTTCTCAGTTCTGCAGCTAGAGGACAATGCTGCTCTTCTCCATGCGCCCTGACTCGGTTTAACCTGGAATACAGGATGAAAGAAACAGCATACAAGATGAAGACATCTAAATGACCATTTCAACTCTGTTGACCCCGCTGTGGCCACCTGGCTCCTGGTAGAGGCGCTGTCATATCACCAAGTCGGCCCTGCTGATGTGGAGAGATTTGCTCCAGTGCCGCTGCAGCTTCCAGGCCGGTGTCCGAGCTCTGGGCGTCACCACACTCGCTTGTGGGGCCGCTCCTGCTGCACCAACATCTGGGACCACCAAATTCCTATTGAGACCATCTTTAAACACCGTCTTTTATGTTAATCTGCTTCTACCGAAAATGCGGAAAGAAGAACATTAATGAAAACGGAGCCAATTTGAGCCCAGCGATAAAGGTGAGATCTGAATGGGCCTGGTTGTTGAATGTTCTCCCACACAGGAGTTTCACGATGGCAGAGGAGTGTTTTCAAACTAGTGTTGAGGCTGAACAATTACAAAATCCACTTTCATGAAGGGTACGAGCAAGACGGATGGGAATTAGCTGTGGAGGACAAAGCATTCCCTTTCCTAGTCCCATATAATAAGTGGCTTGTGAGAACAAATGCCTTATTCTCGAACAGAAGAAGTAGGGATTCTTTCTGCGCATGCCGAGACGCAGATAAAGTACACAGCTATAGCTATAAGTGCGGCTTTGAGCTGATGAATGAGTACAAGTGCAATTCGAATGTGCAATGCAACAAACCTTTGACTTCGCATGGCTTTTGAGATATCAAACATTTTTGACTGCAGACTGTTCACAATGTGGGATGATTAGCAATGTGGGAGATTGTTACTAGATATACATTGTGTAGTAATTTTGCTAACTATTTTTTCCCTATGCAGGGGAAACATGTGCAAGGGCACTTACAGACACAGATTCAGAGACAGGGTACATGCATGCAGTCAAGTAAAAATAAACAAGTGGCCTTAAAACCTTGAAAAATGTGTTGCAGTAATTGTAAGCCTTTCGTAATTGAGTTATCAACACAGAAGGCAAGTGTTATTCTGACACATTGGATTCTAAGAACGCCACTGCAGCCCACTTTGAGAGCAGGGCGGTGATCAGAGAGCAGGAATGTGAGAAAAGTGGTTTTCATTTCTGTGTTTCTACCGCGTCTGAAGCAGCAGGTTTTAGTGAGCTTGTGTCAGGCACCGCTGCAACTTACACCGCTCTATCTCGAGTCTCCCTTCAGCAGAGAGCAATCTCTCCTCACCCCAGCATTGTCAATTATTTCATACACACAAACACACAGTCAGAGGGACACAAAGGGACAAAGACTACCACAAAAAAAGCTCAAATTGTTTCCTGTTTTGAGGCGCTGCGAGTTCATTATCCACCGGCATCACAGCAGGGAAGTGTGAATGGTTGGTGTTTTTTCAAAACCATGAAACACAGACAATAGTGTGACAAGGGGTGCAGTTCAGGCGACAGGGGGTCTTTTACCATGAATTGGGTTAAAGGGGGGGGGGATTGTGTGAACGTTGGGGGTTCCTTTCACAGTAAGGCAAAAAACAAATAGAAGAAGACAAGAAAGACAAAGAAAGAAAAAAACAAACAAACAAAAATTGTCGAGACCAATGTAAAAAAAACCACAAAAAAAACAAAACAAAACAAAAAAACCCCCGCTCCCCCACCCCCCCATGCCACCACACCGCGCGCGCCCTGCGCCCAACACCGCCCCGCGCACCCACCTTCAGACCCCTCCACCCACCTGCCCCTCATCGCCCCCACAACCACTCAACCCACCGGTGCCCTCCCGCCAAGCCCAAAAGACCACGCTCTGCTGCTTTAACACACCCCCCCCCGCTATCTCCTCCCCCTCTCAGCCCGCCCACACCCCCCACCAAGCCGTCGCCCTGCACCACTCCTCTCATCGCCCAGCCGCACTCCGCCCCGCGCGCGCACCCCGGGCTACCCCCACATAAGAATGGGAAGGGAAAGGAACCGAGATGTTTTTTGAAAGAAAAGACCTTCATTTAGAGCAGGCTGGGGGGTGTGTGTGTGTGTGTTTGGGTATGTGGATCAAGTGATTGGTGTTTTTAGTGAGTTGTGTACAGTGTGTGTCTGCCTTTGTCTTGTGTGTGTGAACGCTTTGCCGCACACCAGAGCCTGGATTTGACCAAAGTGTCATCGGTGGGGAAAACAGGAGAATGGGGATCCCTTCTTCTGTCCCGCGCTCAGCTGACGCGGAGTGTGTTGTGTGTGTGTGTGTGTGTTGTGTGTGTGTGTGTGTGTGTGTGTGTGTGTGTGTGTGTGTGTCTCCCTCCATTTCTCCCCGGTCTGTACGCCATTGCTGCCCGAAGGTCAACAAGCTCCGTGGCACGACTGTCACGCCTTCGAGGTATCTATAGGTTGGATCGTGTGACAAANCTACTAACAAATACCAAAAGGAGGGAACACATTAGTCCTGTCTTAGCTACTCTACACTGGCTTCCTGTAACTTTTAGAATTTATTTTAAGGTGCTTCTCCTCACATACAAAGCTCTAAATGCACAAGGACTCAGCTACATTGCTGACTCTCTAATAAACTACACACCCGCCAGAACACTGCGATCATCAGATGCAGGTCTATTAGAGATCACCAGAAAGAGTCATAAGAAGATCGGTGAAGCAGCCTTTGTAAACTACGCCCCCAAACTGTGGGACACGTTACCCAACAATATTAGGGAAGCCAATACGTTTAAAAACCTATTTCTTTACCAAAAGCATTTGACTGATTTTACACTATTATACTGCACTATTCTCTGTGATTGACATTGCACTATTTCTCTATGTTTTATTCTCCATGTTTTTATTTTTAATTAATTTATCCCACTTTATGCTTTGCTCTTGCTGCTTGTTTTACACACGTCTTATTTCTTACTGATAGAGAACTTGCGAGAGGACTTGAGACGGACAACAGGTGACGAGGAGCCGGAACTGGAGTCGGGACCATGGCTGCTGGGGCCGGCACTGGAGCCGGAACCATGGCTGCTGGGGCCGGTACTTGAGCCGGAACCATGGCTGCTGGGACCGGAACAGAAGCCAGGACCATGGCTGTGGGAGCCGGTACTGGAGCCGGAAACATGGCTGCTGGGACCGGAACTGAAGCCGCGACCATGGCTGTGTGGACCGGTACTGGTGCATGGATCCATGGTTGTGTGGGCCGGTACTGGAGTACGAGCTGGCTTCCTGATCTTGCATTTTTTAGAGGTCTTCTGGAGGCTCCGTGGACCTCCAAACGCCAGGCGGGATCCCAAAAAAGGGTCACAAAATGGAGATTGGCGCTCAGGGCTACGAGAAAATACTCTGAGCCATTCAGGCAACGAGCTCCTCAACCAAGGCATGTCGGCCACCTCCATTTGTGCCTTTCTGAGTATAGCCTCTTTGTCCCTTCTTGACGAGGTTCCACTCCACTCGGCATGATAACATTGAAGGGAAAAATCCAGATCAAACAGATCCAACTCAAAATCATCAATGGTCAATCATCAATGCTGGGTCCATAATTGGTCGGTTCGTTCTGTTACGGTGCGTGGAAAAGGTAGGACCCAAATGCAGTATTAAAGGATTAGCGGGTTTTAAGGGATAACAAAAAGCGAGCTTTATTTAACAAAAGCCGATGACAAAAGAAACTCAGGGGAGCACGAGTAAAGATTCCAGGATCAAAACTTGAGGGACAAACATGGAGCGTGACGTGAAGGGAAAGACAAACAATGAACCGACAGGGGAACACAGGGAAAGACAAGACTAAATACAGAGAGGGGTAATCACGGGACAAGAAACAGCTGGGTAAAGGAGGGAGAAACACAAGGGCAACAGGTGAACACAATGAGACAATCAGACACACCAGGGAAACTAACGACAGGAAGGCAAACACAGGAAGAAGGATCAGACAAGACACAAGGAGGAAAACATGCAACAGGGAACACAGAACAGCAAAAATAAAAACAAAACTTAACACACAAAACTCAAATCCTGACATAACCCCACCCTCAAGGGACGGATTCAAGACGTCCCTACAAAGTCCAACATTTCCAAAACTGAGGTACAGGACCAGGCAACCCCAGGAGCGGTGATGACAAGGACGGCCAACCAGGACGGGTTGGGGTACAGCACGGCAACCGGCCCCAGGGTTGACGCTTGTGACCAAAGGGCACCCCCAGGTGACGGGTTGAGGGTACAGGTCACCAACAACCCCCAAGGCGGACCCGGGACGGTTGCGGGTTCTAGGGGACTGGACAACCTTCCAGGGTTCGGGCTGTGGACGGTAGGTGGGTCCAAAGGGACGGTTGTGGATATAGGACAGGGGACAAACCCCAGGGGCGCTGTGCACGATGGCGCTCCCCAGGCAGCTGTGGTCAGGGGAAAGAGGCAGCCCAAGGGGGTGACTGTGGGTCGGGTACAAAGGCAGGTCCCCAGGCAGGATTCGGACAGGCGTCCCAGGGTGGTCAGGACGAGAGCTTGGGCCAACCGGAGGCCGTTAGGTCGAACTGTGACCCTCCCCAAGGGGGTAGACGCCGCAATGCGCAGGAGGCCCGTCAGGGCAGCGCGAGAACGGGTTGGAAACACGGCCGGAGGACTCAAGGGTGTCCGGGCCCCAGAAGCGGAGCTCGGGCCGACTGGGAGGGTCGGGGGCGACCCGGAAGCGGAGTACGGGCCTGGTGACTCAAGCGCGGCGATACCGGAAGCGGGGAAAACCTTGAGACCGGAACCGGGGGCCCCGGGCAGGGCGGGCTCTGGGGTGGTACTTTGAGACGGAACCGGGGTCCGGCAGGCGGTGTTCTGGGGGTGTTGACTTGACCGAATGGGGGCCGGCAGGCGGGCTCTGTTTGGGGGAGGTACTTGATACGGAACGGAGACCGCAGCTAGGTCTTTGGCAGGAGCGCCTGGGGGAGGTNGAAGCTGTAGCCACTCGGGCAACAAGCTCCAGAGCCAGGGCTTGCGAGCAACCTTCCTGGCGTGCCTCCTTCAAGGCAGCCTCCCTACCCCGTCTAGATGAGGCGTTATTCCAAGTGTAAAAAATGTACTCCAAAGAGTACCCAAGACGTTCCGCCTGTAGAGCAAAATAATCTGAGTCTGCTGAGTCCAAAGTTGGTCGGTTCATTCTGTTATGATCTCTGTTAAGATCGCGGAAAAGGTACGACCCAAAAAAGGTAAAAGGTCTAGAAACAAAAGCGAGCATTAATGAAAAGCTGATTAAAAAAAGATGGTATGAATCGAAAACATAGATAGCACAAGGTAGCATAAACACATAAAACTGACCGTGACCAACATGGACGGAGACAGGAGAGACACACAATGAACCGACAGGGGAACACAGGGAAATACAAGACTAATACAGAGAGGGGTAATCACGGGAAAAGAAACAGCCGGGTAAAGGAGGGAGAAACAAAAGGGCAACAGGTGAACACAATGAGACAATCAGACACACCAGGGAAACTAACGACAGGAAGGCACACACAGGAAGTAGGACCAGACAAGACACAAGGAGGAAAACATGAGACAGGGAACACAGAACAGCTAAATATACCCAAAACTTAACGAATGAAACTCAAATCCTGACAACATACAGAGCACACTGAAACAGAGAAGTCTAAAAACAAAATGTTACTTATCACAGTTCTAGAAGTCAGCAGCTGTATATATTGAATCGAGTTGCACACTGAGTAGGTCTGCTTTCAAATAAACAAATACGTGTCATAATCAGTAATTTTATAGATTTATGATATTATAATCTACATTTAGGCAAAAACCTATTTCCCAAGTGAATGTGCTTTAGTGGATGCAGTGACTAATAGTAAGGTTTATTTCAAGAAAACGGTTCAGCTGGGGGGCATTGAGTGGGTGGTAACTTGCAAAACTAGCTGATTTGTTGATGTTTTTTCCAATTTCAAAAGCCCTGGTTACAGATTAAATCAAGGATAAGATAAAATAAGAACTTTACTGTTTTGGTTCAGTGTAAAACCACTTTGCACGCACTCCCAGTCCAAAAGCAAGCTAGCAACTAGCTGGTAAACAACACGTTTTTTAGTAGTTGGTGAAAACTCAAAGTCTGGTCTCAGAAGTGCCTTTAATCTGCGTTCTTTGTAATGGCCAGTAGGTTTACAGAAATAGGTCTAACGTCTCAGTTAAAAATGGTAAATGTTCTGTAAAGGCTAAAATCCCAAAGTTGCCTCCAGAGGGAGTTTGTCTCCCACAACCCCCGCTGCAGCACATATGAGAAAAATAGCTTTTTGAACATTAAAGAATCGAGACATAGTAGAGGCACAAAATACAAATATAAATCTGAAACTGAGCATAATAGGGCCTCTTCAAATAATTGACTTATACTGCTGGGAATTCATCTTATCTACCTGTAAGATAAATATTTTCAGAGGCAGAAACTGTCAAAAATAATGATGTTGGTCAACAAATATTCCAACCATTCACTGAATCCAAAAGGCTTTTACCTGCTTATACACTAGATGCTGTAAAGACAAAAAATATTACCATAGCTTTTTGTATTTTAGTCATTTTTGAGGATCAAAATCCTGTGAAATTGTAGTAAGCCATCTATAACTAGGCAGTGTGTAAGGGAGTACTGCACTTGTCTTACAATGAAGAATGGCAATAACCTTTTTAATAAGATTCAACATTCATGGATCCAATTTGATTTTCCAGTTTAATCCTCATAATAGCATTAATATATTCACTGCATTATTCGTCAATTTTTAAGCTATACAGCACATTCAGGACAGGCTGTATTTCTGATGAAAGTACATGCAGTTTAAATGTTTTTGACAGTTTCACTTGGGTGGCAATTTCCTTATCCCTACCAGCTGTTAAAATGGCAGACTGCATTAACAGTGTGATGTTTAGTTCACACGGTATTAACCAGGCTTATCCCTGAAGTGTCTGGTGATGAGCTCCTTATCCCCCCTCTGATTTAGTATTTTGTTTTGGAGGGCAGTTTCCGTTTCAACACGATCGGAGAAAAAAGCTCAACCAGCACCAAACACAAACACACATTTAGCTAAATATAGTACAGTCGGCCACTGAAGCTCTCAGAAAGGTTGCTAATATTCAGATGTTCATTGAGTTCCTTTCAGCATGTGAACGGATTCTTCTTCTGCGTGCGCTTATAGCTTTATTAAATGATTCATGCATGACTCAGCTTGGAACAGTAGTATTTATGGGTTGAATTCAGCCTGACGAGGTAATTGCACAGATATTGTATTTCCAAACAGAGAAAATTCTCAATGTTTGCGTCCTCTTTAAAGCCTAATAAGTGTTTGTCATTTGTAATTACATCCTCAAGTGGCACGCTGACATTTTTGCATTCAGTAAATTCCTACCGCTGCGCTAACTTTCGATTCAATCCACCCTCAAATTGTATGCCAGCTTTTGTCAGTAGATTTTAGCTTGAAGAAAATAAAAGAAACACTGCAATTCTACTTTATATGCTAAAGATTTAGTCTAGGTAAGAATGCCTTATCTATATGCAAATGGTAAGTTATCAACTTCAATAACTGTTGAACGAGGTGTCTCCAAACATGCTATTGTCTTCATTTGTCAGGCTGCCAGGGTGGCCCCGATTCCAATGCAAACGTTCAATCTTGAGGGAAATGGCAGCAAACACAGATAAATAGCCCGTGGAAAAGAAGGAGAGGATAGTTAAGGAGCTCAAAATACCAGTGATGATAATGAGTGTTGTTTTTGCTGCCCACTTCATCTTTATAGCAAAGAGAACTGAAAACACCTCTGTAATGCTAATTGAAACGATTTTCCTGCACCGTTTTACCAAAGAATAGCAAGTCTATCCTTGAGAGGATCCTGAGACACAAAACATTGTTCAACAAATATCTGCAAAGCAAAAAGGGGCAAGTGTCATTTGAAAATATCAGCTGTAAATTCTTATTGTATCTTATCTTCATATTGTAAAGACGGTATTTCCTGTGGCCAATGAGCAGTGTGTGGAAGAGAAATTCCTTCTGGAGGGATCTTTGGGGTTGTAGCCTTTACATACTGTAGCGATCTGCATTTATTGTTCAAGTGTTCTGTTAACTGTTTGTGTCAGGCTTCTGTGAGGAGAGCAGGTAGGGGCGGGGTTGGGGAGGAGAGGGTTTGGTGTGTGTGTGTCTGTGTGGGCGCGTGCAGGAGAGTGAGAGGTTGACGCGAGAGGAGAGAGAGTGAGAAAGGACGGATGAGAGCCGTTGGTTGTTAATAAACCTGTTTAACTTGAGAACGCTTCACTCGTCATTCCGACACGTCCGGGTGGACGTTACATTGGTGTCAGAAGTAAAAAAAAAAACAACAAAAAAAACAGTTTTATCCGCTAATCGCCGGTAGCCGCAGCTAGCACTGACTCGGCTAACGTTAGCTCTGCTTCATCGGCCGGTAAATAATGGAAGCACAGATGAACCGGACCGGAGCTCGTCCGAAAGTCAAGGAGGAGATGGATGGCTTATGGCGTGACTCAGAAGACAATTTATGGCGTGAATTAGATGCTGCTGCCGGTTTCGACTCGGCCGGCGGGAAGCGGCACGTCGGCGCAGGGACCTCCCCTGGGAGTGGCGCGGCGCCGGTTGTAAACAATGATGGCGGCGCCCGGCTCCAAGTTAAAACACCGAAATACAACGGTAAAGCCGACTGGGAAGCCTTCCATGCCCAATTTGAACTGTTATCACGGGCTGTGGGCTGGTCTGAGGACAATAAGGCGCTCCAGCTGGCCCTGTGTATTACAGATGAAGCTTTATCCTGTTTGCTACTGCTCAGCCCGGCTGAAAGAACTGACTATGGGGCCTTGGTTTGGGCTCTGAAGCGGCGGGTTTGGACAATGCAGCCAGCCTGGGGTGCTGCGTTCGGAGCTGTCAAGCAGACAGAGAACAGCCGGGTGAGCCGCTCCGCATATTGGGCTAATGACATTCGAAAACCTGGCGAGAAGGGCATACACGCCACATGTCCCCTGAGGTGCAGAGCGAGCTGGCTAGGGACCCAGTTTATCGGGCCATAACCCCCAGGGAGCTGCGCGTCCCAGACACAACTGCACATCCCCCGCTCTCTGCAGGAAAGCACTGGAGCTGGCGTTGGAGAGAGAGGTTGTAGGAGGGCGCAGAGAGCACGCGCACACGGGAGGCGGCAGCCCCGGTTGTGAGAACGTGTGAGACAGGAGGAGCCCAGGACAAGAGAACCAGCAATGGGCGCTGAGTTTGACTGAGCTAATCCGTGCTATGGCACTGGCAATCGCCGCAGGGCAGCAATCCCGTCGTCCTCGTCGGGGTCCTCTGGTGTGTTGTGGGGTGCGGGCCAGGGTTCGGCCCTATTAATTAGCCACAAGGTGCCCCATGAATGCTGATTATTCAGGGAAACGCGCCCCCGGGTCTGTGTAAATGGGACGTCAACAGACCCCCCGCCGTTGGGTTCCCATCCTGCCTGGTCTCCAGTGGACAGAGCCCAGCTGCACAGGAGGGGGGAGCGGGGCTCCGCTTCCCCAGAAGCAAACGACATCGCAGAGTCTGTGAGGGTGGTGGGCTGGACTCACGCGGGGGATTTCCTGCCATGTGTCCCGTCACCCTGGCAGGGGCCCCATGGACGGCCCTTGTTGACACCGGCTCCACAGCGACACTGATGAGGACCGGACGTTGGTCCCAGCGGGGACACGGTTTTGACACCCACTCTGGTGAAAACTGCGAACAAGTAACCGGGTGAGCTAGCCCCTATGCTTGGGAGAGGCGTGGCGTGGTGGTTATACAGGTGGGGGAGGCTGTCAGTGTCTGTTAAGGTGTGGTTGCGGCAGTACAGGACTCGCCTGCATATTTAGGACTTGACTTTCTGCGGGTTGCACGCTGTGTGCTAGACCTGGGGAGGGAACACGCTGTGCCTTTCCAGGGGGTCCCACAGTTGAAATGGTGCAACCCACACTTGCCCACACGACACCAGCACCCACCTACATCAAGAGTGACTGAAAACACTTCCCCCCACCCCAAACCGCCCCCTGCAGCCATGCCCCCGTCATCAATGCTAAACCAGCCCCAACCCCACACCTCCGTACTCCAGTGATGTACGGCCGCCCGGCTCCCGGAACAACAACCTGCAGCTCTAAGAGGGGGACGACAGACGGGCGGCCAGTGAAGGAGGTGTGGAAACGCAGCTGTGATGATTAAAACCGCGAGCAGCGGGAGGAACTGTGGCAACTGCTGTGGGAGTTTAAGGACATTTTTGCTCTGACAGAAGAGGAAGTGGGCCTGACAAACCCTGGTGCACACGAATATCGAACAGCCGGGCGACGGCACGGCCCAGCCGTCAAAGACACAGCCCCCGCAGCCTTCCCCCTGGCCCAATCAGACAGCAGCAGACGCGCTATGATGAGATGCCTGTCAGCTGGCATTAATCTGAGCCCTCCTGACAGCCCCCTGGGCCTCGGGGGTTGTGGATGGTCAATAAGAAGAAGAGTTCAAAGATCGCAGGT
>NW_011357368.1:6477876-6492449 GCF_000735185.1 Notothenia coriiceps
TTTCAATATATTTTTTTTAAATGGTTGAAGTTAAAAGCATCTAATCTTGGGTGCACTTTGAGACAACATTAAGAGATCTATGTGATAAATCTCTCACATCCATATGAAACAGAATGTAAGCAATTTATTTCTTTTATGGATATTTACAACATCACTCCTTTCAACTGTATTCTTTTATTATAACACTTTTTTACCGTCATATAGTATTTATACCTGTTCACTTTATCTCTTATTTTTTTTAGCTATATATGATCATTATAAGATGTGCCTCTTACCTCACTGGTTTGTAGAAAAAGTTCTTATATTTCGTTAGCAATAGCTAGCTAACCAGATGCTAATAACAACAAAGTATTGGACTTTATGATCAGTCATACAGATGAACAGATCGCCACTGGGCTTACACTAAAGAATCATCCACGCAAAAACTGCTGCATTGAGTGGCGGCGGATGGGTAACCTGCATTCTGGAAGATCCCGGTTAGCGAGACCTGGTGCTCTCCCTCAGAACGCACCCCTATCATGACCAACACATCTTCTCACTCCAATAATCGTCCAGTGAGCGACGTCGTGGTCAAGTGTGTTCCCTGTGGTGTTGTCTTATTGTGACGTCCCTAGGCTCCTCAGCTCATAAGGATCGCATAATTTATGCTTTCAGTGATTGTTCCAAGTATTCCCATCTGCTGCGGTAATGACGCTCATGGGAGCACTGGCACGTGTGTCGGCGCCCTTAGATAAGGTGCAATGTGGAGTCTCCAATGGATAACGGAGAATTGGTTTTTTTTACACCGGAAGTAAGTATCCCCTTACTGCGGAACAGATATCTGCACATACTCATCGACTAAATAAACACCAGATTTATCCTTGTTAAGTTACACAACACTTGATTGGTTTAAATTGTGGCAAATGCTTTTGTATTTTTCCCCTTCGATTCGGGAGGAACAAATATGTTTTCGGAGTAAAGGATGGGCAGAATCACCCAGAATCCCCAGCTATCTTTAGGATACCGCTGTCGCTCTGTTTGACAAACCCCCGCTCGCATTAGTTCTCAACTCTGTTACTCTCGTGCTCGGTTTTCCATTGCTTTTGTGTTACAAATATCAAAACAATAACTATAAATATATCCGTCGTAAACTAAACCAAACAGCAGTATATTTGATTTGTTAACACTGTAACTATGACAGCTTTTTAACCCAAACCGCTTACTGGTTAAAGCACGATTATTACCACGTTACGAGTAATGCAATTCAGGTAGATTGTGTTGCTTTTTAATGGGTGTTTAAAATGGCCTTTTTGCGCGTGAGGGGTTATTTAACTACTTGTTACTGTGTTGCTAGGGACGCTTGCTATCGATATCTGTGTTTCGCAACATGTTCTCGTATACTATGGGACCGTCTCTACTGGGGGGAGTTGTAGTTTTAAAAGATCGTTTTCGTATTCGCACCGATAGATAAGAAAGTCTGCCAGTATACTGTGTACATCCCTGGAGGTTTACGGGGATAGGAACACCTCAAATTTGAAAACTCATATATTAATTGAAATGGGTGAAAATGTGCTTGTGGCCCATAACGGACAGCAACATTAATTTACGTATATACCCCACATTTGAGCCCAATATGATCAGGTCGATCAGGAGGCGCGCGCCGAAAAAAAAATATCGTTCCAGGGCAGGCTAACCGAGGGCTAACCAATGAGCACATGCATGTGTTTGGCTTTGACCACAATTTCAGCCCAGATTTACAGAAACTCCTGGCAGGACAAGCTCGAGGCTCAATTCTTGCACTAATTAACAAGGAGGTGAGGACATGCAATATAAGAGGGAAAGAAGAGGAACACTTTAGAACTTTTCCCAATTGTTATTGTGGTAAAGACCCAGGGGTTTGGGAGGGTTACTTTGTAAATGTAATCAGTTACTGATTGTGACTATTATGGTCTGGTGTCGAAAGTAATCCGAAGGTACGAGTGTACGTAATCAGATTGCTTTTAGATGTGACTGGCTTACTTCTTTTTCATCACAGATGGGTATGTTTTGCCGTGAAGCAGGAGACACAAAAAGCGCAAAAGGAAACTGAACTCCTGTTTTTACTGTTTTAATGACTTACCAAGAGCACAACTGAAACACAACATCTGAAAACGATGTAACAACAATAAATTAAACTTTTTGGGGATGCAGCTTGGGATGTGAGGAGTGAGGAACGGCTTAGAACGGCGCGTGCGTCTTTCATTGTCCTGCCAGTGTGGCAGGGACCTCTTCAACTTCATGAAATCTCTGCAGCACCCAGGAGGACAGCGGGGAGGTTACTCAGCCCTGAGGAAGACAAGCGCGCAGTTGCCTTTACGCACCGTCCTTTCAAGCACCGCTTCACTGTGCTTGTTTACCTTCAGAACATCAGAAACGCTATAAGAGCGGTGTTGGCTGTGTTTTAACCTATGGTTTTAACTCTGTACACACACCACCACCACACACACACACACACACCCACCACACACCACAACCCATGTTTCGGTTGTATTGTTTCACTGAGCGGGTGACCCGCACATTTTTTTCAAACGCTCCCTTTTTTGGTCCATCTGCAGCGGTTAATTTAGGTTTGTTGTGCGCTGTGTATGATTCGGCTGTACTTTAGGTAATAATATTAATGTTGTGAGGAAATCTTTCCACCAATGATGTTCCATAAGCTAATACCAAAATTTTCCTTATATCCGGCGAAACTGTTAAGTCATGATTGTGAAACGGTTACAAAAGAAAAAGGGAAACTCAAGTGCTGCAACACTTTTTTTTATTCTATCTAAAAATTAAGCACTTTTGAGATGCACATATTTTTCAAAACTATTCTCTATTTATTTACTCTTTTATTTTTAAATTGCAGCCGAGAGGAACATTTAACATATCCACAGTATTTTACGTGTTATACTGTATAGTTCAATGTTAATTGCAATAAATAGTTGTTTTGAATGCGACTTTCTTTATCTTGATTGCCAGTCAGGTTTGTTGGGGGGATTACATGCAGACGTTGACTACTGTTTTCTAATGTTTACGGGGGTACCAAGCAGGACCCTAAATGCAGATTACATCGATATTGCCTTTATGTTCAAGGATTAAAATAATAACTTGGGACAAACCAGTAATACTCACACCAGTCGAACTCAGTCAGCAACAAAAGGACGAAACCAAACACGAACAACAGGAAAAGACAAGACTAAAAATACAGGGAGGCGGGTTAATCACAAGACGAGAAAACACGGGCAGGGAGAGGAGAACACAGGTGCCACAGCGTGAACACAATCATACCAACTAGACACACCAGGGAAACTAACGACAGGAGGAGAAAACACAGGGAAAAGGACCCACAATATACCAAGAGGAAAACCTGACAGGAGAACAGCAAAACACCCAAACAAGAATACAAAACGTGACATAACACAATAATTGTAAACAGATACAGCTACAGGGGCTTACTTCAATATCACACTAATTCATAAAGCAAGTAGACATTTTGATGTTCCAGACCTTTGCACGGGGACGATTTCTCTAACTGGCACCTCGTTGAATTTGAGTTGAATACCCCTGATGCTGTATGAGAAACAATGTTGTATTTTGGAACATTGCACAAATAAATCTATTTAGTGACCTCAACAATGGAATTTATGATCAGTAGTAATGGGCCATGTCATGGCGACCTTTAATATTTCCAGTATGCACATAAAAAAATGTCCGATCCAATAGGCTTGGGCGGGTATGACGGATATTACGGTATTAACCAGTGGTATTTGGGGAAATACCGTTCGGTAGATTTTCAATACCGTGACGTCACAGACTGTGCGCCAAATCACAGGATCCTTCTTCTATTACCACTGACACGGAGTTTTGACAGGGACTACATTTGTTTAATGCACAGCACGGCCAGCAGAGGGCAGGGGAGGCGCCAGTCCGTCTCTCCCGCTCCATTCAGAGCTCAGCACGAGCTGAGCTGAGCAAGATGGCGCCAGCATGTTGCCGGCCCCGAACTCGGACAACTTAGAAAAAAGGAAAAATGCCTCTGCGCCTGTTTGGGGCTATTTTGGGGTTTATCGTTCGCCAGTGACTTCATTCCAGCACACGAGAGACAGAGGCACTTCTTTGGGAATGTTTAAGACAGGGAGTGAGTGAGCTGTTGACATGTTTTAATCCCTATGGCAACTGGTTGATGGTTTTGTAGTCGATGGTCGACGGTTTTAAAAACGAAAGCATTTACGGTGTCTAAACACATTCACTTGCGTAGTATCAATTGATAATTCAAATGGATAATTAATTGGTTTTTATACACTTATGCACGAATATTATTGCCAAACTGATGTGAATATATGCAAAACTATTTCATAAGTCCATATGTATACCTTCCGGCAAAGGTCGTAGTATGATGTATTATTATTTGTTAACTAGTCTCATTTATGCGTCACTCCGTGTCCCTCTACATTACGCTTGTCTTGATATATTTTTCCGATCTCAAAATGTGCCATTTGCATCAATTGTCATTACGCACCCCTTGTGCATCTTGCGCGGCACTCGCTTTGGCATCTCGCGTTGAGCTCTCCGCTCTGTGGCTGCTTTTACCTGAACATTATAATTATACCTGTTTCGTAACATCATTTGCCGTCCTGAACGCCCACCTCACTCAGTTCGATCCTCAAATACCGCTTAGTTGGCAGGTGGAAAATATTTTTGGTGGGGCTGTTGATATAGTGAGTAAAAAAAAATTTTTTGGGAGAAATTACCCCTTAAATTGGGACTGATACCGTCATATACCGTATACCACGGTATGATGTCAGCAAGGTATGACGGTATGAAAAAAATGATACCGCCCATGCCTACCATCCAACAATAAACGGTGGATTATTATACGAATATAAGTGATGATAATATTGAGAGTTTCTGGGCACAGCAGCACAACATTAACATTTTTGGAATTGGTTTGACAAAGTTTCCTCTGCCTGATGCAGCTGCACATCACGTGAGTTTCCTTAATTATGAAATTATTCTCTCTTTTCCTCTGAGACCCGCTCACAACGGGGTCCCAAAGTACCAGCTCTGCTGCGAGTCACTCTGCAGAAAATGTTTTTATCTGTATTTCTCTGTTCGTTAAAAAAGGATTTCTCTTCAATTAGGAAACAGTCCTTCATATTGTTCTCTGTATATCAGCCTTTCTTTACTTCTCCATCTTGCACACATCTATAGTAGTAGTCCATTTTACATGTATAGAGTTATTTTATATGAAGTGTTGGAGCACCCGTGCCCTGGCTGGTGATTATTTGGTAATGCTCATAAGTTTTCAAGAGCTACTCTAGGATTCAATATCGAGTGTGTGGCTTTAAAAGTGAAATTGTAGTACTCATGTGAAGGCAAATGAATTCCTGGGGTCAGACAGACCTACAAATATATAATTTTTGCAACATTTTTCATCAGAAAACACATTGCATGTACAAGGATTGTGCATTACAGTTCCCTTTTGTAGCTTTATTTTTCTTATAATATCTAATTTCAAGGCTACATGGTGGTTGTTCACACCACCTATGCTGTTAAAGGTTTACTACCCCTGTAACCTCTTTTAAGGTGAAAGATAAATCAGCAATTAATGAATGACTTTGAATTGTACTGTAGCCTATAGTATATTATCTTTAGGGAAATTAACAACACAACTTTTAATCACCCTGTCATTCTCATTTATTCTTACGGGGAGCCAATTAATACATGTAATTGTACTTGTAAAGCTTCTTATTAAAACGCTTTTAAATGGCATCATTCCGTGGATGGTTTAATAAGAGAGCTCTTCATATCAGCTGTAATTATATTTCAAAATAAAAGACTGTTTGCAGGGAAACTCATATGGCCGGATAATAATAACATAATCCTTCATGTTCATACCATCTTATTATAGTTTTTGTATTATTTATATGGTAATGAAATTAATAAATGTTTGTTTCATATGCAATGGTTGTCTTTTTGTATTTTTCCCATCTTTTATTGGTCCAACCTTTAATTGAGCAAAGAAGTCTGAAATAGGGATAAACCATGGATGTATAAAGAGAACTGAATACAGTATTGGGGGTAAAGGTAGTTTGTAGTTGATTTAGCTAAAAAATAAACTGTAAGTTGTTTTACAGACGTCTCTTTCCCAATGTAAGTCAATGGGGAAAATTCCTCCTGAGGGCATAGACATACAGTCAATGGGATATACAAGTAACTCATTTGTATTCTGTAAATTTAGGTATCAGAAAATGTGTAAAATTGTGTTTATTCCATTCTCTGTATATCCCTACACAATACATATATCTCACTTATGCCCAGCGCTACATACACACGCTGCATTATATGTGATTTGGTTATATGTCACATCTTTCGTCTTTCCTCACAGAAATACATTTATTCCATATATTATTATTTACAATAAAACATTTTTGTTGATCTGCTGCTTCATGCTTGATGTAAGTACATTTTTCAACAATCCCAGGGCCCAGTGTACATTTTGTTTTCATGCCTATTCAGCTGAATTCCCTGATTATATAGTACGATGTAGAAACCTGCAGAGTTTGGATGACCAGGAGTGGATCCTAAAACTTTATTTCACTCCTCCTTCAGGAAGTAATTTGGAGCAGAAACATGGAGGAATAAAACAGGCAGAGAGAACGGAACAAGGACAAGTACTGTGGCAATTTGCCACAGTACATTTTCCACTCCATCATTAAACATGGATGTCAGTTATTTATGAAGCGGTCCTATTGTAACTGTTGCAGCCCAAATCCACAATATGCCTCAGAGCCCCTCAAAACGATGTCCATTCGATGGGTAAATAAATAGTTGTACTGTGCCGCTCTGTGTACAGCAGCAGTCTCTGGTCGGATGATGCAGAATAAACATTGTTGTTGCTCTGATAAAAAGAGACAATAGAAAATGTAAACAGACGTAGAAGTATGTAAACAGAAGTATTGTAGATTTTGAAACAAAACAGTAAATCATTAACTCCAAGAAGCATTAATGATATTATAAAAAAGGAATGATGAAATATACTTCATAATAATGTTTTTTATTCAAAGCTTTCTTCAATGTATGAGGTTATTAATTCATATTATCTTCACCATGAAGGTTTTTTTTTTTTTAATGGGTATGTGCATTTTACTTCTGTTAACATTGCAAGATGGGGCATTCTTGCTGCCAAAAATATAATGTGAAATCCGCTTTCAAGTGGAAACAACAACTCAGAATCAGTTATAACGTTGATGTTTTTATACACACTATAAAACACAGCCCCTTCTGCTTGCTAAAGCCTGTAATATCCACATTAGGGCATAAGGCTCATGAGGTCTGAGCAAAGGTCGTCGTTCTTCAAGTGCAATTTTATTTATTCATACTAAAATGAGCACTTTGCACACTGTATTTGAAATTATGACATTGAAACAGTTGTGGAACTAGTAGAAAAATATAACTGTTGCACTATACATCACTTTCTTTTTTAGCCTTCTTAAGTTGCAGCCGAAATGCACTTATTGGTCTTTATATAATTACTCTCCAAAGCTCCTTATCTTGACAAAGTCATGGCTTTTATATCCTAAGTAATCTGAAAAAACACACAAAGTCTGAATACAAAAACGATTACACAGTGCCGAAGCCAAGGTGCCATAACCAAAAATGTCCTTGTGAAAGTACGTACACTTAAAATAAAAGAACACTGGCAGCCATTAGGCGCAGGGCAAAATACAAAACATAAAAAGTCCTGCCAACTCTTTCAAAAAATAATGGAGCTATCAGCTGTAATGACATGGTCTCTGCAGCGGGAGACTCTGGGAATATTCAATCTGAAGGCTATAAAAGAGCATTGTCAACCCTGTTAACAGCCGACCCCTAAAAGCAATGTCTGGTTACATGTTAGGACTTACCGGTGGAAGCACTTCCTCTGTGCACTCCATCTACCCCAAGGAGATAGAGTGTGAAGATAATGCACTAAGAAAGATGTCATAGTCACAGCTTAGCCTCCCCTCATACCAATGTAGTCGTTCTCTTGAGGCATCAACAAGGTGTAGGGACACGAAAGTGATAAATCTAATACACGCTGACTGAAAGCTCACAAAGTCAGATGCTGTTAGGGGATCTTTTTCCCCTGTTTTCTTCTCTTTTTTACATCAGTTGAATAAGTGGTGCGTGGTTCAGTCAGACTCAAGCAAAAACAGATTTTTATATTCCATGTTTTTCCACCTTGAGCGTGATAAAATGTTGCCTGGAAACTGTACTCACTGTCAATGATTATTGAGGCCGTCAAAATTGCACCAAAGGCTCCCCGTCGTAGACCGCGCTTGTATCCTCACCTCCGACGACCTTGTGTAACTGAAAAGAGCAAAAATATTATAAGTGTGGATTGTAATATGTTTTTGACAGGGTTATTTCACACGGTCACATGGGAAATGGAGATGTCATTGCACTGTTGTCAGGCTATGAAGCAAACAGATATTTTACATGCCTGTCAGACTGGGGCGGACGTCAGCAGGATCACATCTTTGATACGAGTTTTCCAACAAATACATCAGTGTTTTATACGAAAAAGCAACCAGGAAATACAATTTACAAAAAATGCGTAAGTCAGGAAGAATGACATCAGTCAATGACAAAGTATTGTATCATAATTTAAATCAGCCATTTACTCCTCCATTGTTGAGCATGGGTGAGGCAGGGTGTTGCTTGCATGGTGATTGTGTCCCTCACATTAGCAGGGCTATGTACTTTAAGTGTGACAGTAATGAATGACTTGCTCTTTATGGACAGCAGGGCAGCCAGATAAGTGATGTTGTTCCCAACAAATGATTCTGTTTAAGATGTGCACTCTCACATCACCGGGGCACCAACAACCTCCTGCTGATTAACAACAGCCATCACTTACAGCTAACACTTCTGTTTGTAACTTAAGATAATGAGTTGAATGTTCTTTTTTTTTGTATAAATCACTTGGATGTTCTTTTGTTGTGACATTAAAACCGCTCTGAGAGTGACTGCTTGGCATCTCAGATAACTAATCTTATGAAGCATTTGTGCACCAGTCATTCACCACCTGCCCTTTTTAATGTTAAATGAAGACGGGTGAATTCACAAAAAAGGGATTCCAGCGGCTGATGGCTCCATCATTTGCACATGCAATTTGCCCTGTCTCAAGGTCACAAGAAATATTGATAATAATTGTAGTTATGATATAACAGCCCAAGCTAGTGTGGCAGCTATGTGCAATTAGATTGCAATAATTCATGTGGCAAGAGAGACACCTTTTTCTGGAGTATAACCCAGTCTGCATAAATGTGCTTCAGTCACCACAAACTCTCTCTGAAGGCACTAATAAATCCAGTCTAACTTTGTTTGGCTATTAGCACTGATCCTTTTGAATATGATTAATTTATTCATCTATTTGTAAAGGGTTTAGCCGCACAATACTTATTTGTATTTTTCTTTTTGTGTATTGAATATAAACATACTGTCTACCATATTATTGGTATTTTATGTAATACAACAATTAGTTGAAGACTCTCAGTCCGATAATTGTCAAAAGAAAATTCTGAGTTCCTCCGTATGATGAAAATGTTGTTGCACTTTAAAAAAAAACTCCCCTTATTTATTACATCTCGAGTGCTAAAGGGTGTTGTCAGTCAACACATTTGGGGCTTTGCTGAAATGGCAGATGCTGTCCTTCTTGGCAAGACTTTAAAAAAGTATTAATTATATCTGTTAGCGACATCCGATAAAGCTAACGTGTTAGCAAACATTCGCCTATATACAAATAGTATTGCAGGCTATTATTCATTTAAATCAAGAGTCTGACTTCTCTGTGATCGTAAGTTCAATATTCACTTTTCTTTTGGCTCTGAGAGCTATAAAGCTTTTACAGCCAACAGCGACTATAACAACACCCTCAACACTTTCCTCACCTCCGGAACTACACTTAAGAGCCAGTATGAGTACACACCCCACTGCACTGATTCCAGCCTCAGAGGCACACACACAGGAATATGCAGCCTCCTTGAAAATACACACGGAGGTCATGAATATGGAAATACTGGCCACCTTGGAGTTTTAATATGAAGAATCAGACCTCGATCACCCAAGATCGGAATTTCCCACATGATGTTTTCCAACTGAAATGTGCATGCTAATAAATGCTGTGGACAACATGTACAATATGATTTCTCTTGAAAAATGTGCCATCCTTCAGCTTTAAAATGACTCTTTCATGCTTTTCATTTCCACTTTTCTAAGCACTATGTTTATCACATTGTGATGGACAATAAAGTTTCCTGAATTTGAATCCACACAGCTTTGTCATACACAGAGTTTGGAGGAATTTGAATGTATCATCAAAAGAAACAGCACTATCAGGGCACACTGAGGGAGCCAAGAAGTGATTTTAATGTGCTGGGTTTAACATTCATTGCACCCACAGTGTACATGGATAGGGCTCGGCTCAGTGATGTGTGCTGCCATGTTTCCTCTAAGCCACTGGTGTCCAGTCCTGTGCCCCGGAAGATATGCAGGTTTAAATTCCAGCCAAATTCAACACCAGCTGATTTGTTTCTCTCTGTCTGGTTGAAGGCCTGTTGATTGTTAACATTAGTGGGGGAGGTTTGATTAAAACCTGCACATTGCACCACTGGCAGAATAGTGTGAATCATGTCCTGCACAGCAAACACCCTCCCATCAGCCAGACATGGTGTCGGGGAATGTTGATACATTACACTCATGTCCATCATTCTCAAGGGCTATGAACAAATGCAACACAAAACATGTGTGTTGATCATAAATTGACCAATCAAGACAGTGTTACAAAAACACAGATCTTTTACACTAGGAGTGCTAGTATTCTGCAGACTAACAGACTGCCATGGGAAATTAATAATGCATTTGTTTGAAGTTATTAGAAATGATGGGATATAAAAAGAAACCAATATGTATTTAACACAATCTGCAATTGTTTTTGAAATCCCTTGACAATTTACAATGTTTATATTTTTGCATGATTTGCAATTCTGTGTTTTCGGCTGCTGCAAGGTAGGTGTCAGGTCACGGTGCTGGTCAGGTATAAATATTCATAAATCTTGTGTTCATTTTTTGCATTATTTAAATCCTAAATGTCATGGCGCTCTTACTGTTCACCAGTTACATTACACAAAAGTAACAGGTACTGTACTAAAACTGGGCTGAGCTCTGTGTGAACACACCAGGCTGAATGATTGAGTGTGATTTGCACTGATGGCCTTTTTTACTCAGAAAAAGTCAGACTCTGTAAAGTAATAGTGTTTAAGGACTGATAGGATGTGATGGATGCTATCTTTAATTGAGAGTGTATCTGTGTCCTTCTTTGCTCCGCAGAATGACCCAGAAATGACAACTCCGTTCAACTCATTCAGCCCGTGTGAATCTCAGAAAACTCAAAAGGACATTTCTTTAAAATGTTGTTTGGTTGAGCTTTCTATAAATATTTTAGGCAAAGTTCCATTCCTGTTGATTCACTCAATTTCACAACACTGTTAGATTACATAGACATATACCTTATGTTTGATCAGTTTAATAAAAAAGATTTCTAATATAAAACTTAAAATTAATTGTTCTTAGTTTGCGAGATGTATTCCATCCTGTGTTGTGACAACACATTTGCGTTTAAAGAACTATCATCATTATGATATTTTTTTCAGTGCTTTTCATTAAACATAAAACCAAAAGAGAACATAGTGTGCTCATTTTCAGGTCCATATTTGTATTTTGTGATTCAACTCTGACATGTCTCCATGCTTTAATGTTCAAAAAGGTCTTTCTTTTTCTCATACTGCCACCTCTGTTCACCCTCTGTCGGAAATCAGAGCCCAGTCTGCTCTGATTGGTTAGCAGGCCGGCTCTGTTGTGATTGGTCAGCTGCTTAGAGATGTCCCGCCTCTTCGCCTATCATGTACAATGTGTTGGATAGAAATGTGATGTCAGTGATGTCACTTTGTTACGGAAGTAAACAAAGGAGTCCAATGAAGGCATTTCAGGCAGGGGGGTAGTGTGTGGGAAATACATTTCCTCTGCAGGCAACTTGGAAATGTCAGCCTTTGCACACCATTTACATGCGCAAAAACATATATAACACACTACAGGACAGTGAAAAGCCCCTCAGCATAATAGGGAATATTTGAGAGCATACAGGAGGTTGATGAGTGATGACACATGTGATTATTACATAAAGCCCCCAAGTATACCCTTTTTGATTTCTATTCTTCACACACTAAAGACTGATTTCATTGAGAACAACAGATATGAAGATGTTCTCTGAAAAAAAGATTTCTTGAAGAATTCATCTATTGGCAAAAGAAGGCTTGTAAAGTAATTTAATATCTTCCTTAATATTACACAAAAAACACTTTAGATATCCACACACAGTAAGCACACAATGCATTGATGGAAAAGGCTTTTGTCAGAATAATTAATAAACCACTTATAATTCTGGTTGCAGGATATTGTTTTTCTGCTGATATGAAAACCATGTCTTATTAATTGTGGCTTTTCATTTTGTATTAGGTCATTTGAATTCACAGGGTATTGTTGCTGGGATGCTAAGAGTTAAAGATAATGAAAAACTTGACGTGTATAGCTCTGCCCAGATCCTTGGAGTTCTGATTTCAATTGCTATGCACAACTTGATTTTCAAGGTCTGGAGTCTTTCTTGAATGAATGCTTGGAATCTGGCTCTGGGGGTTAACAAGGATGCTCCATATACTGTTTAACAATTCAGCCCATGCTCACCCCACGTGACGGCGCAAGCAATAGGGCCTGCACTTGTTTATATCTCTGGATAAAGCATCCCACTGGCCGCAAATTAAGCATTCAGGCTCAGCAGCCTTGTTGTTCACCAGTATGACGTGTTTAGAGTACTAAATCCGACTCTGCGCCCTAGGTACACTATACAATCTTGTTTGGGAGCCTCATAAGTTCTAAAGCTGTCATATCCTTTGAAATGACTTCAATACACATAATACAATCTAGATATAGAAACAAATTCATCCCTGTCTTTAAATGGAAAGACTTTCTAGGGTTTTGTTCGAGAGTAATTACAATTTAAAGTTAGAGCTTTTGGCACACAATAAGATAGTTTTTAAAGTACGATAAAATTGTGTTCGTCTTGTCAATTTGTAGAAAAAGCCTAGGCCATTCAATTTTAGTGTTTTCCAAGGTTGAAACCACCTACAGTATATAACAAATATTCAAGAAAAGTAAAATTTGCCACATCCCCAGACATGTGTAAAACCTAACTTTTACCAATAACCCTATTTCTGAGAAAAGTGACCGAAACACCTGAAACTAATTCATAGTGTTTATATTACACTTGCAGAATTACCACTTATCCACACTGGGCACTAACAGTCAGCTTGCCAGTGCAAAGTTGTCAGTGGTGTAAAGCAGATCAATAACATAAAAATATCCACATTTTGTATATTTCCTGCAATCATCTCAAAAGTAGCAAATATGGAAAGCTTTTGAGTCAGATGTATGAGCCAAACTACTTGAAGGGGCCCTATAACAGTATGCTCATTTTCAGGTTTCATAATTGCATGTTTTACCTCTACTGTAACATGCTTCACTATTTTTAGGCATAAATTATAAGTCTCAGATATATAAAAATAAATAAAAACATGTCTACGATGTGTTTTACTCAAAATACCAAACAGATCATCCATTCTAGCCATGCCTCATATCCCTCTATTTCAGCCCTTTTAGAGAAGTGCTGATGCATGCCTGCTCAGAATTATACCGAGAGTTTCTCAGCTAAATGCTGCCGTGATTAAACGCCATATCATGCTCAAACCACATCAAGGATTATTTCTGAAACAGTATGGAGCTCAAATGCTTTTTCTCTTGCGGGTTTACCACAAGGTGGGTATGTACCTTTTTATATCCTGCTTTCTTACACATATTCTCTCCAGTACAGGTTAGCTCAGAGTTTTAGCGATGCTTGCTAATGTAAACAAAGACCATATTACGTCCAAAACATGTTGCGCATTGTTTCTGATAGCGACATTTCTGATAAGGCCGTGGGTGTAAAGCCAGCCCACATTTCCGATATTATTTCATATCGGCAGCAAATCTGCATCAGCTCCGTTGTAGCCCCGTTTTTAGAGATTTGTGTACGGAGCAATAGAGAGAGGTTTTTTGTTAGGAAAATATCACTCGTCACCGGCTTGAGCTTCAATAATCAGGATACATGTATTTATTATCCTTGCAAGAATGTTTCTGACACTTTGTGAGTTCCCTGACACACCGGGCACACATATTTATGTATAAAATACATTAAAAAGTGCATTTTGCATGATAGGAGACCTTTAATGTTCAAAAAGGTATTTATTTTTCTCTCAATGCCTGTGCTGCAGAACCTCTTTTCACCCTTTGTCTGAAACCAGAGCCCAGTTTGCTCAAATTGGTTAGCTGGCCCGTGCTGTTGTGATTGGTCAACCTCTTATGGCGCATTTCCACTGCAGGGCCTCGCTCGGCTTAGTACGGTATAGTTAGGCCTTGGTAGGCCAGGCTCACTTTATGCT
>NW_011357368.1:6492499-6502241 GCF_000735185.1 Notothenia coriiceps
ATTTAACCGAAGTGAGAAGGGCCCGTTGAGACAATCAGACACACCAGGGAAACTAATGGCAGGAAGGCACACACAGGAAGTAGGACCAGACAAGACACAAGGAGGAAAACATGCAACAGGGAACACAGAACAGCAAAATAAAACCAAAACTTAACACAGAAAACTCAAATCCTGACAGTTTGTTGGAGGTTGGCTGGCAATGCCAAATAACAACTTTAGATAGGCATGCTGCATGTCGACACTAGCACTGATGTACTTAGTTTTAGCTGCATGAAGATTACTTTACCACCAGTAATAATTTGATTCTTTGTGCTACTTGCTCTGAATTGTGTATCCAATTGCATTGTTAGTCATTTACTGTCTCTCTTTTATACATACACACAGAAAACACACACAGATGAATAACGCTCTCCTACTCAGCTTTATCACAAACATCTGCCTAAGTCAAATTCAATGTAATCTCTAACAGACCCTAACAGACTTTGCATATGAATGCAGGACCTGAAGCAGAGACATGATTTTGGGACCAAAACGTTTTTTGTTTTCAGTTTGTAGTCTGTGATGAATTGACAAATGACTTATCAGTAGGTTTTAGTGGCAGGTAAACAATTCATGTAGAGGACCAAAGATTGGCCGAAATGCTATTCTGCTTTGTCCGATGGTAATTCGTTTTTGTATTAGCTACTGTAGGCCACAAATTGGCTTCTTGTGAAACAATCAGATCGCAGAAGTAGTTTTTCAATTCCAACTCAATCTTGCATTTCAATTTGCTAATTCGACTGTAAACAATTGCCAGCACATGGGAGAGGGTGTATTTACCCACAAACCATTTGTCCAGATAGCTACACCGAAAACCACAATATATCATCTGTTGGCTCTAAAGGCTAAATGGTGGTCAGACCAAGGCCAATGGGTTTTCGAGATTGATTTATTTTACAATTAGTTCTGGTCCTAAATAAAAGGATAACACCAGTATGTTTGGGCAACATCTTATTTTTATTTTGATATAACTCTTGGTGGATGATAAAGAAATGCAAATGGAGGGTCTAGGCCCATTTGTTACATGCTAATGGCTTGTGAGTGTTGGGCTGGACTAATAAATAATGATTTGTTGGTTATTAGTAGGGCTGATCAACTTGAAACATGTATCTGTAAACTACCTTTTTACCCTTCTGGCACTTTTCTTATTTCTGTGTTCATCTTTTTTCATTATCTTAAATGTATGATGTGTATTTCTGAAGAGCAGAGATGGTTGACAGCATAATGATGCTTACAGGGATATGCTGTGCTGCCAAGATATGTTGATCTTCTTACTTTTTTAGTTCTGCATTTTGATTACTGGCCTCATCAATTCCAACATGATGAAGATACTGTGGATGTGGTTACTGTTGTAAAAACCTATGAAGCGGTCTACTTAATAGGTCGCAGCAATTAAACAAGGAGGTGCAGTAGATAAGTTGTTCCAACTAAAACATCAGATATCAGTAAAAAAGTGAGAAAGGAAGATAGCGAGCTGCTCTAATGTTTATTGCACCCCTGTAATGTAGCACCCCATGATTGAATTTGCCACATATCCTAATCTAGAGTAGTTTAATGGGTAGTCGATTCATCAAAGGTAAGTAAGCAAGTTAGTGTTGCTTTAGTGAAAGAAATACTTCTTTCTGTTTCGTTAGAGGGAATTGACATAATGCCAACAAGCCCAAAAATTAAACTTTAATACCGATAAGATGAAAGGGTCAGCGGAAAACAAGGTAAAAGTTGAAATAATCTGAACTTTGAGTGCAGCTCTAGGTGACAATTTCCAGTGGTGCGCTGGGCCAGGGGTAGCGCTTCCACACAGTGGGGTGGCACTGTTCTCTCAATAGAAACACAACGGAAACGTCAGTTCAGAGCTGTTTTACTGCTATCAACTGAATGCAGCTTTATTCTCATTAAGGAAAACAACTCTGATGAGCACACACTGCTCCATGGCATACACAAAATCTGTCTTTTAATATTGTTTTGACTGAGAAGCCCCTAGCATCAGAAATGACCCACTTTAGGTTTTAGAGCACTCTTTTGGTACACATATGGGGGAAAAGTAAACTTGCATGAACACAGGGAGAACATGTAGATATAACACAACAGCTCCGGTAGGTTAAGACCTCTTTGCTCTGAAGATACAGTGCTCAGTCAACCAACACATCGCATTCAAATGATTTTCTAGTTTACTGGACTCGAGAGTTTAATGAAGCTTGTTCTGACAGGTCACACTGTCAGCAGGGGCTACTGTGCACACTGACAAACTCTCAGCTCTCCTTAATGCTTGTGTGACAGTGTCACCAAATCTATTTCTGTGGGTTTCTATAGTATCGCCGGAAGGGC
This sequence comes from Notothenia coriiceps, assembly GCF_000735185.1. Taxonomy (NCBI): domain Eukaryota; kingdom Metazoa; phylum Chordata; class Actinopteri; order Perciformes; family Nototheniidae; genus Notothenia; species Notothenia coriiceps. The sequence continues at coordinate 6,494,864 of NW_011357368.1, forward strand.
TGACTTGTACCTCCTCAATACAATAACTACGGGGGCCATGGGGATTCCACATTGTGCTTACAATAAATGTTTTTATGAAGCAATAAGATATTACACAAATACTTTATGATCTCAGTGATTGGAACTCCGAGTTAATTAAATAGTTACTTCAGGTTTACATGATGGCACAATAATTATTTTTGTTATCTACCTACCCAATCCGTCTTAAACTCTGTTCGGCTCTATTATAGATGAATGAAAGAATGTTGACATAATTATTTTGTACTACACACTGACAAACAATATTTATTTATTTAACTACTATGTGCCTGCCATAGCATATATTATACACCTAAAATGCCCTATTGACACATGCAGTTTCCTTACATCGATTTAAAGAATGTTTACTAATTCAACCCTTTTGTTCAATACATTTATATATTGTGATTTTTCCGCTGTTCTACCTGCCTTGCTCTCTTATGCATGCCTGCATTATATGGCTGGGAGCTTCCAAAGCTGAGCCACATCCCCAGACACACAGCAATTACTGCTTTATATGAAATACACTTTTACAACTGTATTACTGACAGAATAGCATCAATATCAGACGAATAATTTTAGATGTACAAAGGTCTTTTTAATAGATAAACATTTTTTTAGATAACTCAATGAAGCACATGTACAGTACTGACCCACTTTTCCATCAAAGCAGAGTACTACTGAGCCCTCACCCTAATAATTACCCTAACCCAATTTAATGAAAAGCTCCATTGATTTATCTTTTACTGTAGTATTCCAATAATATTTTAATGATTACCATACCATAATTATTATAGTTGAAAGTACTCCTCATGGTGTACTTTTTACGTGAACCCTTGTATAAGTATAATACAAACTTAAATTGCTATTCAATCAAATCGATAAATATTATTGGAAACATGCAAACAACTTTTGCTGTTATTCAATGGATCCCGTATACCAGTGGTCTTCACTATTTTTTACATGCAAGCCGCATTGATAGGACAAAGTCAACAGGAGAGCCACTTATCACCCCTTTGTTTAGCCTACTGCCATGCGAGCCACCAATCAAAGCTTGGCGAGCCGCGCAATGAGGAACCCTGCCGTATACAGTACAGTTAAAGCTTATTCTGTGTAATTCAACATGAATTGTATTTATTTTCCTTAAATTAAGGAATTTTACCAAAAGCAATTCTGTGTCAATGCCTTATTGTTGTGAATATGGTTAAAATATCTGCAAACATCAGCATGAACATAATCCTCAGGATCAATGGCATAATTCAGAGAGGCATCACCAAGCACGTATTCTGACAGAAAAGGTCAAAGCTATCATCAACCATCCACACTGAAAGAGCAGAGAGGAGGGGACAGGGGAGAAGGGAATAATGATGGGAGCGATAAGTGTCCCATCTTTCCTGACATATATAAGAAGGCGATCAAACCAAATGCAAGACAAACACGCACACACTGAAAACTTAAAGGGTGAGGATTTTTACCAGAGCAGTCCACTATTTTCATCTATTTTGACTTGCCAAGATCTCTGCAGAATATTGACTGTTGGTAATTCTTGCTGTAAAGTTGCAGATCTGCAGAGTGTCTGGCGCATTTAGATTACTGTAGCTGTAAAACACAGCTTTGACTTTGCTTTAATCTTGGCGATCAAATTGATTTCCATTACACTACAAAATATTTCTGATCAAAGCACTTTTTGCCAAAAATAAACGTATTGACTGGTTACTGATAGCAGTTTGTAGAATACTTCAAAGTAATATTGATTTTCCCCATTGGAAAATGTGACTCTGGATAGACTTCCTATAATAGATCAGGCTCAAAAGTACATACCGTAAAGTTCTAGCAAACAGATCTTACAATTTGAATGATAAAGTTACTGCCCTTGAGAATGACATATCGCTCATCTGTCATCCCTATCACCAGGAAATCATGATTTGTCAATGCCCTTCAAAAGTGTTATCAATGACTAATACATTTGTTTTATGATGCAACAAAGCTATGTTTTAAGCACAGCAACTTGGTTAGCTTCAGGGAAAGATTGGGTGATTGCTAAAGATTAAGTACATAGTTAAGGCAAAAGACTTATTAGATTTGGGTTTAAAATACGTTTGTTAAGGTTATAGGACCTTTATAGTCATGGGCCATGGCTATAATGATAATGATAATCACATGTCTGTCTGCTATATGTCTGTCTGTGGACACATTTTGTCCAGATAATATCGTAAAAATTATGCAAGAACGATTCAAAAAACGTTACTGTGTGGTTCAGATCAAAATGAATGACTTTGGCATCATGGCTAGTGTGATCCTATCGCAAAATTGTATTAAAAGGTCTCCTACAGTATCATGCTATTTTTAGGCATATATTATAGGTCTCAGATATATAAAAATATATATAAAAAACATGTCGATCACCCATTCTAGCCATCCCTCATACCCCTATATTTCAGCCCTGTTACTAAAGTGCTGATTCAGGGTATAAAGCTTTAAAAAAAAAAAAAATGAATAAAAGAAAGAGGGAGAATTCTACGCAGATAGAGCTAAATGCTGCCGTGATTAAACGCCATATCATGCTCAAAACCACTTCAAGGATTATTTCTGAAACAGTATGGAGCTCAAATGCTTTTTCTCTTGTGGGTTTACCACAAGGTGAGAACCTTTTCATATACTGATTTTTTACACATACTCTCTCCAGTACAGGTCAGGTTAGCTCTTTTTTGTTTTGCGAGATCTCGCAAAACCCCGTTGCAGTTTGTAGACGGTCCCTAAACACTCCTCTCCCTCCTCAAGCTGCAGATTGTGACCAATTATTGATGTTTAGCTCGGATTACGGCGCGTATCAAACTGTTCTGATTAAAACAACTCTGTAGCTCGTTGTCTATCTTGCTATGATTATAAAGTCATGTTGTTTGCATTTTTACAACGTTATGTTCATGAGTTATTGATCCGCGAAATTCGAATCTGTCAATAACTCAGCTCAGAGGGACGTGCTGTCCCCTCGCTCTGAGTGTTCTCTTGAGGTGTCTTCACTTATGTGAAACCCTTTATATATACATAAAGATGCTTCAAGATGTTTTACATAAAGATTTATACTTTTTTTATTTGTGAAACCCGTGCCTATTGCCAAGCACTGATGTTATATATTTATATTTAATGCCAAGCTCAAAGTAAAATCGATGAACCGCTCCATTGTTGTGGTTTATGTGTTGCCGTAGCAGACCGAACTGACCAAGTTGAAAGTCTACATTGAGCTTAAATGAAAAGTATAAACATTTTTTTACAATATTAATTTTTTTCTTCTCCCATGTCCCCTACAGGGGCTCCCGTGCGATTTATCCCACTGAAGTCTTCTGTGTCGCTGTTAACAATCCGCCAATCTGTTGGAAAATGAACCTGCATGTCTGCCTCCGGGCTTCCGTCAGACTCACCATCAAATCAGCTCCATTAGACGGCCCTTTCTGAATCCCCGACAGGTTGGTTTTGGTACGTCACTGAAGCCCATGCTTGGTCGATCCATCGACCAAAAAATCTTGAAAGTTTCATGACACATCCTCCCCGTTGCCTGCCTTTTTTCTTTTATCGGTGGTGACAGCAGTAGTCAGTTGTCAACAGAATTGTATACAGTGCCCTCTCTTGCCGTAGTTTGAACGCAGTCAGCACAAGAATACAATATATAGGGTCGTTCGAATAAAGTCGCAGGACCAGCCCAGACAGCTAAAAAAAAGCGCGACTTAAAGTCCGGAAAATAAGGTAGGTTGTTTTGGGCACAATGGGGCGAAGTCCTCGAGCCTAGTTCAGGCGGATCCCATTCTCGACCCAAATAATACATTAACACGTGACGCACCTCGTCCCTGCTTACACCAACCACACACATTCTCCTAATACCTGGACGTTATTTATAGCTGCGAGTCTGCCTGCCTTCGCTAATCTGCTGCTGCCGCGTTCGTGCTTGCTGCGTTTACAATTGCTACTGCTGCTGCTGCTCACCGCCCCACCTGCCACCCCATCATCCACCTGTAGGCTTTCGGGGCAGGGGCGGAATCTACGACCAAATATTCATGGGGTGGCAGAGGGTGGCAGAGATTTCAGGTGCATCCTTCCTGGCAGAAGTATATGGCTTAGATGTTATCGCAGTCATTATCAATCAATGTTATACTATGGAAAGCCTACTTATTTGATATTTTAATCAATAATTTAGGTGACATTTTGTGGCACATCAAGGTAAAGCCTTAAATATAAATATACTACGGTGGCACACGTAATTTTAAATGAATTTTAACTGAATGAGTTGTGGTTAACTCTTAGACCAGCAGGGGTACCAAATATGCAGACTGCTGCAATAAGTACAATTAATTAACTTGTCCATCGTGTGTGTTCCTGTATGTAATATGATAATATTATACATCCTATTATTCCCTATCAGTCTGTAGATCACTGTTACTGATTCACATATTCAGTGTTTTATTACAATAAATTATATTTTTTGGAGGAGTTATGAATGAGTTCCTCAAGGAGTGACTTGGCTCAACCTTCCTTCAGAATTTGAAATACCAGTAATTCTATCAATAATTCAAAAGAATCAAAGGAACAGTTCCAGCGCCCCACACTTCATTGCAAAAGTTACATACTTGCTTTCATCAGAAAGAACAAGAATTACAAGAAATGACACTCATACAGCTTAGGTTAAAAACGTGTATTAAGCTAAAACATACAATCGCTGAGTTATTAATGCCAGTGGAAAGCCTTACCATCTGCCTAGTTAAATTCGAATAGTATAGTTATCTTTTTTTTGGCTGGGCAGTGAAGTTTTTACACACCGTCTTATAGTGTGACTTTCTCAGGACTTGACAGTTTTTTGGGGGCGACCCCCACACAAGAGAAACATGGTAAGTTTACACGATGTAAAGGTCATCTTCTTAAACAGTTTATTATTCTCATGCTCATTCCCGTGAGCCAGAGCAGTCAGTTGGCGATGCTATGAACAGTCTGAATGTGGCTTACCAGTCTTGATCAGCAAAACGCCGACACAAACTTATATAAGATGTTAAAGCTATGGTCGCGATTTTGATTCTGCTGAGTACAGCCAAAACTTGACAGGCCTCTTCTCTGTCATAAGTAGACCGCAAACAGTTGCGGCTCCAGAGTATTTGTGTTTGGTAATCTATGTAGGTAACATACAGAGGCGGGGGCTCAAGTCAGTATTCTGCAATGGTAAATTTACATACAGCCTCCCTTAGACAAGTGAAACCACGCAGTGAGGTTTAGAATTATTTCCCACTGTTCAATCCTAAATTGAATCTGTATGATAAAAGGGCACATTTGTCTCTTGTATAAATAAAAGGAGGACTTTTTTGAAACTAATCTGAACATCAAAAGCGTAGGGATGTAACTGACTAATACCGAATATCGCTGTACGCGGTAAATAAACTTCCCAATACCGTCGTGGGAGACTGACAAATTACCGCGATTTAAAAAAAAAATTAATTTTTAAAAGAATATTTTTTTGTTTTGTAAAACACTTTTTTTTTTTAAACCTTGTATTTACAACAGGTGGTCCCATTGAGACCTCATCGATCTTTTTTCAATAGAGACCTGTCCAACATGGCAGCCAAGTAGGTTTACAACCATGAAAGATAAAACAACACCAAAAGGACATCGTATTTACAGGGCCACATTTAACACACCTAGAGACATGTACGAATATTTATGATCTCGGACATGTCAAGTACCTGGCGTTAGACTTTTTTCGCTGTCCGTCATTTTTGACCAGACAGGATCGTCAAATAATCCGTCATAATCCTTATTACGCCGTCGGGGTCTGAAAAGTGTGCACGATAGAGGCATGCTCGTGAACTGTCAACGGGGGGGTGTTATGCCGTGTGTGCATGCCTCGCGGGACGCGCACGGAGCGTAAAGCAAAAACCTCCCAGACATGGTATTGATCTGTCGGGCAAAGTACGGATTTGGACAACTATATCATTTCCTTTTGGAGGGCATTGCATAACACGATAATACCAGAGCCCTGGCTGGCGGGGAAACGTTGGCCTGTTCCGAGGTTTGTTCCTAAATCTGTCAAATGTTACAGACTGCCTTTCAGAATTTTCACGTCATGTTAATAAAATATTCGGCTTACAGCGACCACTGGTGTCCAGCAACATAAGTCTAAGCGAGAGAGTTTTTCCAGAGCAGGATATTGTTGAATAGCCCAAACATCCCCAGTTTTAATAATCACCTGGAAATGTGGACATTCTCATATTCCTAAAAACCTGGTTCTGATGATGCTAGTGAGTGACTAGTGAGTTTGAGTCTGAGTTTTACTCGAAAAACTGAAAAGTGAAACTTGATTTATTTTGATTGAGGGTCTGATTATTAAATGTCCTTTGTTTATTTGTGAGATGCAGTGGCAAACTATAAGAAAATGCTTACTTTGTTGATGGTAGTATGGTAGGTACCAAAAACCTGGTTTTCTTGTTCCAGTCTGTTACTGTCCAACTTGTTTTTGACACTTTAAATACTGCTATCCTACAAAAATCTGCAAAAATCGTTTATTATGTAATAAAAAACATTTTCCGAGTAAATGTTTTATTGAAAAATAAATGTTATGATTTTTTTCCTTCCCTTGTATTATTCAATATGCGATATAATACGTACCCGTGTGGACTTGTTATCGCGATATTATCGTACCGTGGGAGTTTTTGGTATGTTCATCCCTATCAAATACACATTCTGGTGCTCTCTTGAAAAAAAATAAATAAATATGATTTACTTAAAGACATAAACACGACGTATTTAAAAAAATGAATGCCATTGTTAGTTTTTTGTGTTACTCTTGTTCCTGAAGCTGCTGCTGCTTCTCACAGAGAGGAGAGGGAAGAGGCTGTGTGAATCTTTTACATTGTGATTTAAGGTGGAAAGCCCCCACTTTTCTGATGTGTCAAAATGAAAGACAGCCCAACATACTTAGTCATTTCATCAAACCGTGGGTCTTAGAGTTGTACCCGATGTATTAGTATGTGACTACAGAAAAGTATTTTCCGTCGGGACATTCCTTGCAACAACACCCCCCCACAGCCGTTATCGTGATTCTGATTGGCCAGAAGACATTATAAGATGTTATATGAGAAGCGACGATCAGTACGCTGACAAAATTTTCAAAACTGTTTCTGTATTTTCCAGACAAGTGCTACTGTCAATCTTATATGCTGTCTTTGCAATTTACCGCGCGAGTTGGCAGAGCTTTGTTTTGCTACTTTAACATCATTTTTTCATGGTGGGGATAAGGCCATTTATTGGTATAGGCGTAGCCTGCCCAGCATACCCTGACTGCAAATACCTAATTCCTGGTCTGCTCCAGTGGTTAGTGGGGAGT
>NW_011357368.1:6502286-6514151 GCF_000735185.1 Notothenia coriiceps
CTGAATTAGGGCATGAAATGCTGGAGGGACTACCCGCCCAGACTCTGTCGAGACTCTGTTAGATGCCAGCGCCCACCCTATAGCACTCTCAGCGCAGGTCCCCACCCCATCCTGTTCTGGATGTGTCCGTGAACACTGGTGATGTAGGAGGTCCATCCGTCCAGTGAAGACCCCCATCCGGAGGTGGGCTAAGGGAAGGTCCGGTTTTGGACAAAATTAACATGTGATCACTCCGGTCCAATGACGTACTTCGTCTCAGCTGGAATATTAATGGCCAGATTGAAATACAACATCGAACCCATATTTCTCGGTCAATGACAAGGAGATGTTTTGAAGAGTGACAAAACACTGTCCAACACATTTAAAAACTCACATTTAAGCTATTAAGCAGATATTTCACCGTAGTATGCAGCCTTGCACCTTCTCCACTGGCGAGCGGAAACAACGGTGGCATGCCAGCGCTCCGATCCGGGTATCCCTGCACAGAGCAATAAACAGTGTACATGCACTTGTTATATCTCTGGATATATCACACTGCATCCGCACTGGGCCCGATCAAATTAAGCATTGTCAGCGCGCGTGCGCTGTCAGCACACATGGGTGGTTCTCACCTAAGCGATACAGCCACGACCAGCAGCGCGTTGAAGCTGCAAGGTATAAACCCACTCTGGCGCCTAGGTACAGCGATCAGATCTGTTTTGGGGAGCCTCATAGTTTCTAAAGGCTGGCCTATTTCCATCCCTTCCTGAATGACTTCATACACAGTAATTTAAATTCTATATATTTATTAGATAACAACATTCAGCCCCGGTCTTTACATAATGGACACATGAACTTTTCTACAGGGTTGTTTAGTATCTGATACGAGAGAGTCAACAGATTACCAGATTTAACCAGTCTACCCTGTAGGAGAGAGCATTTGCGCATCATCTAATACGGTGAGGCCGTTTATAGAGAGAATACGATATGAAAATGGGTGGTCACGTACTGTGCTCAAATTGTGAGACAAAAGCTAGCATTCAATTTAGTGTTAGCCAAGAGTGACACACCCCACCTACAGTAATCACTTACAACCATATTTCAGAAACAGAAAATTTGGCCCACACCCCAGACATGTTAAAACCTAATTTTACCAAATAACCCTATTTTCTGAGAAAAGTGACCGAAAACACCTGAAAAACAAGTTCATAGTGTTGATATTACCACTTGCAGAATTAGCCACTTAATCCACACCTGGGCAGCTAACAGTCAGGCTTGGCCAGTGCAAAGTTGTCATGTGTAAAGCAAAGATCAAGTTAATCATAAAAATATCCACCATTTGTAATATTTCCTGGCAATCAATGCTCGAAAAGTCAGAGCAAATATGGAAAGCTTTGAGTAAGAGTATCCCATGAAGGGCCTAATATCAACATGCAGTTCTGCTACCATTTTCAGGCGTGTTCATAATGCGAGAGGTCTTTACCCTCCTACATGCCGGTCATGCAGTCTATTGCTCTTAATCACATATATTTTTATGTGCACACATTAAGATGTCCACTATCCAGAGGTTTCTTTACAGAATGACCCCATGAGCACGAAGGACGATGTCACACCCGTATAAACAAATGTGCAATCGTATGTTGATATGGAGCGTCTAAGAAAGTTATCAGACTAAATTCCAGCATCATATCGACATTTTCTAAGCACCACACAGCACATTGCCTCATATCCCTCCTATTTCAGCCGCTTTTAGAGAAGATGCTGGGCATCCCCAGAATTATCACCGCAGAGTTTTCTCAGCCTCAAATCACATAGCACTGTCCGACTTAAAACAGCAGGAGTCGGCTATGAGCGGCGCTACCGTGCGCATATTGCTAATGCACACCTTTTGTCCATTCCGTCTTATCAGTTGTTCTCCAATAAACCACCACAAGGATGATTGTCTGCAAACAGTATGGAGCTCAGATGCTTTCTCTCTTGCGGGTTACGTTAATCCACACAACCCTGTGAGAGAGAGTAGACGTTATTAACTCTAGTGAGGATCTTTAGAGCGTCTTAAAATGATGTCCGCTGCTTTCTTACACCACATATAACCCCTCAGAACAGGTAAGCCTCCCAGACTCTTTCATGACCGACATATCGTCTGAGCTCAATGTAATAAGCATAAGACCATAGACTTTTCTGGGAGTTCTGCTCCCATGCAAACGCTTAAAGAGTGCGCATTGCTATCTTCTGATATGCGACCGCACTAATGTGGTCTCGCGCTGTGAGTACAAAGCCAGCCCATCATTTCTGCGATTATATCTTCATATCGAGAGTGGAGCGCAGCCCATGCAAGAGCTGTTTCAGTCCTCCGTCTGCCTACCAAAGCGGATCTTTTTTTTTTAATAGTAGGTGCTGTTTGTATCGGAGCGCAATATAATATAGAGAGATTGTGAGGTATTTTCGAATATGGATAACACATAAGGCGACCCTCAATATATCACAGCACACTGGCACAATGGTCGGCGGTATGGCGATCCTCACAAGGTCACGTGAGGAATCAATGCCATATGAACTTTTAATATATCCCCTCTAGCAAGAATGTTTCTGCGACACTTTCTTGGATCACCCTTTGTGTATGATGTCTTCCAGACACAAGCCGCGGTTTGTGTAACGCAGCGAAGTGACACACACATGACTTTCAACTGTTGTTATCTAGCCCCTAAGAATACAAAGTAAATAGAACTTGGCATAGATATGGTGGACTTTTGCCATGCATATAATGTTACTATGAAAGGAGTAATTCTTTTGCCTCCAAATGCGAAATGGCCCCTGTGCTGCAGAACGCCTTTGCAAACCCTTTGTCTGAAACACAGAGCCCAGTGCCCTGCTCCAAACTCTGCGGTTAGCTGGAGTGCTTTCAGATCGGATTCAAGCACCAAATGGCCCTTATGGCGCATTTCACCCCTGGCAGAGGGTCGCCGCGGTGGAGATCTCAGTGACCGGTGTGGAGTCGTTATGCAACATGCTTTAATCAGCGAGGCCTTTGTGTGAGTGCCCACCAGTTGCGCGACTCAACTTTATGCTGTGTTTCCATTTACAGTTGGTTATGAGGAACTGGGAAAGGTGGCCAGCCGATAGCTATATCTTATAGCAAACGCAGTGTCACGGCGCGTCAGAGACACAGTGACGTCCATGACTCAATGAGCGCATACAGCGAACAAATCGCAACAGTGCAGCACAGAACATGAAGTTATGGCGGCGCTGTCAGAGCTCACTAGAGCTCCTTCACTATCATTGTTCAGCAATATCACACTAGACAAAAGTTAAACCACAAACCATCGAGACTCGTCTGTGTCATGGTGAATACAGTCGCTGGTTCATTTAGGTCTGTATCCGTTGTTGTGAGTGTGGACGGTCGGAGCATATACTGCGTTAGCTTAGCCGAATCTCCATTCAGAAAACATTTTAAAAGGTTTTTCGCCTGCCGTCTGTCTGCAGACTTGTCAAAGCATTAATTCATGGTTTTTACTAACCGGTATTCAGTATGTTGTTAGTTCGGCTTCATTTTGAAACGTGTATTACAATTAAATTAGGGTAACATATGTTCATTTTGTTGTAGTTGCCAGCGATTCTTTCACTAGTTTAGCATACTCAGCCCGGTTGTTGGCCCGGAAAGAACCTCGATTTTGGAGAGCCAGAAAACTGTGAAAAAGTATCCGCTAGCCGGAACTACGCCTAGTGGAAATGCAACCAAAAACGGTCCGGGCATGGCACGCTTAAACCGCGCTGTAGTGGAAATGCGCCATTAGAGATGTCCCCCCCCTTAGCCTATCACGTACAATGTGTTGGAGCTCTATCCAATAGAAGCGCAAATGTTATGTACGTATAGAGATGTCATTATATGGTAGAAGTAAACAAAGGAATCCATTGGAGGCATTTCAGGCAGGGTGTGGGAGAGAAACCCCCATTGAGTCCACTGGAACTATGAGTTCAATGTGCCCATGTATTAGATGAAATGACTCTGCACATATGTCGGAGATGAGAGAGATGGTTCTTATTAGAGCAATTAATAGATGTTATCTCGTAGTGATGGCAGGGGAAAAGCCGGATCACACAACTTCTAGATAATTCCTCTGACAACATATTACATGCATAATTTAGCACAAGATCTCGCTGAGGTGAGTCTCTGAGGATGACATTCAAGAAAAGACACATGTCCTTATTTCATATTTTTAGCTCTCCCTTATAAGCTATTTGGCACTGCAGGACGACGTGGATGGCGATCGACCAAAGTGTGAACTACCTTTCCTTTTTATAATGACTCCTTACTTCAATTAAACTCCTTACATTTTACACAAATCAATACAGAGGAGTCTATAGAAATGTCAATACCTGCTGCTTAGACTGCAGCTGCAGAGAAGCTGAAGATAGTACAGCATCCCCCATGTGTGTCTGGCTAACAAGTTCCCCCCTTTGAACTCAATGCAGGCTTTCTTTTGTGAAATACCAAAGCATTGATTAATCCATCTTTACTGATCTGAATTTTCTCTGAGATGTAATGCATCCCTTTGAAATATTCAAAGTGGAGCTCTTGGAATAACTATTATATGGACCTTTGCTCTCCTAGGGGCACGCAATAAAAGTGGCTGCATACAAATGAAGTATCAGCAAGGCGAAGTGAGCACAGATTGATTGAAACCACAATTCAATCATGCATTAAGATCAAAAATAGCCGAGTCATTCACTATAGAGTAGTTGCAGGCAGGGTTGATTGATATTTATTTATTTAACCTTTATTTCACCATGAGAAGTCTCATTGAGAATGAAAATCAGAAGAGAGTCCTGGCCAGCAGCACAGTTACAGACATAACATGTGAAACAAGATCCTATCATAGTCACAATCAGGAAGGTCATCACACAAATAATCTACAGACAGAGTTGCCTGCTTCTGGTCATTAAGAAGCACTTTAAATCTGTTACGAGAGACCAGCTCATGGAGTTTCAGCTCATATTGCAGCTGGTTCAAGGCAAATGGAGCAACACAACTAAATGCTGTTTTCCCCAGCGCAGTACGGACATTTGGGACAGTTAGTCAAGTCCTTGTAGCAAAGCCAATGACTTCCTGTATATTTCCGAAAGGATATGAATCTGTAAATAAACACCAAGAATAGCCTTATGAATAAGGATGTGCCAATGGTTTACTCTGATGGTCAGGGCAGACCATTCAACCCACAACACAATAAGGAGCTGCACAGATGGGAGGATTGTGTTTGATAGACATTTCCTCTGGAGAGAATTTGGGGATTTTAGCCACTGACCTTTTACATTCACAAAAGAATCCAATACAACCCAAAAAATCATACTCGCCCCTTTAACTAAAGGACTACATTTAACTACATTACCTTGAATAGCAAAACACTGCAGATGGTCTGTGTTTTAATCTCCATATTTGTTTTAATTATATGCCAGTCATGGTCACTCATACATATACATATCATTGCTGTAATCAAGACAATATTGTGTGCTAAGTTATACCCAACAGCAAGCAATGTTCTGTTTACATTCATACAACAATATCATATCAGGTGACTCATGCTGGGGAAATGTAATAATTATTCTAATAGGTCTGTTGCTTGAATTAATTATATCGGAAAATATGTTAAATTAGGAGGTATGGGTGTTTAATGAGCAAACATACTTTCTTTTTTCGTCTCACGGCTGTCACACTGGAAAGTAGAATGATATTTTAAGTTGAACGCATATTCATTGGAATATTCAGGATTAAGGGTGTTGTGTTTGTATCAAAAAGCATTATGTAAGCCTGCAGGGTGAAGAAATATTCAGAAAATATGTTTTAGAGGTAACAGGCAGCTGGTGCTTGACAAGGAAAATGTCATGACTCTGTTAAGGTACCAAAAACACACCCTGGAGATTAAGAAGATAAAGATAAAAACTTGTATCTGCTAAGGCAAAAAGAAGGGCAGGGAAACAAACAAACTGTCAGATTTTACCAGGCAGGGATTAGGCAAACTAAGTCCACCACAAATGTAATTGGCCAAAGGGCTCCTCAGTGGAAATGGACAACCAATCCGCATCATGTCATGTCTATACGTTTCAGTATCTGAAAGAAAATGCTGCAGGTCAGAAATATCTCAGTGTCCGTGCTGCTAACTGGATCATCTGCAGCCCTCGAGGGCGAAGCTACCTGCAGCTCCTCAGACCCCAGGCGTCCACATCCTCCGCTGCTTCATTCTCTGATTTTGCTTTAAAATATGCAACAGTGTTAAAACCCTCAGCTTTTATCAGTCGGGCTGTGCAGAAATGTAGGGTGTGTTTGACTTTTCTGGAGAGATTCTGCAGCAGGGGTGAGCGTCTCAGCTGGCCTCACAGTGTTATCTCTGGCACACTGCCAGCATGATACAGTGTTCTGCACTCGGCTGGTTTCATCACATTAGAGGCCGACACACTCGTGGCACGATAGGAGAAATTAGTGGTTCCAGCCCACACCCGACTGTCAGACTGAAGACTACTCTCCTGTTAGCAGTGGACACAATTCTGCTCAGTGACTTCAGGTAAACTCCTCACTATGAATTACACCTCTGATTTCTCTGCATTCGTTTGTCCTCTTCAACAAACCGCCTGCTGTGAATAAGTCAGCATTCTGTCTCCAGTTTGAATTCTTGCAGACTGGAGCATGTTGACCTCGCTGATACGCTTCACTACTTATCCATGGTTTCTGTTATTCCTCTGCTTTAGGCATGGATTACAATGGGTCATTCTGACACTGTCACTGCCTGATAAAAGAGGAAGAAAATGAAAAATAAACACAATTCACTGAATAGGATGTCGTTGACAAAGAGTTATAGAAAATCTACAGGATTAATGCACAAAACCTCTTATTATAATAATAAATATCATCTCTGTGTTTCTTTTACTTACATTTGTACAAAACATTACATTTTTTGTTTACCATGGTTTTTAAGGATTTGGAAAGCCCATTTAGTTTAACCACAGATAGCCAGTCCACTTAATAACCAGAAATAAGCATAAATAATAAGCTAAATAAACATTTTAAGATCAACATTTCTTGCAAGAATAAATAAAATTGAAAATGTTTAGGGGGCATTCAGATTATTGCCATCAATCAATGCCATGGCCAAATATTGTTTTAAGTTATAAGATCATTTTATGCTTCATTTATATAACCACATAACAAACACAACATATGAATAAGCATAATAGCTTATTTTGGTTTTCTCTCTCAATGGAGACAAACTCATGGAGTCATGTTTCTGTATGATTTTAAATGTGACCACTCTGATGATAAGTTAACTCAGAGGGTTATAAGTGGATGTGATTGTTATATTGATAATGTAAAACTATAATCCAAGGATTCTAATTAAAATCTCTAATTAGATTTTTTAATGAAGTCTCCGTTGACAAAGAGCAAATAATGAGTCTGTGTACTGCAGCACCTTAAGAGCCTCAAGGGGCAGCATTGGTTGCAGTATGAAATGCTGATGAACAGACTCTTTCAAAGCGTTATACATGAGAGAAAGAATTGGGAAACAAATCAAGAGCATTTTGAGTACAGCAAGACCAATGCCAAAAATAGACCTACACATTATCCTCTGTAGTCCCACATTTGATCCGGGGATAATAAATGACAAAAATGATATCAGTCTTTTGTATGTAAGAAAGTTATTACAAGACAAGACAGTTGATTCAGTATTACGTCAATCAAAAATCTGGTGCCGCAAAATATATAAATGGTCTTAGAAGAATCCATACAATACAATATAAACGGTCAACAAATAGAAATGAAATATATTCTTCCATTTAGTGCAGCAGTCTTTCCAGCAGCAGTAAAAATGCTCATACCAAGACTTTTATAGTGTAATTTATTTAACAGTGTAATTTTCATTTCTACTGACCCAACAATAATCATTATCTAAACAGTAAAATGTGACAATCCCACCAAATCTGTTTCTTTTCTCTCCCCCAAATAGCATATTAAAGTTAAGCTTTCCAATTCCAGCCCAATCCCTACATTTTTTCTCATTATATTGTAGTCATTACTCTCTCAGACGACTTCTGCTATGAGACATGGTAGCACATCTAGCATAAAGATGACAAAACACACCACAAAGGCTCATCGGATACATCTTCATATGGACAATGTTTTATGACTCAGATTTTAATTCATGTATCTGCTGTTGCAGATAATGTACATAAAAACAAAGTTTCCATAACACTATACTATGCAGGATAAATTCAACATTGCAAGTAATACAGTAGTATAATTGTGAGCAATGTTGAGACATGTATGAAAATAACACTGCCTTTAATCTCAAATTCGTGTTTATCAGAATGTCATCTGTAGAAACAAGAGAAACAAAGAGAAATGTAGTTCCCTTTGGGCCAAACAATTCCAATATGGTATACTCCACATCTGTTTCTCAGATACCAGATGTAAACAGCAGATATATGAAACTATGTCCGTCAATAGTAACACAACACAATAATAATCAATACAGAAGGTGTCTGAAATCTCAACTTCTGCTCATCAACATCCTGTTAAGGATTTACTTGTGGCGACATCTGGGCTGCTAACGACAGAAGCTCTCTCATTATGGCAGATCGCTGGGTGAACAATGGAAGCAATATAATACAGGAAGCAATGTGAGACACTTCCTTTGATAGAGGCATGTGTGATGTTATTGATGGTTAGATTGTTTCCTTTTGTTTTGTGGGTTTTTTAAAACAATGAAAACTTGTCAAATGTATAAAGTTAGCTTTCAGTTGGACCAGTTTGTTGAATGTAATGGATAAGTGCACGAGGCAGAAAACATATTTACAAGCTATTTGTACAGTGGCTGACAGGGGCAAACACATTACACAGCCCAACACACTTGAGAAATGCACAAATGATGCAAATAAAATTACACAAGTCTGCCAAAACAAATGAAGAAACATCATCACCATCTTGATTACACATGGGCAGCATTTAGAAAAACATTCACCAACTTGACACAACGTGCACAACATTGCGCTGCATGAACAAAACACTCCAAATTAAAAACACTACAAGAAGTTCAAACAACTTCAACCACAAAACAATGCGGACACTAAAAAGTGAGGCACGCTGTTTGTTTTGGTGATATAATTGGGGTTCTTCTGTAAGCGAGTTAGCTAACGTAGCTAACCCATACCTGCCAACCCTACCGATTTGGACGGTAGTCTACCGCTTTTGACATGTTTCTACCGCCTACCGACTTAGCTGGCTTTCCCTACCGATTTTCAATCTTCCCGAACTCTAACAAATAAAAATGACACTCCATAGACACTGGACTCGACTTTTGGTGGACACCGTTTGCAACGTGTCTTTGATCGCATCATACAAACAGTCCTCTGTGTTTCTGAAAGAGAAACAACGTGCAGACCGGGGGTAACGCTGCGGGAAAGGCAGCGGTTTGATGTGTGAAGTTTTCCATGACAGAGGGATGGTGTGCGCTTCCAGTGACACACACACCATCCCTCTGTCATGGAAAACTTCACACATCAAACCGCTGCCCAAAATTCCATGCCCAAAAGAACATAAGGACTACAGACCAATAGCCCTCTCCTCAGTGATTATGAAATCACTAGAAAGAATTCTGCTCCGACTTCTTATCAGTACAACACAGGACAAACTTGATCCATACCAATTTGCCTATAAACAAGGGTACGGTACGGAAGATGCTGTGGCTACTTTGGTTCATATCATCACTAAACATTTAGATAAACGCAACACCTATGCAAGAGCCCTCTTCCTAGACTTCTCATCAGCATTCCAGACAATACAAGCAGACATCTTGGTGTCAAAAATGGCCAAAATGGAAGTAAATCCATACCTTATTTACTGGTATGCTGCTTTCCTCACTAGTAGGGAGCAACTTGTGAAGGTTAACAAAACCCTGTCATCTGCCATCACAACCAATGTAGGGGCCCCCCAGGGCTGTGTGAGTTCAGCTGTGCTCTTTACTCTCTACACTGATGATTGTCGTACCAACACACCAAATCAAGTCATCATTAAGTACTCTGATGATACTGCAATAATATCTCTGCTCAGTAACACAGAAGACCCTGAGCTGCACCAACAGGCTGTAAATCAGGTGGTTGAGTGGACTGATAACAATGCTCTTGAGATCAACACCAAGAAAACTGAGGAAATCATTTTTGGCTCACCATCTGACTCCCATAAAGTCCCCATTGTCATCCATACAGATGAAATCAAGCAGGAAGTTTGATATAAATACTTGGGTGTAATGATTGACCATCTGCTGTCATGGAAGGATTACATTGAATATCTGTGCAAAAGGACAAAACAAAGAATTTATTTTTTCATGTATTGTGTCTGGATACTTGTCTGTTGATGTTGGACATGGAGCTGCTGTGACGCAAGTCAAATTTCAGACTTGATCTGACAAATAAAGTAATATCGTATCGTATATCGTATCGTATCTTCGACAGTCAGCTCAAATTCAATCACCACATCAATCACATCACCAGGACCGCCTTTTTCCACCTCAAAAACATTGCCCGTCTCCGCCCATCACTCTCCTCCTCTGCTGCTGAAACCCTGATTCATGCATTCATCACATCACGACTCGACTACTGCAATAGCTTCCTCTAGTCTACGGCATACCATCCAACCTCCTCAATAAACTCCAAAATATCCAGAACTCTGCTGCCCGCCTCCTCACCCACACCCGAGACCACATCACTCCCGTCCTCCAGAACCTCCACTGGCTCCCCGTCCGACAAAGAATCAACTTCAAAATCCTCCTGATTACTGACAAAGCCCTCAACAACCAGGCACCCCCCTACCTCACAGACCTGCTGCACCACCACGCCCCTTCCCGCTGCCTCCGCTCATCAGAAGCCAACCTCCTATCCATCCCCACCAACATCAATCACTGGACCTGGGGGGACATAGCCTTCTCTGTCGCTGCCCCCTCCCTCTGGAACTCACTCCCACAACCCATCAGAGACTGCACTGACCTCACCACCTTCAAAAAACTCACCTCTTCAACGGCGCGCGGGGACCGGGGGAGGAAAGTCTGTGCTCCGACATCCCAGAGGTGGTCCTGTGTGTGGTGGACGTGGGAACGCCTGAAAGTGCGGAGTTGCGCGTATTGGTAATAGGGAGGGTGTTGTCCGGGGTGTTGCGTCCAGTGAAAGTGGCTTCTCATGCGATGGGGTTTGTTCAGCGGATAGTTGGTCGATCGGAGTAGATGACGATGTGACGCGGTAAGGTTTAGTGGGCGCGGCAACGATTGTCTCGTCGTGATGCGAGTCGGTAGGTCTCACTGGTGTCGAATGCTCACGAGGCGGAGAACAGTGACTGGAGATGTCGAGTACGTTGATGCTCATTCACGATGGAAAAGAAAGACAAATACATAGGCTTTGTAATCTGCTGTATGAAGGGCGTGAGTTACAGTGGGATTGGGTGCGATTGGTAGGAAGCGACGCTTTGCATTGATTCATGTAAATGAGTTGCATGAGCATGAATTCATCTTGTGAAACTTCATGAACCTCATGAAATGGTTATAGTAAGACACAAACATGAAGAATTATAAAGGATGAGTGAGTGTAAGACTTTCTGTAATAAGAATAAAAAAGTGACGTGAATTCTACATAAATGATCACCGAAATGTTTAAGGCTAAAACTCGTGTTATGAAGTATTATTTATTATTATTTTATTATCTGAAATAGAACAATACGACGAAAATGTCCCACGGAGTTCTGCGAAATGTCTTATATCACTGTTTCTTGTTGTTTATGTATAGTACTGCCATTCAATCGTTCAGTTTATTTTAGTTCGGTGTATGTGTTTTGTTAGTGTGTAATTTTCGGTC
>NW_011357368.1:6514955-6541691 GCF_000735185.1 Notothenia coriiceps
AAACGTTATTATTAATAATAATAAAATAAAATAAAATAATAAAAAAATGAATCAATTTTTTTATTTTCCATTTTAATTTTGTAATCATCTCGCGACCCCCACTTTGGGAACCCCTGCTTTAGCTCACCTGAGCCCCTCAGTCTGACAGGAGAGGACTCTCCTCCAGCTTGTTGTGGAAAAAGCTCCTTATGTCCGTGCAGCTAGCTAACCAGATGCTAACATCACGGTCCCCGCTAGCACCGGTCCCTCTCTCTCCCTCACTCCCTCTCTATCACACTAAATGCGCTATCGCCACACACACACACACAGAGCCGAGTTTGAATGACACAAGCACACGTGTATTTCCATGCAACTCTCTGATTGGTCTGGTGTGTTGCCTCTGTTGCGTTCACTGAACACGGGAAATTACAGGCCTGCCGTCGTCTCTTGTGTCATGATGAGGTTCACGTAAAGCATGGTTAATGTATTATATTATTGAGGTGTCTCAAATATACTTCAATCAAGTGGCACCTGCTAACGGGTTGGTGGATGATAGGTTTACATCTAAAAACATATTTTTCAAACAACATTTAGCCTGTTTTCAAATGTAAGCCTTCATAAAAGGCTGTATTCCTTTTGACGTGAGTATTTAAATTGTGTTTAACTTATTTAAATTCCTCCACATTTAATTCAAATTAATCCAAAGCGGAAGTGTGGGCTCCATGACAATGCCGCCATGAATAGTAAAATAGTTTTAAAACTACTAAATTATGTAAAACCTATACCTACGTCTTGTGATTGAGTTCCCAACATCTCTATGAATAGGCTTTAGAAAAGAAACCTTCCCATCCCTGTACCAGGATCTGCCCTGAGGCTGTCAGAGGAGCTGTCGACGCAACAAACAGGACGGCTGCCACCATTTATCTGAAAAGACAAAATCAAAAGGGGAGAAATAAATGATGGGAACAGTAAAGGATGGGAACCTCTCCAACCTGCCATTTGTGCATACTGATAATTCATATCCTACTGAAAATATTGCCTTAATTATTCCAACATTTGGCAGAAAAACCCAGCAGTTGGTTACTGTCATTAAAACAACACAAACATTATGATTGAATTTGTTTTATTTATCAGGTCTGAATGTGTCCATTAACATCAAGTGACTTTTTAACTGGGCGTCCCTCCTATAATGAATTCATTTAAAATATTTTTTTAAATAATGGTTTCGAGCAGTGTTTTTCAAAGTGGGGGCCCCGACCCCCCGAGGGCGCCAGGGGGATCACTCAAAGTTTGAGGGAAACAGGATTATTTATTTTTTTAAGTTTGATTTTTTTTTTTGGTTTTTTTTTTTATGTTATTAATAACTGCATATCTATCAATCTATGTGTCCTTTGATGCCAATCTTTTCATATTTTTTGTTTTTGAATCACACGACCGCCCTTAAAGCCAATCAGAATTGAGCTGCCACTGCGAGTGAAAATCTGCTCAGCTTTTGGATCAAGTGAGAGCTAGTGAATGTTTCGCTCTGCAGCTGGATGAGAGCACGGATGTAGCAAATGTCGCAGAGTTGCTTGCATACATCAGATTTATTTCAGAAGACAACTTTGTTGAGGAAATATTATTTTGCAAAGTACTGGAAGGTAGGACCACATGAAGAGACATTTTCCAAGTTTTAGATGAGAACATCATCTCAAACGGACTTGACTGGTCTCGTTGTGTGGGTGTGTGTTCAGATGGGGCAGTGGGGCTATGACAGGCAAAGAAAGCGGAGTGACAGCTTCGATCAGGCAGAAGGCCCCAAATGTAGTGGCAACGCACTGCATGTTCCATCGGGAGGCACTTGTACACATCATTTAAAAAAGAAAATTCCAACAAGGGGGTCCCCGCCAGAGGATAATGCTATATGGGGTTCCTTGGCATGGCAAAGTTTGGGAACCCCTGGTTTAGAGAACACATATCACAAAGCAAATGGGAAACTCGTCTCAGGGAATAGAAAATTGTCAGCAGTAGATGTAAAAAATACAAGATAGCATAAAATATGATTACAGTGTTTACTATAAATAACTAAATATAGAATGCAAGCATATATTTATGAAATAAACTGAGAATTATAATTGAATGCTGCTTTTATTGTGTAGGGTGTCTTATTTGTGTATTTAGAATTAAGTTCAACTCAAACATGCTGTTCGACACATGGTTTGTGAGGATAACTAAATGCAGAGATGAGCTTAAATTCAGTGCAGGTTCTACACGGTGAAGCTACTGCATGCATTTCTGAGTTTCTGACCTATAAAAATGTGAAATCCTTTTGGTCTTCTCACTTGGGTCTGGTTGTCCTGAAGACAAGGTTATAACTCAAAGGGGATTACACATTTGCCATCTGTGCTCCAGAACAACCTCTCCCTTGAGTTGCTATGAAGGCTAAAGCATTTGTTTAAAAGGGCTAATGCACTATAATTGTGGGGTAGTTGAACATAGTACAATAACATTTGGTCACAGCAAGTTAACAAAAGATGGTTCAGATACAAATGGACAACGAAGGACAGACTCTACATATTAAAGATGTGTTGAGCTTAAATTGAGTTGCATAGGACAACAGCACTGTAGATTAAACCAGTCTAGAAAAGGACATTGTAAAGTTCTCAACTAAATGTGTCTCTGCTTTGCTCACTACAGGTCCTTCTCACGGTAATATGGCAATATGCAAACATGCACACACCACAATGAGTCTCTAAAAGCCTATACAAAATATGGGAAATTCTTCAGCTAAATTATACAATTAAAATAGCATATTCAACATTTTTACTGGATTGCATTGGTGAAAAGCATCCATTTCCACAAAACATCATCCTTTTGTATCTGTTGTTTGGAAATTGAGTGAGCATTAATATCTTTAACCGATCATATATTTTTGATATGCCTTTTCAAGGGAAAAAAAAACAATTATAACAATAAACAAGAAACTTAAAGACAAAACTAAATGATATTACAAATAGAAAAGTGTAATTTACAAAATGTATACAGTACATATTGGTTATATATATTTATATATTTATATATATATATATATATATATATATATATAACCAATATGTACTGTATACATTTTGTAAATTACACTTTTCTATTTGTAATNAAAAACAAACACAAATATTTAATTTTAAACAGTCAAGTCCTTTCAAGTCATCTATCTCAAGCTTAAGTCAAGTCTCAAGTCATGAATACCAAGCCAAAGTCAAGTCTTTTATCAATGTTAGTCAAGCAAGTCTCAAGTAAAAAAATAGTCTGACTCAAGTCAAGTCATGTGACTCGAGTCCCCACCTCTGGTAAATACATATGTATATACAATATACAACAATACGCATAGTGCAATTAGCAGTACCAGTAATAAAATAACAGAATAAATACCTAAGCTGAATAAAATGACATGTGAAAAGTAAAATTACAGTGAAATGACAGTGTGTTCCTCACCACTGCTATCTGTTTCCTCTGTAGTGTCTTGTGGGTCTGATTCCTCACAACTGATGTCTGCCTCTTTGCATGGGGCCTCTCTCCTTATTTCTTCTGCCTCACCCTGGCTCCTCTGTCCTCTTGACTTGTGGTTCTGCATGCTTAGTTTGACCTAGGAATTTCAACAATGCTCCTGTAAAATATATTGTTATAGTATTATGTGTCAACATTAAAATAACATACATTGGAGAGCAAAATGTGAAATTTCATTGACTGGAGGCTACATATTATACACACAATTGTCAGCAGGGGCAATAACAACTAAAATGTGAACTAAGTTGAATGCATTAGTCCACAACACATAGCCTAACTAATGTTAGCCTACATAGTTACTAACATCAGAACACATAGACTAACTGTGGTTACATTACTTAACTAGCTAGCTACAACAGAAAATATTTTCATTCATGTCCGATAGCCGCGATGCTAATTTCCGCTATGTTAAACTCCATTGATTTATGCTAAACATTTTAGCGATCTAAAAGTCTGCTATTTTTGGCTTTTTTGGGTCGACTTCAGGTGACTGTAACATCGAAAATCTTACCGAATTGAATGTTCACAAAGCTGCGGACCGGTTATACACAGGATAACAAGGGAACTAACATAGCTAGTTTAGCTAATGTTAGCTAATTTAGCTGTTGTAGTGCCGAGAGACGGGACCTGGATTAAGCAACTAGACTACTTGTAGTGTACATGCAGAATTATTTCAATTTAAAATAGTTTTAAATGCTCACACACATACCTGACTCTCGTGTTGTATTTTCCTCTCGTTTCTTTTTATTTTTCCGTTTCGAAGCACCTGATGAATGCTTTCTCTTAATCCCAGCGCCATAATCCCATCATCAACAGACAGAGAAAACGCACTTGCGTTTGAATCTGCCAATCAGGTCAATCTATTGCTAGAGAGGAGGGGCCTCCCTGAAATGTGTGAGATTGATTTGTTTTATGATCACTGGCACGTAATGTGTCCAATGAGAACGTTAACATGTTTTAGAGAGTTATAACAAATATTTGTTGCGGAAATCTCCAATAGAGAACCGCAGCGACGCGTCCTAAAACCCGAAAGTAAACTTCTTCCGGTTCCTTCGACAAAAATGCAATGCAATTTCTCCATAGGATTTTGGAAAATAGCTCGAAATAAGGTCTGTGGTTGACACACATTTAAGAGACGGATCATGTTTCGTTCAGCCGGATAATCTCCACATGTCTACCCTACTATTATAATTTTCTAATCATAAATCTAATCGATAGATTTATGATCGGTAGATTTATCATTCGAAAATTATAAGAGATGGGTAGACATGTGGAGAGTATCCGACTAAACAAAACGTGATCCCTGAAAAATAAAGACCTTTCTGAACATTAAAGGGGACCTATCATGCAAAATGCACTTTGTTATGTCTTTTATACATAACTATGTGTCCCCAATGTGTCAGGGAACTCTCAAATTGTCCTCGGTTAGAGCTCCTCCAGAGAGCCTCCTCGATGCTCGATGGTCGGTCCTCGATGTGCATTTAGAGAAATGAGATGTCTTTCAACATGGCGCGCTAAAATCCATTTCCGGGTCACTACCGGAGGACCGAGGAGTCGAGGAGGGGAAATTAGTGAAATGAGAAAGGGCCTATGAAAACTACTCTTATTGACATAAATGTTATGATGGATTATCAGTAATCATTTCAAAGTGACACAGAGACATTGGATTAACCTTCAGCAGCGTTAATCTGCGTTTTGATGCCATTGAACACAACTTTTGATCAGAAAACAGCAAAGGTAAAACGTATTTGCTGTTTTGGCCCCGTAAAGTTAAGTTGTGTGTTGTCTTTGCTGGCTTTCGCTTCAGTGAGTTCTGGTCGCACAGTGATGATACGATTACCATTGGAATCTATGGAATCTCAGCTTTCATATGATCTAGTTTGTGCAGATTGCATGAAGTATAAAAGATTGCTTCCGTGAGTTACTGTATGTGCTAAGTGCGTTAGCACTCTTTCGCTTAGTGCTAATTCAGACGCTCTGCGTTAGAGTTGTGTTTTGTTTAGGTAAAAATGGTTCATATCGTCAGTTAGCTGAGTTTCTTCCCGTTAAGTGGGTATGACACGTAAATAGGTTGTTACATTTTAAGAAGCCCTGAGACTAGGGTTGGGAACCGAAACTCGGTTCCAGATGAGAACCGATAAGAAAATGCCGGGTACCGGTCATCCATACAAAATACACAATTTTGGTTCTGCTTAACGGTTCCTAAACGCGGTAGACCCTGTAAGGGCGGACTGGCCTTCTGTGTGTTCTGGAGAATAACAGAACGGCCGGTCGTCAGCGGGCCGTTGATGGCCGGCTCGGCATGCTGACGGCCGGCAACGCCCTTAATTTGTTAAACAGCATCATGTAAGTTGCGCTGACAGGCGACAGAGGTCCACAGTTGCCCCGCAGCGAGGCTCCCCCCGCCCTCCCGTAGACAGTTCACGAGCTCAGTCACTTCATAACACCAAAGATGGATCGTGGTAAACGCTCTAAAGTGAGGCTCCACTACACTAAGAAAGACAAGGCGCAGTGTAATGCCTGTTAATAGCTTGCCACAGGCATAGCTCAGTTAAAATAAAGCACAGCTATCGTGCAATACATTTGTATTGCATGTATATTTTTTATTTGTAAAAATGTCAGTTAAAGCTTAAAAGAATAAAGATATTTTTGTTATCTAAACGTTTGACCTCTTTCTTTTACAATTTTGGAATCGAAACGGGGTATCGATAAGAACCGGAATCGATAAGCAGAACCGGAATCGGAATCGATACATTTCAAACGATACCCATCCCTACCTGAGACACAGTTTCTTGAATATTGTTGTGTTTTGCCCCGGCCCCCGGCGGATTAATGTATTTTAAATGTTATTAAATTCAAATAAAAAAAAGTAGAAGTACAAATGTTTTGAAAAGGGATAAAGGGTCAATCTACATAGAGATTGAGCTTTCATTACATAATATGGAGAAAATATAATTTAAGCTACTTTGAAAGCAAACCTATAGCAAAATACATATTATTTTACAGTCCAAGAACAGAACTAAAACTGCTTAGTCCTTCTTGCGAATTTTGTAAAATACAACTCATGGTCCAAACAATAGGCCTATCGTTTTACTTGTGAGAGATAATGCCACTTACATTAGAGAGGCAATTAACAAATAAAATGTATTTCCATTCATATCCAAAAAAACATTTGTAATTTCAAAAGTGAACAACACAAAAAGGGCCAATAAACTATGTAAGTACTTGAATAACTATACAAATATCAATGCAGATGAACCACCAGCAAGCTATTGCTAAATGACATACAGTAGGTAGATTGAAATGTCCCTAAGATACACATTCAGAGATATTGATACATTCCACAATAGTATTCTAAATTGTGACTACAAATTAAACTAGACATTTTTTTTGCAAAAGATTGATCTGGCATATAATTACTTATGTTGAGGCACAACATCCCTGTGTTGTGATAAACCCTACCGTTTCCAATGGAAGGGAGTTTCATATGAATCTTTTAAAGTGTAAATTTGTCCCGAAGCTTAAATCAAATGTTTGTGCAGGCAGCCCAAACCGTCTGCCTGTTGTTTACAAGTCTTACAGATGAAAGTGCAGAGCTTTTCAAGACTCGGGGAATCATTCTGTGCATACGATAACTTGTTTATCCTGTTGCTGTCCAGAATAATATTTGATTTCAAAGCAGACGTTTTATCTGCCTAACAAATCAAGGTTATACCGAGCGACAGAGGATAAGTCATCCATTTTCTGTGGAAGAAGGGTTTTGCTCTTTGGAGGACAGAATAAAAAAAACTCTCATTGGCTGCAGCCTGCTAGATGACGAGGTCAAAAGGAGATGGCAGAGGGGTCTTAATTAAAAGTCGCTGGCGATACGTCCGAAAATTCAGCCTGTCCCATCATTTCTTTACTGACAAAGAATCATTACATTAGACGTCAGAGCGGATCAATATTCTGACAGGGTGAGGTACCCTCATTCCCATCTCTCCCTCCTCCAAACCTGTGCTCTGACTGCAAACCTGGAGCAACAAGAAGGATGAGGTCAAAGATTTGTTCAAATCAGCACCTCCATCCCCACACCTAAGACAGGGGGAATCACTCTTCGTTTGTCGAGGAAGCCTGTAGCAGCGAGGCATCATTAAATTCCTTCTCACTGCTTATTGTGCATAATTCATATTCAGCCGTTGAAATATAAATGTTGCTGTATTGCAGAAATTCTGCAAGAGCGAGGCACAAGATGAGGGCCAGAATCAAACCCCAAGTGGGACCTCAGGTTGAAGGGGAAAGGTACAGCGAGGACTGCTTTGGACAGCTCAGGATCGCCTGCAGCAAAATCAATTGTGAATGTAATCCCGAGACAAGCATGATGGCCATTTAATTGGTCATTACGTGGGACATTCTTTTTATTCGGATTATGCTTGGAAAAAGATCTCAAGTAAGTGAAAACACCAAGAACGGCTAAGATATTAAACCCACAGCAGTGCTTCATACAAAATGCATTAAAGTGGAATGTGTTGTATTAATCTTTTCAATACTGGGATGTTTTCTGATGAGCAGTCTGAATTATTTTGTCAGACCAAAGACGTGCCGTGGACAAAGCAGTGAACAAAATGGTGAAACTTGTACAGTTAACAGTGATATGACGAAAAGAACAGACGGTATAAAAATGCTAAAATCTCAAAGAAATCACCATTTCTCTCTGGTTTAAGAATAATGCCTTACCCCTATTGGAGAGACTGCATTTAGAGAATAACTAAAGCTTTTGACACATGTAAGATACCCATAATATCGATATTGGACGATTGCCTTCAATGAACATGTCTTGTATCGTATATTGGAAAATGATTCACACGCAACTATGTGGTTAAGGGAAGGGATAAATCATGGCTATGGAAAATAAAGAAGTATAAAAAATGCACTATTATTATGTGGACAATGGGTTGAAGTGAAACATGTCTTAATGATGATTTCACAAATAAATATCATCCAACTTTGCCAAATCTTCAAGGCTATTCTAGCTTTAAGCTCATTATTTTGGTTTTATGGCTTGCGCCCTAACTGTTTTGGTCTTTCCTCTCTCTTCAGCATCAATCCAGATATAGAACGGAGTTTTAAAAAAAACAACTCTGATATACATTATGTAAGCAACCATTAGGGAACAGAGAAGAACATTTACCATATATGGCGTCTGTGATGTTCTCACACATGTTCTTGTCCTGCCCCTTTCTGTCTTTTAAGCAAGCTTTTGAAGCCCTCATGTATTGCAGATTTAGTCTTTCTTCCAACACCAGATACCTGCCTGCCTCTTAAGACAACTTGTACGCCTTTGTAACACTTTTAGTCAGGTGACTATATCAACGTTATTGGTAACTTGCCCCAACAGTCAAGATGGGAAGTTGATCAAGATGAAGAAAGTGAGACTACATGCCTCCATCGCCAAATAAAAAAAAAAGAGTGGTATCGTTTTATAGACATACTGAGATCCTGCAAACTCTCTGTATGACGTTGATGAACCCTGTTTCTTTTTCCACACACACACCTTATTTTTTTCCTTCATTTTGAATTCATTTTTGCTAGTATTATTGTTACTTTGTTTTTCTCCTTGGGTTTTATGCCTGCCATGACTTGCTGAAATGTTATTAGGATGTTTTTACTGTCATTTTTTTTTCTGAGCTACTTCATTCTTTGTATTGTATCTCACTGCCCAAATCTTGTGTTTTGTGAAAATTCAAAAAATGTAATCGCAAACAAGACATTTCCCACTGGAGATGATGGACGCAAAAGACAGAGCTAGATACAAAAAATGTACTTACATTAATCAGATGGACACAAACATGATTCCGAATTAATGTTAATGTTGTTTTGTGCTGCTGGATGTGTAAATAGGCAACAATTTCTCAATATTTGGATAATAAAATAAAAAAAGTTACATCCATGAAAAACGTAGGCTCCAGTTACCACATTCCCCACCCCAACCTCAACAGCTTTACCTTCCATCTGCCTACATGAAAGGAGAGACCAGTCTGCATTATACATACATGTTACGTAAATCCTTACACATTGGTATATATATCATATCTCGCTCGATGGCTCTTCACATTTTCCAATTGGACCCTTAATCTAATTTTCTTCCATTCAATGTAATGATGTGTCATATCGCCATGAGACTTCTTCTGGGTGATGTGTGCTTTTCTCTCTGTGAGGATGACTGGTGGATCAATGCAACGTTGCTGTATTCTTGCCTTATTCCCGGGGATCCAGCCCCCCCAGCTTTGCTTGCATTCAGGTGAAGCTGCTCCTCTTGTGCAGTGATCCCTGCAGAGTGATTCACTGTCCCGTCTCTCCCCTACATCCTCCTGGTCTGCTTTCAACCTCCCTGAAACATTATCAGTCAACAAGCGTCAGATTCACCATCAAGCGGGAAACATCATTTACGGAAACATTACATTTTCCAGCTGTTAGAACTTTCCCGCACCAAAATGAGAAACGTCCAAGGATTAAGTGCCACCTATACCCACGATAATGGACTGGAATTGTATATTCTCAGGGTGATGGGAACAAAAGATTTTAGAGATCGTTTTTTTTTTGTCACATCCTAATATTAGACACGCCCTCATGAGGATTAGTTTGCCAAGTTTCAGTGTGTGTGTGTGTGTGTGTGTGTGTGTGTGTGTGTGTGTGTGTGTGTGTGTGTGTGTGTGTGTGTGTGTGTGTCACTTAGCAGTGGCCTTAAGAGCAGGTTACTTCCTGGCTGTATCATTAATGATGGCAGTGCAGGTTGGTGTACTTGATCCGATCTATGGAGCTCATTCTTTTTACCTTTCCTGTCACAGCGCTGTGTGGGGAATGCATGTAATGAATAATATACCAGAAGACTAACAGCAGGGTAATTACAGGATAATGAATGCACCTGCATTTTGCCCACAATGTCAAGAAAAAACCCCAGATTGCCATTATGTTGGAGGAAGGCTTATGCTTTAGGTTGCGTTTTACTCAGCTGGGCAGTTGTCTGTCAAAACTGTGTTTTTACCGATTTGCCAAAACCATGTTATATGTAACAATTAGCTTTTTGTTTTACTTTTGATTGCAAAAGGGTGACCAGAAAGTGTGCAACAGGGACCCTTTACAATATAAACAGGAACAATAAATCCATATCGACAAAGGTATTTGGTTTTATTTAAGCGCAGAGTCCTCTGGGTGTGCGGGTCACTGGATTTAACAGACGTCCTAAATCCATACATCACTGCAACATAAACATACTCCCAGGTTTTACTCATCTAATAAAAAACAAGAATAAATTCAACCCATGTCACATAAATACATTAGTAGAAATACAGCCAGAGAGCACGTACCTTGGTTTATTTATTATAGAACATTAAATATCATGAGAAATAAAGGCATCAGGTACGCATTTAATATAAAATGGTTAATTTACCAATATTTATTTTAAAAAGGGGCCCTATGCTTTTGGATTATCCCTTTCCTGTAGTGTGTTATACAGGTTTTATGTGCATGTAAATGGTCTACAAAGGCTAAAATCCCAAAGTTCCCTTAAAATTAAAGACTGGAGACATGTCACAGTAGAAACACTAAATACAAATATGAACCTGAAAATGAGCATCATAAGGCCCCTTTAATCATAATATGGCTCTGTTCCACCTAAAGTATTAATTTTTAAAACACATATTATTTTAACATCAAATATTTTTATATATTTCTAATTTATTCAAATCACTTCAAGAAAAGGGATGACGACACCATGAACCCAGGATGAACATTAAAGATAAAAAAAGTCCTTTATAGTGTGTGCTCAGGAATCTTCACAAGTATTTTCCAATAATACATCAAACAGCTGTCTAATATCACAGGCCTGCCATTCCTTATCACAAGAATGAGGCTCAGCGGCAGTTTTTAGACAGGGATATAAAGAGTGTGTGGGTATGTGTGTGTGTATGCGTTTATATTTTATTTCTTGTCAATTTGCCTTCATAAAAAGAACACACTTCATATGATTTATAATGTAATACCACACCACAAACTCCAAATCTTTACAATTACCACCTACTGTGTGTACACTATTCTTGACGTCGCAGCGAGAAAGCTGTTAACGATCCAATAGCAAGTATTCAACCACCAGCACATGAACTGAAGAGCCAAATCACTGCTTTGTTAAATCAATGGGTATTTCTATATATTTCTAGACATATCCGCTATTATTACGTGATAGCAAGATTCATTATTGACGTTTAAAGGCCTGCTGTGAACATTTTGCAATATAATTTGGAACAAACACATATATCATGCTGAAGAAAATCACTATATGCAAGCTATGCTCCTATGGATCAGTCTAATAGAGTGAAAGGCAGCATCATTATCCCCGAGTACAGTCCCCACTACACACTGGCAACATCAAGCCACCGCTGAGAAATTGGATGTTTTGCTTTGTACTGGAGGCACACTGTGCTATTCGGGTCCACAGTCCCATTGACTTAATCAATGACATGCTTTCTTTCAATCTAAGCCGTTTTTTCTTTCAATCTAACCCCTTTTATTTCCTTTTATATTGTGGCTAATCCATGTTTTTGAAAACCAGAGTGGACTGACGGGCCTGTGTTGTGTCTCGCTGTAGGATCAAAATAAATTCCCCAGTTAATGGGTTCACAATTGCTCATATCCTTGCCCGTATTTCATGCTGTAAAATTGTATTTCTATTCTACCATTTCACAATGATCTTTTAAAATGCAAATTATTTTAATATGGTTGGTTTGAAAAAAAAAGAGAGATACAGAGAATGTCGGTAATTGAAAACCAAACCGGTGTTACCGAGGTGACATTCATGAGGTGTTTGTGGCTCGGTGGTGGAAATTGTTTTTTAGCCGTGTGAAGGGCATGTTCACCATCTGCTTTTGTTGCATTGTAAACCAAAATCAAAAGCGTATGAGTGTATATTTTAGAACATGTTCTCAAACAATTCAAAAGGAAAACAAATATGATGATATGCAAAAATAGTTAACTGCCCCTCTTAGCCATGCTGGCAGCAAGAGGAATATTAATGTCAATGTCACTTTGGTCCAGACTGAAATATCTTGAGAAATACTTTCTGGATAACGATAGAAGTTTATATAAATATTACCGGGCACCAGTTAACAAATCCCTTAGTCTTCAGTGATATCCAGATTTTTCCTTCAGTACCCCAATTATGCCAAAACAAAGACTGGCACACACGAGAAAAAAGAAATAGAAACAAGAACATTTAAACAACAGCAGCGAAAGGATAGTCTAGCCACCAGTACTTCTGCGAAGAGCTGTCACAATTATAGAGTTTGTGTGATGAGGGAATACTGCAAATGTAAGGTGATTAAAAACTAATTAAATTGTGAAAAACAGTTCAATAAAAATGATACTATGATACATTTAAAGTTAAAAATACACATCAAAACAAATATAAACGTATTGTGCAACGGATGACATTCCTATGAGCCTCATCTGTGCATAGTGTTTAGCTCATCGAATATGAGCATACTAAAACTAATACATTGAAGTACAGTGGTAAACACCATGGTCAGAAAGTAAGTTGCCAAAGTCAATACTGTAGGGGCGTTAAATTGGCTAAATATTGTTAATACTTCCTAATGTCAGTTTTTTTTATTCGTGTCAGCAAAGACACACACACACACAGATAAAACTTGCACAGCATGGTTGAGATCTGCAGAACTTTAATAAACTCTCTGGAGTCTTGTACTGTATGATGCACTGATACACTTCACTGCCTTGTAGAAGAGTGCATTCAGTAAATGACAAAACTGAAGTTTGCACTGTCACACTTTTGACAGTGCTTTCTGAGTCCCTGCTAAAGGGAGACAGAGCCGAATGTTTATTGAATCAGACGATAGTGTATGCAGCAAAGTAATGAAACACAGCATAGTGTTACCTGTGAGCAGAAACTCAGTGGTGTTTCCTGAATGTAAACTCTGCATGAATCACCCTTTTGAGTTGCAATATCAGATAGGTATTCAAAGTCACTTCTCCTGTCAGGTCACACAAACAGAGCTAGAAGAGGGGAAATATACAGTTGCAAGAAAAAGTATGTGAAGCCTTTGGAATTACCTGGATTTCTGCATAAATTGGTCATAAAATGGAGGAAGCCACTGCTGTCCAGAAAAAAACATTGCTGCACGTTTGAAGTTTGCAAAAGAGCACCTGGATGTTCCACAGCACTACTGGCTAAATATTCTGTGGACACATGAAACCAAAGTTGAGTTGTTTGGAAGGAACACACAACGCTATGTGTGGAGAAAAAAAGGCACAGCACACCAACATCAAAACCTCATCCCAACTGTGAAGTATGGTGGAGGGAGCATCATGGTTTGGGGCTGCTTTGCTGCCTCAGGGCCTGGACAGATTGCCATCATCGACGAAAAAATGAATTCTCGAGTTTATCAAGACATTTTGCTGGAGAACTTAAGGCCATCTGTCCACCAATTGAAGCTCAACAGAAGATGGGTGATGCAACAGGACAACGACCCAAAGCACAGAAGTAAATCAACAGAATGGCTTCAACAGAAGAAAATACGCCTTCTGGAGCGGCCCAGTCAGAGTCCTGACCTCAACCCAATTGAGATGCTGTGGCATGACCTCAAGAGAGCGATTCACACCAGACATCCCAAGAATATTGCTGAACTGAAACAGTTTTGTAAAGAGGAATGGTCCAAAATTCCTCCTGACCGTTGTGCAGGTCTGATATGCAACTATAGGAAACGTTTGGTTGAGGTTATTGCTGCCAAAGGAGGGTCAACCCGTTATTAAATCCAAGAGTTCACATACTTTTTCAACCCTGCACTGTGAATGTTTACATGGTGTGTTCAATAAAAACATAAAAACATATCATTGTTTGTGTGGTTTTAGCTTAAGCAGACTGTGTTTGTCTATTGTTGTGACTTAGATGAAGATCAGAACACATTTTATGACCAATTTATGCAGAAATCCAGGTAGTTCCAAAGGGTTCACATACTTTTTCTTGCAACTGTAGATATAGTTTCATATTTTTTCACACAGATCCCAATGTCATACATTCTAAGAGAAAATGAATGT
Organism: Notothenia coriiceps; assembly: GCF_000735185.1. Taxonomy (NCBI): domain Eukaryota; kingdom Metazoa; phylum Chordata; class Actinopteri; order Perciformes; family Nototheniidae; genus Notothenia; species Notothenia coriiceps. Next base: position 6,529,563 of record NW_011357368.1, read on the forward strand.
AGACTTAAAGAGGACATATTATGCTAATTCTCAAGTTCATATTTCTATTACGTGCCTCTATTGTGACATTGCTTTATTTTTCTCATACTGCCTGCCTCTGTTGTGATTGGTCAACCGCTTAGATATGTGTCCCGCCCCTTAGCCTATCACGAACAATGTGTTGGAGCGCTAGCCAATAGAAGCGTGAGTGTTACTTAGTGATGTCACTAGGTGGGGTGGGAGTGAAACCTTTTGCCTTTGCAGACCATTTACATGCACAAAAGCCTATACCACACACTACAGGAAAGAGAAAACCCCAAAAAGCATAATAGGGCGTCTTTAATGAAGGTTCTGAAATGAAGACAGTTCAAAATAAATCTATAATCAAATATAGATATCACAAGTCTCAACATACTCCTTCCCCCTCTATGAGTGTGATGTCTTTGTCGCTCCACACGCTGCAGGGAACTACTCTGTTCATCCAAATCTAGTTTGCCTGCCACAACAACATGTCGAGCATGTGTTTGATTGTTTTACCTCCTTACAGCTCCCTGTGATCGCAGGAAGATCGCCTGGAAACGAGTGGGACACGGTGACTGAGGACTGACCTTGTCCCGGACAATCTTTCAAAGTTATTGAGCCGGGGTGGCGATGACAGTTGAGAAATGCTGGGCTGAGCCACAGAGGATATATCACTGGCTAAAATTGTCTTCATATTGACCTCCTTGAAAAGAATGAACTCATTCCCTGCAGTGTAGGGGCGGATATTCTAATAACTAGAGAGGGATAGGAGAACACCCAGAAACAGCCAGTGTGTGTGTTGCCGTATGCAACTCTACATTCAGTATTTGGATGATTCTGAGTCACCCTAGCAACATTACAATGATGGAAAACTTAAATTAGGTTACCAAATAGTCTCATCAAGGTTCAAGGTTCTTTATTTGTCATATGAACATAGCTACAGAGTAGTTATGTCGATGAAAATCTTAGGTCACAGGCTTCTCCAACAGTGCAACACAATAATACAGAAAAACAGAAGCATGTAGTGCAAGTAAATATTAAAAAGTAAATACAAAAAGAAAAATAGTTTAAAAAAGTGAAATAGTGAAATAAGAGTCTTGTATTATGGTGTTGCACAGAGAATGAGGTTTGTCTATGTTGTAAGAACATCTCAACCTGAAGTGTTTTCCCCATCCTTTTTTAGTGATTGCAGAGTTTATACAAGGAAATAAAGGCTTGTCATCAGTTGGCAGCGTGTTGGCCTTTGATGTTCATTGTTTTTATGCCTCGGATGAATTCCCTTTGTGAGAGGTGTGGTGTCAACACCATGGTATTTTTATGTGGGTGAAGGCAAGAGGAAGGAGCCTGTGCCGTGTTTCTTTCCAGTTTGCAATGCATCATGAGCCTTCACCTGCTAAACAAAAATAACTGTAGCACCATATTGAACGGTCACAGCACTGCTCCCCACCCAGTACCCCACAGGAGTACAGTATGACCCTGGCTAAAAGTTAGCGGCATACAGTGTGAGTATAAAAGTATTTATGAAGTATATCTGATTGCCTAGTCACGCCGAAGAGACAACTGTGATGCTGTATCAGTACGGTGGCCGACACGTGCAATCCAAAACATTTCCAAAATGTGCAGCATTTAGAAAACATTCACCTGTTTCATAATTAGAAGTGTTTTGTCAGTATTTGAAATGACTAGGTTAGCTAGGTTAGAAAGATGGCAGGTCTCTACAAATATCGGAAGGAATTGTTAAATTATATTTTATTTACATTTTCAGTGACAGTTGGCCAACTTTGTGTCTCCTAATGGTAGTATTATGGGTCATTGTAGCACAGAATACAGACAAATAAACAATTCCAAACACACATGCTTTTGGACACGACTGTAATGGTATCGTACAATGTTATCGGACTCAAATATGTATACATGTTGTATCTTTAATATTATTATTCTTGTGTGATTCTGTACTGTCCTGCTTTTCGCTCTCACTCTGTTGCTGCTTAAACTCCTGAATTTCCCGACGGGGATTAATAAAAACTTCCATTTTATCTTATCTTAATCTATTGTATTTGATATGAAACAGGTGCAAACTATATTTGCTTTCAGGGTGAACAGTGAAGGACAAAAGTATTTGTATTTAAAGTGTTGTTAACTTTTTTCTAAGGTGCTGTTTACACAGGAACGAAACGGGTTGTATCCGCTACTTTTCTCTTTCGTATAGCCGTGTGTACGTCCTATACGATCATTTTCCTGATAACGATGAAGCCATAGCCCCGCCTCTCCCCACCTCTGCTGCTCACTGCTGTAGCATGGTCAGTAGCTACCAGAGGTGGGGACTCGAGTCACNTGCTTCGGAGTCGGCGGTGGCGCACTCACAACATCCTCACTCTGGGTTAGGGGGTCCTTAGCTATTAGCTTCACCTTAGCATGTGTTCTTTGCAGGTGTTTGTTGAGGTTTGACGTGGTGTTTACAGCAGTGGATAACAGCTTCTGGCCTGGACACAGTTTGTACCTCACGGTCACATTCCTGTCTATTCTTCGGACAAACTCAAAATAATGGGCATACCTGATACCTCCACTCCTCGAAAGTTATATCGCTGACTCAGCCATGTTTATGAAGCATTGCACGTGGAGATGTGGACGCGCAGATTACGTAGCCTACATATAAACCTGCGGCGGAAACCCCTCTTGTCTGTCAGTGTGATTATGACTGATTTTATAAAAGTAACGAAGTAACGCGTGTCGGTGCAATGTTAGTAACTGTAGTGTGTCTGCTGAATTATAAAATTAACGCGTTACACTACTCCGTTACCGACAAAAGTAATATTATTACAGCAACGCATTACTTTGTAACGCGTCACACCCAACTCTGGTGTATATATGTCTGCATCTGTAGCCTGTTATTGTCTCATTATACCGCACTGTGAATGAATTAAAAGTCAATATATGAGTCATCATGAATGCAGTTCTGTCCATCAGACAGAGGGCTGCTGTGCCTCCTGTCATCATTAATGGACATCTCTTTAAAATGACCGCTCAGAGGAGAGGAGTTCTCATTTCTCTAACCGCCTACTGCTTCCCCTCCTCTCTCCTCAGTTCCCCTCCTCGACTCCTCCGCTCGCATCTCCTGTGGGCGTGACTAAGACACAAGGATAGGAGGCGAGGATAGGAGTCGAGGAGGGGAGTCGTTTTTTCTAAACCTCTCTTAAAAAGGTCAAATGTCACTTGTTTTCAGGGATGGGTGGGGCAGTGGTCTGTGCATCTGATCATCAGATCAAGGGGGCGTTGGGGAACTCCAGTTCCCGCTCCCGCCGCCACTGTGTCAGGCCGTTGTGTCCTTGGGCGAGACACTTCACCTGAACTTGCTCCTGTGGGTATTGTCCACAGTAGACCATTACATGTATGTATGATCTGTATGTGTAATGTGTATTTCTAAAGCGCTTTGAGTCATTGATAAAGCGCTATAATAAATATAAGGATTGTTGTTATTATTATTATTATTATTATTATTATTATTATTGTTTTGCATCAATCTTGATACAGGGTACTTATTATATGCTATACTTTGGATTCCTAAAGCTTTTTGTCTACTATTCCATCATTCAAGGGTGGTTTCACTATAAGTAATGGTTTCTTTTTGGACGGACACTATCATTTACATTTTTTTACTATGTTCAATCTGAATTTACTTTTAGTAAGAAGTTAATAAAAAATTCACATAAATAATTCCCATACATGCATACAAATACAAAAGGGACTGTTAGAAATAGTTGAAAAACACAAAGACCATTTCTGGTCGACAATATTTAGCACTATATAAACAAAACATTTATTTCAACATGGCTTCTTTTTCTTCTTTATGAGTTAATCCTCATCTTTTATATCCTGTTGAACCCTATGAGCAGTGAAGTGTTTCCTTCTGTGTTGAAGACACATGTTAACCCCTTGAAAGACCTTGAAACCTTTTTATGCTGCTTTTTTAGCTCTCCTGCCAACACGATCATGTCAGTGTTTCACAGTTAATCAAACACTGACATGGTCCACGCAGATTAAAGCAAACCATATTACTCATCAATCTTCCATATTCCGAGGTTAACACGGCATGAGAGGGTGTCCTCGTTGTGAACCGTTGCTACACTCTAAGAGGTTAACATGGTATCATTCCTGCATGAGCCATTTTGAGATATATTATTAACTATGATGACACAAATATGCAGGACGAAACAGCAGGAAATGGATATCTTTGGGAGGATTCATGGGGTTTGATTCTCTGCCAAATCAAAGACTTAAAATTAGAAGCCGCTGCCGGTGAGTCAGTGCTAAAATAGAAAGGTGAAATGTTGGCCTTGTGTCCTGCTTGGGGTGTGTTGGTTCAACTGTGGTGCCACATGGATGGATATTCATTTCTGGTCATGATATTGGAGTGCTATTATTTATAATTATATATCACTCCATCCAGGGTGAATACATGCATACTAAAGGAATTTCTTCTCTGACTATACCATTGTCCTTCCCCAGACGTCAAGTTTTGCTATTTTCAAAAAGTAGGTCAGAAAATAAATCACATTTGAAAGTGTGATGTTGAAGGGTGCTTTATTTTTCAGGAGCTGAAATGGTTTTCAAAATGTTTTAGTTTGTCTGTGCATGGCCTCCGGCATTTAAGGCTTCCATTGGATTCAAGTCACAACAGTGTAAATGCCTTTGGACACCCGCTCAGTGGTGAGCTGTATTCAGTCCACTGCAGACTGTCTTCCTCCAAATGAATCTGGTCTAAATCAAGGGACAGATTCTCTTCGTTGTATATCTTGTTTGCATATCTCTCAAACAACTGCAGATTATTTAGCCTGCTAGACTATGCATGATGTATTCCATATATTTCTATATCACATGTAGTGGAGTTTTTGATCATAACACTTCATTCCCCACAGTGAATCCCCAGCTGCTCTGTCTTTCTTTTCAAGGCATGCAGTTATTTTGTCTTTTCTGCACAGCGTCCTCATCTTCCTATCTGCTGTGATGTCATATGCTGTCAATTTCCTATTCAATTAAATGATAAGCCTTTTTTTCACTATTCAAATGAAGGTAACGTGTCCAAACAATTTTCAGGAACAGAGGTTACTCTACCTCAACTTAAGGTCCTTTGTTCAAAAGGATTTAACTTTAAACCCCCTAAAAATTCTCAGTTGCTTTTACTTGTAAAAGGCTTTTTGCCTTTCTTTCAAGCTGTATTCCTGCACACTGTGTGGGACTCTACGGTAATATGGATCCACTTCTTCAGTCTTGATTGCAAACGAAGTCTTTGAGGGCTGGTTTCTGCCGTGTGAAACAGAAATTGGTGTTTCCAGCAGACAAGAGATGGTCTGATTTGTTGAAGAAATTAACATATTGCTTGTTGTTTGACAGCGGGCTGAGAATACCTGCATACAGCAGTAATCCCAGGAAGGTTCATTACTCTAAACCAGCTCAAACTTTATTCCCAGTGGGACACGTCTTAGAAATGCACACGACTGCTCGATATTTTAAGCTGTACTGTCTATTTTCACTGACTTTTCTCACTGTTCACATCTGCACTGCAACATATGAAGCTAAATAATGAAAACAATACTCTTAGTATGACCAAGCATGAGCCGTATGAGTCCTGCTTCTGTAAGCGACTAATGATGTTTTCATGCACTCACCGTAGTTTTCACATTTAGCATTGGTCCGCACTGTTTTGCTTAGCAGTTGGATTGCTCGGGGCGAAAACCTGACAGGACTTTGAGTCCTGCATCATTTATGTATTGTCAGCATCAGGATGCAATGTTTGCACCTGACTCAGTCCGGTGAACACACATATTGACATGTTGCCACACACTAAGAGATTAAATCAGAACAATCGCCCGTTCCATGTTGTTTCAATGAAAACAAATCCGTTTTGTATTAAAGGTGCATTGCACATTGAAGTCTTACAATGTCAGCTGAGACTAAAAACAAAGATTGGGGGGCAGTAATGTTGTTAGAGTTGCATCTGTGCACATTCAATGAACATAGTGTGTTCTGTTGGCTGGGAGGATGCTTCAGTGTGCATCTTGTACATTTATGTTTGTGAAAGACAGTCTGAGCTGCAGGCCATGAGAGTCTAAACATCCGTTTTTAAAATAAAATCATTGTTGAGAGGTACTTGCTTCTTCGTAAAAGGATGGAAGTCAGAATTGGATTTTGGGAAGGGATTAGGTCAACAGGAATGATATCAAGGAACTGTCCTGCATTTCATGTTAGTTTGCAGTATGTTTAATTTAAAATGAAACCTGATTTAAATATTTGAAGCGATTTATCTTTTTTTTATGGCTGCACCTTTACATCAAATGGAAATAGGTCATTCATAAAAATGTACTGTCTTTGCTGTACTGAACAATCTGTAAGAAAAATGGAAATAATTCTGGAAATACAATCCACTACATAGTTGTAGAATATTATTTTGTTATATTGTTCGTCCAATGTTCAAACTATAAAAAACTCAACAATTCCAAGTCAAAGATGGAGAAATCAAAATGTCAGACTGTCTGGTGAGAGAAATACTTTGTGTCAAATGTCGAGTATCTAAACCTCCCGCAGCCTGAAATCATGATTCTGATCTTATTTGCATTCAAGCCCGCAATACTTTTCATCCCTCTTTGATTTATGCCTGCCACACGCAGGGTCAAGTGTACTCCCTCAAATATTATCTCCAGGCTGACAGAGGCAGTGCTGCTGCAGAAGTGGATAGTTTATCATTTAGTAACATTTAGGCGGGGGATTAATGTCAAAAGGAAATGTAAACGTTTTCCTGACGAAGAGGAAAAGAGTGCTATCCAACCTGATGAAATTATGCAGCTGTCAGCACTCTTGACCAGCTTTGACTCAGGTTATATTTAATATGAGGTAATAACAATAATGATAATAATAATTTCAATAATAATAATAATTACAATTATTATTATTAGAATACAAATAATTACAGTAATAATTATATTGATACAAATGATGATGATGATGATGATAATAATAATTTAATCAATAATAATAATAAATTATTCATAATAGTATTATTCACTATTTCTTACAATATAAATATTTTACCCAACTATGCTTCCCCATGCCTCCTGTACCCTTGCTATTCAAATGTTGTGACATCATTTTGTTTTGCACATTTTAAACTAATATTACTAATACATCAAGATTCAAACATACCTTCAAAGATACGTCTGACTTACAACATTGGCCAATGAAAACTGAAATCTACCATTTATAATGTACCAATACTTTGTGTACCGTACTGGACATTTTGGATGCCTTCATTTTGAAATTGCAAAGAAAGTCAACTTGGAAATGAAGGCATCCACTAATGACACCTTTCCCCACACACACTGCCCTCATTAGTGCCAGACAGTGGGCCACTGGGCGCTGATTCCCTCAAGTGTGAACGTTTCTGCCTCCCTTTGTAAAGCAACACACTCTTCTTTATTCTACCTACGCAGTAAGGGTTCTTCCTCCGCCCAAACACTTTCTTTTGATTTTGTTTAAGCTATAATATCTACACAGAGACATACACTATGTTCAATCTTTTCAAAACATAGCACTTTGTTTGAAGAATTCATTGTTCTCCCTCATGACATGACTTCTCTGTTCCACATACAACAGCTTGCTTTATTCACCACTATGTACTTTATTGACTGCACCATATCAAGCCTTACCATTCTGAGCACATACACTGTGTGCACTTTTCTTCCAGGTGTCTTGTTTTTGTAAATCTCTCAGATTGGTGTAGGATTTACTGGACTCCTGTTGTAGGTGCTTTTCAGAGCAGTCAGTTAAAGTGAATGAGTGTGGAAGCCTGAAGTGAGTGAGGCTCATGTTAGGAGCCATGCTAGTTCAGTAAGCATATTATCCTATCCTAATGCTGGTAGGAGGAAAAGAGCACAGAACAAACCATTACAATAGGATCAATTAGGTTTATTTAAGAGCGAATGGAGTTGTCACAGAGACACACTTTAGTGACTGGCAGGCCATTTGCAAGCCATGCAGTGTAGTTATGTACTAGTGACAGTAAGTGGACAGCACAGTTTGACAGAACTCAAAAGCAATTTTAAGGGCAAAGGTTTTTATATTGAATTACAGCGGGGAGCTAGATTGAGCTTTTTGATCAATTAATTAGGCCTCTAAGTCCTGCATCGCCCACATATTCATTTTTAGTTAACATAAGATTACAAGGATGTTTTCTCAGGTAGATTGGCCCTTAATAGGTGTTTTTTTTTTTAAATAAGAAATTAATGTACGAAAAAACATCTGTGTAAAGAGAAATGTGGCCAGTGGGGCTGAAACTAAAGAGGATTCTCTTTATTGAATAATCTACAGATTACCTTCTTGGGTAATCATATGACAGAATAAATAGTGAAAATGTGATTTTTATTTTGGGGAAATTCTTGATTTTGTCAATCCAAAACCCAAACATATTTAGTTTAATATGATATCATAATATAACATGTGTGAGGCTGTGTGTGTGTGTGTTTTGCCATTATTGCATAAAAAAAGTTAGGTTGATTATCAGAATATAGTCACTCCAAAAATCTAAAATATTTACTTAAATATGATGTAAAAAAGAGAATCACAGGAAATATGAGAGGCTTATTTCATCATTGATCAAAAAAGTTGGTTGGATTATTATAATATTTAGCAATGATTTCTCACAAATCAATAAATACAATTCAGTTGACTGATTGACGGTGCTTAAGGCTAGAGGGGCAATGTTGCATTAACTCTTTAGAGATGATATTCACATTAGCGTTTTGGCCGAAAAGTGTCAAACAAATGCAAGCCATCACAACAATGCATAAGACAATAACTCTCACCTTATTGCAGGGTCATTTCAAACGAGCCTAATAATAGTCCGCAAGCAATAATGATCGTCCTTTCTCATTGTCAATATCCATTGTTGCTCACTTCAGGTTTTTCCGTTTTTGATTATTTGTTCTATTTTCATTGGGGTTTTTGAAGTTGTTTGACACTCCTCAGCCACCTTAATAAGAGGCCATTATCAGAACCATAACAAGTTAATTAAAACCTTTAAACTTCTTAAATTATTAATAAAAGTGCCCTTAGTCTGAGGCTAACAGAAGCAGCAGGTGCTGTACAGTAACCCCTGATCGCCCGCTGCAGAGCTATGAGTATTCAGAGCATGATAATTGTCCTCAAAACACATGCATGACTTCACAAAACAACACAAACAAGCAGCGTCACTTCTGAGCACACAAGCTCCTTGTGAGGTGAGAGATTAGAGCAGTTGTGTCGGCGGCTTGGGAGGGGGGGAGGTCAATAAATCGATCATTTGAGTGTAAGGAGTCAGCTGGACATCGTGAAGGACCTCTAACTTCGGGAGCCTATTAATTGTTTTGTTTATGTAGCTCCAATCACAACATACCACACCTCTCCCACAGAAAATTAATGATTACTGGCAAAAGGTTAATATCCACTCAACTGAAAATGAATCAACAGCAAATTAATGAGATCATTACCTGCATGGATTGATAACGAAATTAGGTGTTCTTTCAATGCATGACTTTCTGGGAAGGGGAGGTATTGACTTGAGGAATAATGCATGTGCTGGGGAAGACCTTGACCAGATGGCCACTGCCGACTGCTGGAGGTCGCAGCCAATGAAAGACCTATTAGGGCTGGAATGAAATGTCCTTCATAGTCGTTAAAACCTACTGTCATTGTGTGGTCTTTTGTATGAAAGAGGCCCCATTATGCTTTTTTGGGGTTTTCCCTTTCCTGTAGTGTGTTATATAGCTTTGTGTGCATGTAAATGGTCTGCAAAGGCTAAAATCACAGAATCTCTCCCACACCCCTTCCCCCCCACTGGCTGAATCGCCTCCATTGGAAACACTAAGGCCCAATTCCAAATCACACCCTACCCACTCCCACTCCGTGGCGGAGACACACTCGCAGCTAAACGAGGCTCCCTCCTATCAGATGGAGGGTGTAAATACAGCGGCAAGCTTTGGAACAAACTCCCCTCTCTCCAGCAGAAACAGGAAATGCCGTAACTGTACAGTATGTAACAACGGTTTCAAATCAGCATCTCTTGGGCAAAAAATTAAATTAATATCTAAAATAAAACTCCAAACATCTTTAATTTTGTTTTTGTAAAGCTATTTTAGTTTTAAACCTGATGTTTATAAGCTTCTTAGTTTTTGCAACAACTTTATAATAATATGCATAGGTATGACTAAACACAGGTAAGTTAAAAAAATATGAGGTTATCATGAGGTTGGGTAGACATATTATCCAGCTGAACAAAACGTGCATTTATCAAACCGGTTTGTTTTCCACAGACCTTATTCGAGCTATTTTCCAAAATCCTATGAAGAAATCCCATTTCTTTTTTGTCGAAGGGAACCCATGCAAAGCTTACTTCCGGGTCATCCGCATCATAAATACGTTATCCCTGCACCACTCTATAGACCTCCCTTTGTTACACTGGTGCTTCTATTCACTAGTGCTCCAGCACATTGTACATGATAGGCTAAGGGGCGGGACATCTCTAAGTGGTTGACCAATCACAACAGAGCCAGACAGCTAACCAATCAGACCAGACTGGGCTCTGGTTTCAGAAAGAGGGTGAAAAGAGGTGCTGCAGCACAGACAGTACTAGGAAAACAATTCAGCATTTCTTTAACATTGTCAGCAAGTCAAAGCAGAGGCACAACATACAAATATTAAACTAAACCAAGCTCTAAATAACACGTTCGATTAGTATTGATGAAGAAAATCAATGTTTTGTTTTTTACAGCTTCCTGTTTTTGCTGTACTGAAGAGCTAAACTATCAGCAGGTCCCCACAGTAATTTCAGGAGTGATTCATACACATGAAATATGTCTCTGCTGAAAATTGTTGCTGGGTTATTAATTGGCAGGGAGTCCGACAGTGCTTAGAGAAGACTCCAGAGATGAGTTGATTCATCTTTCAATTCTTCATTTGAGCAGCACTTCAAAGTTAACCAGTCAAAGTGAGTCTGCAACAGAACTGCTAAAAAAATCTATATAAGTTCCAGCCTTTAGCTGGAGGGAGCTTTACAGTTTTCACAAGATCATAAAGTGTTTTATATATATATATATATATATTTTTTTTTAAGACACTGGAAGGTTTACATTCAATTTGATTACTTTTATCCCAGTAAAATAGGTACAAATAAAGCATTTATGTGTTGATTTTGGAAAATGCTCAATTTTACTTTAATTTCCTGTTAACTTTCCCATTATTTTCCTGGAAACAACTCGGTGCTGATAAGTTCTGTTTACCGTGTTTGAAAGTATCATAAAAAGACTACAGACTTTGGTGGGTTGGACTTTGAATCTATATTTTCTAAAGTGTTGATACAGCTGCACTGCATTGTTTAATTGATCATATTAGACAACCACATTTAGTGAACTACTTTGCTTTTTAACTGAAGTTATTGTACTCGGCCCGAAGAATCTACGAAACAAATTATCTAAAGATATACTAACTATGGATGGCATTAATTTGGCCTCCAGTGAGACTGTAAGGAATCTTGGTGTTATATTTTATCAGGATTTATCCTTTAACGCCCACATAAAATCAATTTCAAGAACCGCCTACTTCCATCTACGTAACATTGCAAAAATCAGGCATATCTTGCCTTAAAACGATGCAGAGAAACTAGTCCATGCATTTGTTACTTCAAGGCTGGATTATTGTAACTCTTTATTATCAAGGTGTACCAAGAAGTCAGTCAAGTCGCTTCAGCTGATTCAAAATGCTGCAGCTCGTGTACTAACCAGAGTTAGGAAAAGGGACCACATTACTCCTGTTCTGGCTGCCTTACACTGGCTCCCTATAGAACACAGGATAGAATTTAAAATTCTTCTTCTCGCCAACAAAGCCCTTAATGGGCAGGCGCCATCTTACCTTAAAGAACTCATTATACCCTACTGTCCTACTAGGGCATTGCGTTCCAAGAATGCAGGGTTGTTGGTTGTTCCTAGAGTCTCTAAAAGTACAATGGGAGCCAGAGCCTTTTCTTATCAAGCTCCACTTTTGTGGAATCAGCATTCCAGTTTGTGTTCGTACGGCAGACACCTTATCCGGTTTTTAAAAGTGCGC
>NW_011357368.1:6541721-6585817 GCF_000735185.1 Notothenia coriiceps
AAGCTTATAGTTAGGGCTGATTAGATTCACCCCCTAGTTTTGCTGATATAGGCTTAGTTTTTCGGGGGACATCTTACTTCTTCCTTCTCTCTGTCTATACCTGTGTACTCTCATGTTCCGATTAACCCAGCTTCCCCAAATTTCTTTCTTTTTGGTGTCTATATACGCCGGGATCCGGAGTCATGGATGATCCTGCGGTCCTGTGTCATGGATCGCGAGTCCTGGATCTTGAGTCGTGGCTGTGGTCCTGGATCATAAGTCCTGGATGGACATCCTCGTGGATTCATCTTCCTATTATACACACATGCATTTCCAAACATTTGGACTACCTATGTTGCAAATGTATTATCTTTTCAATTTACACACGGCATCTATTGCACGTCTGTCCGTCCTGGGAGAGGGATCCCTCCTCTGATGCTCTCCCTGAGGTTTCTCCCATGTTCCCCTTTAAACTGTGGGTTTTCTCTGGAAGTTTTTCCTTGTACGATGTGAGGGTCTAAGGACAGAGGGTGTCGTATTGTCATACTGATATTCTGTACAAACTGTGAAGTCCACTGAGACAAATGTAACATTTGTGATATTGGGCTATATAAATAAACATTGATTGATTGATTTTAGCAATGCACTCACCAAATTACAATAGTTGTACAAAACAATCCAAAGTTACAAAGTAGACAAACTGAGTTTTTATCATTTGAAAGATTTATGTGCATGAGTCGTGCACTTTGTTGAGTGCAAGCATTGGTCTCTAGGTAAAACTCAGAGTTATCATAGTAAACAGCTTTTAAAGAGAGACAAGCTTGTGTGTCCAATGTAATTCAGCTTAAATTAAAAAAAAAGGGTTGAGAGCTTTTATTACCATCCATTATATAACCTTTTTCCTCCATTAGTTCAACTCTCTTTTGCAAAAGTATATTTTTATCTTCAAGGACCTCTACTGTCTTTGTAATAACTATATTTAATGAAACCTTGTTTTTAGAGAGAAACTGCTTCTATAACTTATTTTGATCTAGCCTTTTCATAATAACTACATCTGCTCCACAAATATAAAGCCTGCCCAACCCCATATTAGCTATTGGAAGCTACAGTTGCCTTTTAGCCAGAAACTTTATTAGAATGTGATGGCATTACTTCCACATTTTGGATTAGTTCATTCTTCTACATTTGCGACACAAACATAATTAAAGCTGTCCTCCAGAATTGTTTTCCACTGTTGTTTTGGGCCAATAACGCTCAAATTAATGTAATTGATCAAGTCAATTCCACTATTATTACATCCGGTTCATTTGAGGATTTGTTTTGTGTTGAATCATTCCAGTTATGCAAATGTTCAAATTTGTTTTCAGTATTCAGTGAATGCCTGCTGGGATCCTCATTTCTTAGAGGAAATGTCCCATTTCTTTCTTCACAGACTGCTGATGTTTTTACCAATCAATAATGACCCATTAACTCACTGATCCCCGGAACTGCTCAGCTTTGATACCACTGATCATACTCAGTTTGTTTATGAACAGATGCTCAATGTTAATGCTGCATTTGGGCTGTTTTTGTCCTTTTTCTTGACACTGATGCTTGCTTGTTTGTCCTCTGGCTTGGATTTTCATATTCTGCAGCTCATAAATACACCGCCGTCCTTCAGCCAACTCTGAGCATGTTCATTAACACTGAAGCTTGGCTTCTGAATCCAGCTAAATCCATCTGAGACGTAGTGGCCCCAGGCCAACACGTATCGCATGCTGAGGGCTCACCATTATCAGAATTAAGAAAAAACACTAGAAACATATTTTAAAAGTGATTCACTCCTACAATTTGTTTCTAAATGTTTCTATTCTTACCTTTTACAATAGTTACCCCATTCAGCAAACACTCAAACTCCATGGCTGGTGCCAAGCTTTCTAAGCTCACCAGAATTTCTGTTTCTGCAACGTATTTTCTCAAGACCTTGAAAAAACAAGTACACTCCTGCTTTCTATTCTGCAGTATGAAGGCCTTCCACTCAAGGTGACAGAGCACCACCCCTAGAAGAGCTCTCTAAAGGTGGAGTACTGGGCTTTATGACAAGCCCTAGTTTTGGCCTGCAGCCAAAAACACTCAATTCTTCTCCTCGAGGCCTTGTGTCCTCCAGGTTTCTGCTGATCCTTCTTCTGATCCTCCTTCATAGTCAATGTGCGCCACTTGGTGCCAAGTACAGTAGATACCTACCACGTATGATTGGTAGCTATCAAAAAGGATCAAACATGTGCAGGGCACAGGCTCCCAGAGGAACAGACTAAGGTACCGGAGCTTTAGCTGTAGGAATGATGTATTCCTCCCTACAGAGAATAGGGGAAAACATGTCTTTGGAAAGCTTTAGTTGCCTGTTTCTAAGTCACAGTTATCTACATTCAAAGGTATCACCTACTTCAAGACTTCTTCAGAGGATAAGAAACGGAATTGTCATCCTCTGGCTAGAGAGACATTTAATTTCAGTACGCTGAATCCTAATCCATGGATAAAATAATGAGCATCCCACAAAGGATTTATTTTCTCTTCACTGCAGCCTTAACATAATTTGTTTTCTGTTTGTTTTCTTCCTCATGAGTGTCAAATTCATCTTATTTTTAAGCAAAACACCTAAAAACAACGGATCATGAATTAAATCACGTAGACTTGAGTGGTGGGAAAATACATCTTATTGTGTTTTGTTATTTTTTGTTAAGGCTATGAATCCACTGATTTAAAAACAAAAACATAATGAGGAATCTGGTGTGGTGAACAGTGGTTTGGTATTGCAAATACTTCCTTTTCTTATTATGTATACTCTGTACATTTCCATCCACTACCACTAAAGTCACAATGATGAAACAATGCCAAAGTTGAACTGAAAGTGTCAGCTTTTACTAGTTGTCAGTGGTGGAAAGTAACTAAGTATATTAACTCAAGTACTGCACCCAAGTATTTATTTGACGTACTTGTACTTTCCTTGAATATTTCCATTTGATACTAGTTTATACTTCTACTCAAATATCACTAGGTTCATTTGATACCTTTAATTTCTTGTTAGTGTTAATTAAAAATTAAAATCGACATATAAATTATGACATACTTTTATGGATTGAGATACCTGGCAGTCTGAAAAGTAATTAGAAGTTAAAACCAGCTGCAACATTAAAATGATGTAAACAATATTTGGTCAGTAATTAGAATCCAGTGATTTATCATTTGGAAAATGTGGTGTAATGAGCACTTGAACTTTTGATACTTCAGTATATTTATGTTTTTGTACACTTTAGTACTTTTACTGTACTTAAGTAACATTATACATGCTGGACTACCGTAACAGTATTTATTCACTGGGCTAATGTAACTTAGTATTTCTTCCACCACTGCCAGTCGTCCATTTATATTGTCTATGAACTGAACTCAAAGTGTGTGTGTGTGTGTGTGTGTGTGTGTGTGTGTGTGTGTGTGTGTGTGTGTGTGTGTGTGTGTTAATAAAGAAGGAGGAGAGTACTGGGTTAATATTATTCAGATGCAACTGGATTACAGCACATTATCATAGCACAGTTTGAGGAGCCAAGGTGATTTTCTGCAGATTTCATTAAATATACATTAATTATGTATGTCTAATTTATTAGTCTAAATTATCAACAGGTTTATCTTTCAGTAATTAGTGTTTAATTGGTGATTAAAAACGTTGACGCTGCAGCCATTCTTTTTCTTTGCTTTTAAAATCATGTTTGCTCAAGCAGGCCTTTCTTTTTTAACATCCTGAAGTACAAGCACTAACTGAACACAAAGCATCTCATTATTTAAAAGAACAGAGGAAAGTGAATTAATAGTAAACAACACAAGAAGGCTGAAAATAGCTTGGGAGATCATTCTAAGTTTGCTGGACTTTTCTGCAATCTGTATTTCTGCAAAATTGCTAGTAATCAAGTTACATTTCTTTACTGTGGCCCACACGGACAAACGCGCTACAACCGCCCATCTTCACCAAAGGCGCTGCATGATCAAAACGCTGCAAAAAACTGAACCCAGCAAATAAAACGCTGCAGGCAGCTCAAAACACAAAGGAAACAGGGACACTAAAAAGTGATGCACACAGCTGGGACCAGAGCGCTTGTTCACGTTCTGGAAATGTTAAATTGGCCAACTGTCACTGTTACCAGAGTTAGTGTGTTTCATAATTATGAGTGTTTTGTCAGTATATTTCAATTGACTAGTGTATTAGCTAGCCAGCTTACAGCAGATCTACATTAATATTAAAGGTAGGGTAGGTAAGTTTGAGAAACCGGCTCGAGATACACTTTTTGTTATATTCCATGGAATGCTCTTAACATCCCGATAGCAATGAATATCTTAAGTGCTTTGACAACAAATCCATAAAAAAAATGTCATCTGTGGAAGCCGTAGTACTGTAAAAAGTACGACCAATCATTTGAGCCGGCCCGGCTAAAGTAACTGGATGGCCTACCTGCCTGTCAGTCTTCCATCTGTGCACAAACTTATCTCATGCCCTCATTGGTCATGTGCGCGTTCGTGTGTCTTGGAGGAGGGGCTCTGTAAGGAAGTGATTTTTTCCGGTTGTGTATTTTCAAATTCTCGCGCACTCAAGCTGCTTTCTCCAAAATTACCTACCCCACCTTTAAAAGGACTCGTACAATCACACTGTTAAAATAAGCCAATTAAACGTACATTTTAGGTGAGTTGATTGTTGACTAACTTTATACGCCCTAAACGTCAAAAAGTGCTGCAATCCCAGCTGTGTGCAGTTGGTGAATGTCTTCTAAATACTGCACACTTGCTTTCAAGTTGGTAAAGTTGTTTATTTATACGATGAGTTTTGGCAAATTTGAATTCTTATATTAACATCGTTTTTTAAACTGCAGGCCATTTCTTCTAATGTAATTGTTTTTGGCCATTGTGGCACATTTGCCCCTTTCGGCCACCGTACGTTTTTGTCATTTCTGGACACTTTTTCTATCGTTCTGCATGTGAATGATTTTGATCAAGGAGCTCAAATATGTATGTTAGATTATTGCAGGCCATTGTTCATAAACACAAAATAAAACCTATTTGAGTGGCTGTAAAGCCTTTACACAGGCCTCTGAGTGAGAAGGGCAGTGGTGATGGAAAATCCTACCAACAGAGGAGAGAGAATAGCTTTTGAGGGAAGATTTATGGCAGGATGCTGTTCCTCTCCTGAGGTGGTTGAAGAGGACTTCCCTGATTCAGGAAGCAGCACCAGATGAAATGATTACTTCTGGTACTGACTCTTGTCTGTGGAAATTGCAGGAACTGTTGATCTGAGGATAAAGGAAACCCTTGGTGATTGAAGACACTTCGAAACATAATTTCAGTTCTGTTGTTGTGGACAGCAGCTGCACTCCTAGTTTACTCATCAGTTTCAGAAAGGCAATAGGGTGGAATATCTTGTATTTCCACCAATCAAGGCATTTGGTGGTATAGAGAGATGAGGAGGAAAAGCTTCATATCTGGGTTGTGAATCTCATTATGTGCAGTCACCAATGTGATTGTTCATAGCAACCGTTAAAGGTGGGGTAGATACGTTTATGAAACCGGCTCGAGATACACTTTTTGTTATATTCCATGGAATGCTCTTAACATCCCGATAGCAATGAATATCTTAAGTGCTTTGACAAAAAATCCATTGAAAAATTCATCTGTGGAAGCCGTAGCCCAATGCCGTAGCCCAATTATTTTAGCCAGCCCGGCTAAAATAACTGGATGGCCTACCTGCCTGTCAGCCTTCCATCTGTGCACACACTTATCTCGTACCCTCATTGGTCATGTGCGCGTTCGTGTGTGTTGGAGGAGGGGCTCTGTAAGGAAGTGGCAGATTTTTTCCGGTTGTGTAATTTCAAATTCTAGCGATCTCGAGCTGGTTTCTCCAAAATTACCTACCCCACCTTTAATGCTGTATTATTTAAGACAAAATGTTATAGATTATTTAAATTAATATGAACATGAAGGTGAACAAATTAGGATTTAATGACTAATCATTCTGCAACTATTTAAAAAAGCGGTTAGAATAAACTTCCCTTAAAAAATGCAGTGTTAAGATTTTATTTGTTATTCCTTTTTGTGTTATATGATAATTACCAGAATATATTACATTTTTCAATCTAACACAACATTTGAAGACATTTCCTTTTTATTTACTATTTTCTGACATTGTATTTACGAATCAATTATTCAAAAAAAGAAAATGATTGTGATAATGAAATATGATAACCAGTAATTTACCCACTATTTTAACTTTAATTATTGCTATACTGTATGACTTAAATTAAAAAGAACAAACAAATGCTTTACAAAGAAAAAAACAACACAATGCATAACCACACAATAGCAAACACACTGTGGCTGCTTAAAGTTACGGAAATATTCAGTTCAGTTCAGGTAAAATTGATACCTAAGACAGTTCCTGTTATTTTGTATCCGGGCTACATATATTCAGTGGTTGGTCCTGTGACTGTGTAAGTACTAGCACTACAAAACCACACCTTTCCTTTATTCACCAAACCAAAATGACAAATGTTATCGACTACGCATGGACTCATTAAAACTCAATGCGGGGTCCCACCAGAAGCAAGTTGGTGCCTCAGCTCATTTTAAAAGAAACAATATATGTTGACTGTCCATAGTCAAGATGGGGTTGTGATCACACAAATTATCCGTCGATTATCTTCGTACCGTATTTTTTTATGTCATTTTGAGAGTTGAAAATGAATTCCCAAAAATTACACAAAGTATGCTTCGGCCTTATCTGTATTTTACAGGTGTCTGTTTCCTGTGAGGTGGTGTAAAGTGCGCCTGTGTGGTGAGGGTGAGGGGGTATTTGGTTTCCTGCTAGGACTTTGACTTCATGTAAATGACTTGAGGGCCTCAGAATGTGAGAGTGCGTTTAGTTTTTTTGTGTGTGTGCTTGTTTGTGTGTCTGCAACTTTCCTACTGCACTCTGCTGACAGCTGTGAGTCCGACACAGTAACTTCCCCACAGCTAAACCCTCCTCATGATGAAGAAGCTCTGCAGCCGGTTGCCCCCTCTCACCGCTCCCCCTCCTCAGCAGCAGCTGCAGCAGCAGGCGCCCCGAGTTGGACCTGTGGGTGGATGCTGCCTGGGAGTGGCTGGGCAGTGCTCTGGCTCCATGTGCACTGTCTGTTCTGACTGTGTGCCTCTGTGTGGTGGTTGCTTGATGACAGATGAGGCGTACCAGAAGCTGGCCACGGAGACGATGGAGGAGTTGGACTGGTGTCTGGACCAGCTGGAGACCATCCAGACCTACCGCTCCGTCAGTGACATGGCTTCTAATAAGGTAGGCAGGCTCCATCATGTGATTTGTATTATTATATTCTTCTTCTGGCTAGCCTTAATTGATTAAGATACACTTTTTATTTTAAACAAACCCTGCAAAAAGCACTGATCCTAAAGAAGGGAAGAGAATCTACACATGAGCTTAGCATGATCTTGGCAAAGTCAACAAAGTTTCAACAAGTGCAGTAAGAAGAGGTTTGTTTTTTTAGAGGCTGAAGTAAGCAGTGTTGGTATAAACGCTGTCAATTATATTAAAGGACACATGTCATGGCCATTTCCACTGATCATAATTCCATTGTTGAGGTATACTAAAATAGAAAAATACTGTGCAATTTTCCAAACTCACATTGGTTTCGCATACAGCATCTCTGTAAAGTATGTGTATTCAGCAGTATTCACCTTGTTTAGCGATACACAGCCAAACACAGCCAAACTCAACCTGAACACACACAAAGTCACAGCCGAAATAAAAACAATAAGTGTGGCTTGATATTGAGCTTACTCAATATCAAGCCACACTTATTGTTTTTATTTCGGCTGTGACTTTGTGTGTGTTCAGGTTGAGTTTGGCTGTGTTTGGCTGTGTATCGCTAAACAAGGTNGCGAGTCCCTGTTCTGACATCCTGGACGTGTTCCGATACTGACCGATGTTCTGGGTAGTTCTTTCGTCGAGCCACTCCTTCCCTCTCGTGACAACCAGCGGTAATTAAGCAATTATCCTTCTTTTTACTTTACCTCCGTAGTCAGCGGGAGACCAGACCCCGAGGTGTTGTTTAGACCGAGGCGCACCCCAAAACTCTAGTCCTCTTTCTACTCCACTAGTCCGAGTTCTTTGATGTGCCCTCCTTGAACAATTACCTAAAGTTCCGTCGGTCGACCCTTCGTGTGTCAGTGGTTCTTTTGATAACCCATTGTGTGATGTGCGTCCATCCCTGGTTGTGTCGCCACGGCCGCCCGTGAATCAGCCGGGCGTCCCCCGTTGGAACTAGCGGGGCCCGTATCAAGATTTTTATCCGAGCCGGTTCCCGTTCCCAGGCTACATATTTTATGTGTTTTGTTTTTTCCTTTACACTTAAATTTTCTTAGATTGGGATACCCGTATTTGCTTTAGATTAGTATCGCTTGAGATAGAGAATTATATTGAGATATAGTAGATTCCGCTGGGGATGGAGGGCGGTGGGGGTGGTTACTTGATAGCTGGTTAGTGCAAGAACGAACCTAAAACGCCCAGGGTCTCAACCGTCAGCCCTTTTTCGTTACACCCCGTGGGAGGGAACGACTAAAGGAAAGACCGGTCTTTAGAATGTATTTGGTGTAGTCGGGTAACCTTGTCGGATCCAGCACGGTCGGATGGTGTCGTGGGTACTCCCCGTCTTAAATGAGACACACAACATTGAACGGTATATTTATAAATAACGTGAAACCTGTATGTTGTGCGTACCGCCATTTAAAGGTGACCCATGTTCCCCCCCTGTACAGGGGGCGAGAAAAGGCTTTAGGGGCCAAACAACAGGGGGTGAAATGTTTATACACATAATAAAAAAATTGCGGTTTGGCAGTAGCGGGTGCCACCTCCGTGGTTGTCCGGGAGACACTCGCTCGCTCTGTCTCCCTCTCTCTCTCGCTCGATCCCTCCCTCCCTCCTCCTCTAATTTCCTCTCTCTCCGCTCGCTCTCTCGACCCTCCGTGTGGAAATAGATAAATTATATCTATTTAATTCTTTAGTAAGGTTACACATGATATCCTGTCACTTTTTTGGTTTTTTGGTCAAAATTTTCCTCCACTAATCATTTTATACGTAATTATCTTTCTTTCTTACGGATTGATCCATTGTATCTATTCTTATTTGGGTCAAATTGTACTAAACATAACCAACACTAGTATAAGATTTCTCACTAACCTTATAAATTTTCATATGTCGAGGGAAAGTATACTCGACACTTTCGACATAGGTGGTTTAAGTGTTCTTACATACTTAATGTGGTCTCACGTGGTCGTAAAGTGAAGTTGTAAAATTATTTTAGTAGAAGGGCCCCCTCGTGCGGGGGCCTAGGGGGATCTCCTCGACTGGGTAGGTGGGGGTTTATTTCGTCCAATTTATCTTAATCTAACGTGTGTACAAGAAAATCATTTTGTGACTTTTGCACAGGTGTCTGGGGTTTTTGTCGTGTGTTTTCCATTTCCATTCCGTATAATTGCATTTTACACGATTTATATATGTGACGTCTTTTTTGTTTTTTTTCTCCTCATTTTCATCGGGGGCTGAACGAAGTTAAAAAATCTCCATCGGGAGTGGGATTTTTTCTAGACAGCTCTTTAGTCTTGTCCATGGTGGAGAGGTTGGAATCTGATTGGTTGATTCTGTGGACAGGTGTCTTTTATACAGGTAACTAGTTGATATTAGGAGTAAATATATACCTATCTTCTCATCTCACGCTCAGAATAAAAGCAATTGTCTGAAATTATGAACTGTTCCTTTAACCTCTTGCTTTTGACTTTTCTTCATTATATTGCATAATGAACAAAGGAGATGATTAATTTCTTGGTATTTTTTAAATGTTGGTACTGCAGATAATAATGACCAATATATGACTTCTAGTTTTAGTTGACATGCTGTCCCAGGGTTCGAAGTCTTGGTGAGGTTTATTCTAAGAAGGTAGAGATAATAATGCCTCATATAGACATGAAGAGGTGTGGTGACACACGACTAATGTGTTTCCTTTCCTTGATATCTGAAACTTAGAAAGTGAATCAGTTTCTGTTTTGCCTGAATACTTTCTCTTTCTCCTGTTGAAATACACAACAGACGTCAGCTTGTTACAGTAGTCCCAGAACCTCCCTTCTCTCCTTCCCTTTTCTTTCTCTCCACCCTCCTTTATCTTGTCCTCTGTGCTCAGTGTGTGTACCTCGTGCACTCTGTGCGAGCCCTGCAGCTTCGCTCATGACCCCAGTCACAACCTGGTGAGAGCCCGGACCCCTCTGTCCATCCCAGAGCACGGATCCCCCGCTCCGGACCACAGCAGGTAGGACACCCACTCTAGTTGGATTCTCAGATTTGTATATCTCTTAAAAAATCCAGCTGGATGTTTACCAGACCCTGGATTCTACAGCTTCTGACACAATGGTATTTCATTTTCTGTTTTGATTTAGTCTTGTTCTATTTCAAATGTTTTATTTTTATTTTACTTTGCACTATTCACTTTTAATGGTTTGCATTTCTTCTACACTATTTCTATTTATTTTTACATTTCATTTGAAAAACTGCGCTGTAGCTATTGTGCTTGTGATTATAACATCTCTGAAATGTGGATCTTGAATCCACCTGTCTAAGGTAACAGTCGCAATACTATAACTGAAAAGTTATTCTTTCTACACCATAAAATATCACTCAGGCCTATTTATTTGTGCTTTTTGGGTTTCCCCTTTCCATCCATCCATCCATCTTCTCCCGCTTATCCGTGGTCGGGTCGAGGAGGTAGCAGTTCCAGCAGAGAGCCCCAAACTTTCTTTTCCCTGGCCACATCAACCAGCTCTCACTGGTGGATCCCAAGGCGCTCCCAGGCCAGCGAAGAGATATAATCCCTCCACCTGGTCCTAGGTCTACCCCTTGGTCTCTTCCCAGCTGGACGTGCCTGGAAAACCTCCCTAGGAAGGGACCCAGGTGGCATCCTAACTAGGTGTCCGAACCACCTCAACTGGCTCCTTTCGACGCGAAGGAGGAGCGGTTCAACTCCGAGTCCCTCCCGGATGACCGAACTTCTCACCTTATCCCTAAGGGAGACACCAGCCACCCTGCGGAGAAAACCCATCTCCCGGCTTGTAACCGGCGATCTCGTTCTTTTGGTTCATGACCATCCCTTCATGACCATAGGTGAGGGTAGGAACAAAAATGGCGCGGTAGACAGAGAGAGCTTTTGCCTTCTGGCTCAGCTCCCTTTTTCTCACAACGGTGCGGTAAAGCGACTGCAGTATACCGCTCCCGCTGCTGCTCCGATTCTCGACCCATCTCACGCTCCATTGTTCCTCTCACTCAAGAACAAGACCCAGAGATACTTGAACTCCTTCACTTGGGTAAGGACTCATTCCCTACTTGGAGTGGGACAGTCCATCGCGTTTTCCTGCTGTGACCATGGCCTCTGAGCGAACCATGGTCCTCAGACTTTTGGAGGTGCTGATCATCATCCACAGCGCTTCACACCTTCGGTTGTGAACCGAATCCAGGTGAGTGCCTGAGCTTNGCACGGAGCAGAAATCAGCAGGGCTGCCTGCACTGAGTGTGTGTGTGTGGATTGGTCAATTTGGACCAATCAGCGGGGGCTTAACGTAACGGCTCCGCGGACGTAACGTAACGGCTCCACGGATTGGCCCATTTAGTTCCGGGTACGTGCTTTCGTAAGCACGTACCCGGAAGAATCAAATGGAGGATGACGTCATGATGATGTTTCACCAACGAGGCGTTTTGGTGAGGTATTTTCTGTTTTAGAGTTTTACTCGCTACAGGATGCACTTTGAGGGTTTTGACTCTGCACACCGTTTACATGCAGAAAAACCTTCATAACACACAAGGGGACGGGTAATAACCGGAAAAGCATGACATGTGTCCTTTAAGCCTGCACAGTTGTATGACTGAGACTGGATGTCACTCATCACATGATTTCTGCCTGAACCAGCATCAAGCTCCATCATTTTTTTCTTTTTCTTTTTGTGCAAATATTATCTGACGAAAGGAAGTGTGTCTTTTAGTGTCTTGACCCGCTGTGGCCCTCTTTTCATCTGGTTATTCTGTTGCTTCTGCGTCATTGATTGGGTGTGATGTGCACCAAGGTTTAATTCCTGTTTTGTTTTTTTTAAATGACCCATTTAACCATATTACTCACTGACAGGGCTCATTGCACAACACCATTTGGCTGTCTCTATAAGATGTATTACTTATCAATTAATCTCCTAATTGTACATGTGTCTAAGAATTGCTAATTATGATTCATGTTTTAAACATTTTTAATATAAATAATAGTCATACCTTATAGCTTATAGGAAGTTACGGATTTTACAATATTTTGCTGACTCAAATCAATACTTAAAGATTTTACGACTTGCTTGTGGCAGAACAATCCCGGAATACTGCTTTACTGTATATGCCGTGTGGTAGCTGTTTGTAAGAGTGCCTGAAAACAGTTTGTTAAGCAAGCCAAGAGGATAAGCTTGTTATTTCACATACAATTGGACAACAGGATGTGAGGGATCCCGCAGTGGGTCAAACACAATAAACTAAAGCGGAAGGGCGAGTGTGTGTGTGTGTGTGTGTGTGTGTGTGTGTGTGTGTGTGTGTGTGTGTGTGGTTGTGTGAATGTGCGTGTGTCTGTATGTGTGAGGGCAGAGTGACTCTCTCTTCCTGTCTCCTTCCTGATCCCCCTCTCTCTCTCCAGACGACAATAGACACCCCATCATGCTCATTTAGATGGTTGTGTTTATTTATCCTATTACTGTCGTCATCTGGACATACATCCAACACAGTCAGCTGGACTGGTTTTGGTTTGAACACATGGACTGGATAAATACTATTTACCACTTTAAACAACAGACATGATATGACAAACAATGGATTTAAGGCTACAAGGCAACTGAATAACACAGGAGAGTTCTGTTAGAGCATAATGTGTTCAGGGTTTTTCAAAAAGAATAAAAAGTCTCACTTTTGTATTATATTCATAACTGTGGTTAAGCTGCTGATTCATATTGACCTCACATATGTGGACTTGTGGGACAAATGATCTCACTGTAGACTGTAATTTTAGCACTTTTGCAATCACAAAATATTTGGCAAACATTAACCGCAGGTCATGATTGATTTCAGGAGCCTCTCCAACTCGAAGAATTCCAAAATATCCCAACTATTGATTAATAGAGGAACAGTTCTGGTATTGCCAGAAAGTACTATATTAGACTAAAAACCAGCAAACCCAGAAAAATATTATCTTTAAATGTACCTTTTAAGAATGATGCAAATTGAGATGTGTTTCTCCAGACATTTAGCCAGCAATGTGAGTGCTGGACGTGACTGGTCAGGTGGCACAATGTACTTGTTGTGTATTGACCTTTTCTCATTACTGTGACTTTGGCATGGAATGCGTCCTCGCACGTAACCATCTGATAAGGACTCTTTCAAACATGTCTTGCATGAACTTTTTGTGTTTGTGTGTGTTAGAGTGTGTACGTGGTTCTGTGTCACATTGACATTAGGTTAATCCCATTGATATCTAAGCAATCTTACTCCTAGCCTTGTTTTCACAGTAAACTAAAACATTACACAACTGCTGCCGCTCTGTCATGTGGGGCGTAAAACTCGACCTGGTTTTATTAACATGAACATGCCACTCAGCTAATGTGACCCCTTGACTACCTGTTGTGTGAAGATGGAAAAACTGTTATTCAAGCTGTGTCACAGTATGGAACATGAGTACGTGGGAGGTGAAATTTGAGAGGCTGTGGCTGTACCTTCAAGGTGAAGTGCAGGCTGTCGCTGCACCCGACTGTCCTCCTTGTTATGAATGGCTGATGTACACATGTCAAGGCCTGTTGTGAGTTGGAATATTTTTCTGTGTTGTGGCTGTTTGGGTCTAGGGATGAAATGATAAATCAGGTATCTGTTAGGCAATTGGCACAAATAATTTGTCAACATTTGTTGTTAATTAAGTAATCAGTCAGCAAAAAATATATATATATATTGCTGTTTGATTTTAAGTTGACAAATTAGTCTCTTCCAGCTTTGGGAATGATAGGAGTTTTTAAGAAATTAGTCTACAGAATATTTATATTGATTAAGTCACTTTTAAAACATCAGAACAATGTAAATTGCTAATTAATTAATAATTAATTCTCACAGTAAAAAAAAAAACACAAACAGAGGTGGGATATTTTATAAAGGATTTTATTGGACTTTATTCAATTGCAGATCAACAAATCTCTACCATGGTTCATAAATATTTACCACCCGCAAAAATGATGAAAGAAACAATTATAAATATATGTAAATAATGTAGTTTCACTACAGAATTCTGGTATCTCTTTACACAACACCAATTAAAAAAGAGCTAGGGTTAGGGTTGAAAGAAAATCAATTGTGGCTCGTGGCACACATCGGATTTTCTATCGTGCACTACAACAAAGTCTTACATTTTTCTGTCGCTTCAAATTTGTGCATTTTTTCTACAAATGTATAAAGGCAGCATAAGAGTGCTTTTGGTTATATTCCATATGAAGGCATGCTACTTTTCAAGTTATAGTAACCACCTGTGTCTATCAAAACAGGAAGTGTTTTAGTCATCAGCATGGATTTATAAAGGGTGATCTCAACAGTGTCAACCCCAGAGCTATGACTGCTGGCTGCAAGAGTCGTGAACAGAAAGCTTAGAAGCACAAGAGGCAAGAGGCGGGACTACCCCCATGAGGGAGTGTGTATGAGCCAGAGGTCTGTCTCTCTTGCACTCACAAAGTCAACCATTGCTTCACATACAGTACACAGGGTGTGAGGTACAGCCTAGTCAGACCTCGAAGCCCAAAGTGAGTCACTAGAGCTGTTGCGTTTCCCGGCGTCAGAGAGCCAAGGCTTGTTCCTTTTACTCATCCTGTAGTCAGACTGAGACAGACACTTTATAGGACGGCAGCTCCGCTCTACTCTGCACTCTACACACACCAACATGGGAGCCTGCTGCTTTGACAAGAAAGAGAGGAAGTTAGGGAAGCTCAATGGTTGGAGAAAGGTGAGTTATTTTAGACTTTTCAAAAGTTTGTTGTAAAGAGTTTACTTTTTTTGTATTGGTTTCTCTGTGTCTCTTTGGTGGACTTTCAGTGTTTAACTTTGCTCAACATGATATGACTTGAACATGCTTCGTTGTTTTTAAAAATAAAAGTTTCAGTTGCTCCTTTTTGTCCTTTGTGATGATTAAAGTGGTCACCCTAACATTGAGAGCACTTTAAATATATCTTACAGCTGCACATGCTGAGCGCCTGCATTAGGGTTTTCTTACTTTTGAAAGCATTTGATGTTTAGTTCCTTTACTGTACATTACAGAAGTTTCTTTTTCAGTGGTAAACTTATTTGGTCATTTTCTTTTTAAACCCACTTTTCAGAGGTTCTTGCAAGGAGTGGAGCATGCATTCTGCTTTTGAGAACCCTTGTGCACACTTTATTATGACACTGAATTAATATGTGTGGCAGTTTTTTAAGACACTGAGAGACCTCTTGCCATCCTTAGAGCAGAGAGCCAAGTTTAATTCGGTGCAGATCAGAGATGGAATGTTTTTCTGTCCGTTTCAGGTAGAAATGTTGTTTCTGGGATTACTTAAACTTTACTTTAGGATATCAGACTTTTAATTACACATGCTGTTTTGTTCTGAAACAATGTTAAACTGAATGTTACCTATATAGTAGTTGGTATTTTCAAAAACTGTTTTGTGGAATCAAAAGCATCAAGGAAAGATCTGACTTTCTTTAGAAGAGTCTAGTGTCATCTATAGAGACAAAGGGAATTTAGTTATTAAGCACAAGGACCGTGGATGTAGGTTACGTGAGACCGAGTAAGGTTATACGTTTTATTTCTGCATTGTATCAAATCCTCTGAGTTTTCAGAGGGTTTTTTGGACTGAAGCCGAACACTCTGATCATCTGTGGAGAAGAGAGAGGTTGCGGCAAAGTGGTTAGGTGCTGATTAAAGTTTAAAAACAGGATGAATAAAGAACTTTTGTGGATCTTTTTCTCAAAGGTTAGGAATATAGATGACATTAGTTTTGTTTGCATTATCGAACATTGCTTTCTGTGTTAGTTAAGCCCTCATTTGAGTAGAGAATAACAAATATTTTTTGGGTAATTCAAGGATCTCTTGTTTCTTGGTGTTTCTGCCTCTGTAATATTTCACACCAGATTGTTTTCTGCTTTCGAAGCAACCAGAGCTCAAGGGTGCAGTTGAGTAGCCTGTTAACTGCTCTCCTTCAGCCAAAAAGTGTGTTGCACACCACATCTAACTCTGGGACCTTGCACAGCTGGAAGTGATAGAAATGAATTGCTCAGCTGAGAAATTGCTTGCTTACTTATTCCTCTCAATCCATTTGTTGTCTCTGAAAGCTGATTGTTCTTTCCGATACATCTTAATGTTTGGATT
This sequence comes from Notothenia coriiceps, assembly GCF_000735185.1. Classification (NCBI taxonomy): domain Eukaryota; kingdom Metazoa; phylum Chordata; class Actinopteri; order Perciformes; family Nototheniidae; genus Notothenia; species Notothenia coriiceps. The sequence continues at coordinate 6,558,200 of NW_011357368.1, forward strand.
CAGAGAAATTAATCCACTCTTTCTCATAAAGATACACATGTGCATGAGTGAGTCAGAGGAAGTGAGAGGTTGTCCATCTCTCAGAAACTTCTGTAGCTTCATATGACTTACGCATGGTTCATACGTAGGAAGGTTTCTCAGTCTTTACGGAGTTATGTCACAATTGCATCGATGTTACCTGCCTGCGTCATATGTTTGCAAAAGCGAGAAGAAGATAAACCACAACTGTAGGTTTGCCTCTAAATGTCTCAAAAGTCACTATCGGTGATGTTGCATTCAGTAAATGTAAAATGATATGTACTAAGTAGATTCAGATGATAAAGAAATGTTGTTATGGTATTAATAATTAATTTAAGGAAAAAAATGTAACCTTTTTGTGTTATTAATTTGCTTTTCAAAACTTCCACACTCATCTTTGTAAATACAGATTAACAGATTAGTTACTGTAGTTGAACAACTGCCAACACAACAGTTGTTTGCATGTTTTTATATTGCATAGAAAAATATCATTTACACAGTTTTTTTCTCCATAGGTCAAGCAGTGCATTTATGTTACTGCAGGGTTAAGAGGTCATTGCTCTCTGAAAACTGAACAGGCTGTTTTTTTGCTTCTGACTGAGCGTAGTGCACCCACTGGTGGCTTAAAGGCACAACTTAAATCTGAACCACTACAGATGAGAATCAAGCAAAGAAATTGGCATAATAAATAAACTGGACTGTGCTTGTAGCAATGTTAAGGATAACTTGATGGCAAATAATGATATACTACAGGATAAGAGGAAAACATATATACTGTATATACCTATACTATGTGGGTATGTGAAAGAGAGATACCCATAAAGCTTCGAGGGGCCAATCTTCCTCAAGCGTCATGGTGTCACTAGGAGGTAAAGTGGCTTGCCTTCTTCCCCTGATATACAACACAATCAGATACACACTTGCAATAATACACACATACGAGTGTGTAAAACATGCATGTGACATATCAGCATCAATTGTGGTTAACTGTAGATAATAGCATTTGTTGGCTGCTGCTGACTGTGTGCACTGAGGCATTTCTTCCAGCCCTTGGGCGAAGCACAGCTCTTCAACACATTGCAGAGAGACATCCCCCGCTGTTATTTCTGGTTTCTTTATATATTATGCAGTAAGCTAAAGAGCTGCCTCCTCTGTTTCTTTTATTTATTTATTTTCTCTCGCGTCCCACCTCCCTGCTTCTGGTTCTTTCCCTCAGTGGGAGGATAATCCGGGATCCTCTCGGGGAAGCTTTGATCTCCCCCTCATCTTTCCGAACTCGTTCACACACAAACGCATCGGACTGAGAGGTTCTGTGGGAACTTCTGTTTACAGTTTCCCATGGATTGGCTCTGAACTGACAAAACTGGATATTTTCTCATTAGCGAAAGCAGAAGAGCGATCCGCTGAGGGGTTTCACAGAACAAAAGTCGTGACAAAAAGCACAAGCAGCGCCATCAAAATAGGCTGGCGGTTCTGGTGTAACAGTATATCAGTCAGGTGGCCCTAGCCTTGCACACTGCAGCAGTATCAACACCTGCTCCAAGGACAGCCCATTGATTCTGCCATTGAAGCAGACAGACAGAGAAATTGATTGATGACAGTGTTGGCAGCAGGGAGAGAAATTGACATGTAAGTGGTGGAGAGTGAGGGAGAGATGGAGCGGAGGGGAGGGGGAGGTTGATGAATGTGAGCAGAGGCGATGTGTGTGGTGCATTCTCGTGACAGCTCAGCAGCTACACCACATGGCTGCCTTGGAAAAGGAAAAGGGGAAGCCTCTCCTCCTTTTCAAAACAGCCCTACACTGTGCCTGATGCTGTTGCCATAGCGTTGCGGTGTTCTGGTAATTGGCGCACACACACTTTCACTGACCAAATTTGGGAAGGATGCAATTATCTCCCTTCTCTCTTTTTTCTTTTCCTCTGCTCTGACTGTCTTCCTCACTCCATAGTTGTCTCGCGCTTGGTAAAAATAGCCCTGCACAGATACCCTCCAATATTATTATGGGATGCAGATAATGACCAGGCTTATGAGATCTCTACAATGGCCGCCACGCTCGGGATGTCAGTAGACAACAGAAGACTCAAAAGAGGGAGAGGATAATAATAGAGATAATGGCGATAAATACAGTTGCATTCACATTCCTTAAACATGCTCCATCCCCTCTGTCAAATTATTGTTTTACTGTAGAGGGAAGGAATAGCTGTACAGCTCCACGAAATTCCTTTACAATGGCTGAACTGACGTCATGAAAGAATGCCTTTGAGAGGGAATTACAGGGGTTGGGAATAGACAAGGATGGGATTCATGGGCAATGGTTGCACAGCTGGAAAACGTGAGGAGAGAGGACATCTTATCAGGAACTCAAGTCTGGATATAAAATATCAGTCACTCAAACATCCCATCACAACCTCGTGTTTACACCAATGCCAAGCCGTAATTAGGGCTCCCCCTTCTCCCCACTTTCTGTCAAATGATGTGTTCTGAAGAGAGCGTGTTGGTGGGGTTGGCAGACTACAGCGGGGGGAAAGAGACAGGAGAGGGAGGGAACCGAATAGAGAGAGAGAAAAGCAGGGTAGGAGGGGGAGTGAGCGCTACAGCAGTGAGAGCAGCAAAGCAAGACAAATCCAGTGGAGGAACCCCCCCTCCAGTCAGATGAACATCACTACCTCACTCCCTCCCTCCTGCTCCATCGTTGTTTTTTTCCTCCTCCTCCCTTTCTCGCTCCTCTATAATTCATCTGTGCGCTGAGAGTCCAGCTGCTCCATCCGAACCACCGAGCCTGTTGGATCTCCTCCTCTCCTCGCTACATTGTCTTCTTTTTCCTCCATTTGTCCTTCCATCTATTCTTGCATCCCTCCACAGGCATGGAGAGTCAAAGCTGGCCTTTTTCTGCTGCTGAGAGGGAGAGTGAGCCATCGTCGAGCTGCTCTCTTAGCTGCTGAAAGGGAAACACAAGACAAGAGAAGAAGGGATTTTGTGGTCCTTTTTGGCATTGAAAGAATCCTGTTTGTCTGCCTCCAATTTTTTCTATTGGATTACAGTTCTGGCTTTGTGTAGGAACCAAAAAACGGGGTCCAAAATGCCTGAAGCAAATTACCTGCTGTCGGTGTCTTGGGGTTACATTAAGGTGTGTGGCGCTTATCTACGTAGCATATCGGGATAACATATGGATTTCATTGTATCGCTTTGCTGTGTTGCTGTTGAAATTCAGCATTTTGATAATTATTTTGTGGAGCATTTGAGATAACTGTGCTAGCCTAATTTCACCGAAATACATTTCCATCATGATGAAGGGGGGTCTGACAGAATGGTTTTTGTGGCTCAGGCTCCATCTTGAGCCCTTTGCAGAGCTCTGTGTGTCTGTATGTGTGTGTTGGTCTGTATGTGTGAGTTGGTCTGTATGTGTGTGCACGCGCATGCATCAGTCTGTCATAAACAGCTGCTGCTGCAGTGCTCGGGTCTCCATGTTCTGTCAAATGCACCCGTCTCCCTCAACTATTTCCTCTATTCAAAATGGTTCATGTTATTGAAAGTACATGAACATTTAAAGAATGTTGTAACAAAGAGGAATTTAGAGTGCACTGTGCAGACTTTGCTCTTGACATCATTGAAATGTTTGCATACTGACGTAGGTGAAGCAGCTAAATAGGCCCCAGAAATGTGATTCAGTGCAATAAAACAGAAAATTGGTTGCCCGGGGTGAATTGAGGGTTATAAAGAGGGGTTGACTTCCCCACTGGTAAAACAAATAATGATCAGCATCCTCATTAATTCCAGGGAAAATGGAGGGGGAAATAACATGTGTGTCACCCCACTGATTTGACGCTGTAATTAAATAATAATCTTGAGCTGGTGGAATACTGCTGCATTTTGCATGGAATCTTGTACCGTAATGTTTCCCAGGTTTTCCCCTCTCTGGAAACTGACGACATTTCTTCCCTCTCCCCCCTCCTCTCTCTCTTTTTCTCTTGCAGTTCAAGAGGATGTTGAATCGGGAGTTGACGCACCTATCTGAGATGAGTCGGTCCGGGAATCAGGTTTCCGAATTCATCTCCAACACCTTCCTAGGTAAAATTACTGTCAAGACTCATGAATCTTGTTTGTATAGTTAATCAATAATCCTTACCAACAATAACTCTATATACATATAAAGTCCCAACAGCTCATATAAAACTAAAAATACAAAAAAGATGTAGTTGCTCACAAAGACGGCCCCACTCTGTTTTGCTGCAATGTGTTTGTGGCGGTTCAGTACATGTTAAGCTGTGCAAGTTGATCTGGCAGGCTTTTCTGTGGGGGCGTACCATAAAACACTGCGCCATTTAGCTTTGTCTAGATGTCATCGGGCTCCAAATGGCCATAGATATTGAAGTAAGAAGGGTACATTTCTTAAAGAATGACAAAGGGCAAAAAAAGGGTGTTTAAGGTGGCCGACTACTGTTAAAGTGTAATTTGACAACAAGGGGCTTGTTAACAAGAATCTGAGCGGTTTGGAAGTGGATGCTGTCAGTGTGGGTTGCAAACTTGAGCTCTGAGAATAGATGGGAATACATTTATATATTTTTATACTGTATTTAGATACTTTTCTTCTCTTTTTTGACAGCCCTATGAACATCATGTTGCGTGACCCCGGTACAAAACAACACCATCGAGTCACTGTGTGGCAATACAAATATGAAAATCGGCACAATAAGAAAAAACAGCCGATTTCTTCAAATGGGTTCAATGTAGGCTTTTGGTCAATGGGAGAAACCCACAGGAGCTAAAGAAAGTAATGTTAAAGTTAGACAAATTATTCAATAATTAGAAATATAGATTGAAAAACAAAAGGGATGCTAGAAGGGTGACAGAATGCTCCTTGAAGTAGTTCAGATTATTTATGGGAAGTGGCTTCTGATCGATTGGCAAACTCATCCGGTTTAGTGTTGTTGGCGGATCCCTCCTCACCGGATCATAGAGAGAGAGGGAAAGGTTGATGAGAGACAGAGAAAAAACAAACGTGGGAGGGAGGGAGAGAGGGAGGTGACTGCAGTGAGGGAAAGAAATAGAGGTATAGAGGAACCCCCTTAGCTGGCAGTGAGATGATCTCGGCAGATTCAGTGACTCATCCCCATCTTAGTGCATCTTTGTCAGCGGGGACACCTTGTTGTCACTCCACCTCTCGCTGCCCCGAGAATCCCGACAGAGATGACTATCGCTTCGATAAGGAAGTCGGGATCACCCCACTGGCGGTAGGGGAAAAAACAGTTATGAGGAGTGGGTGGGGAAAAAACGGCTGAAGCAGCAAAGCTGGCATGGTTGGGCCTCAGCTGACCAGTTTAATCCTCCCATCCATTAAGATTAGTATCACGTCAGTAATGCCCTTATTTCTGCTCTAGATATTCTTTATTTAGGCCCAGATAAATGATCATTTCCTGTCACATGCCATGTTCTGCAGAGGTTATTCTTAGATACAACATAAATCCCAATGATTTTATTATAGACTATCTCGGTTTTAAAGCTTTCAACTGATGGAAAGGCGGACCTTTGAACCGTAAAACATTGCTCATAAAGCCTGGTAATTCCCTAGATAAATAAAGACTGCAGAGTTACTCATTTAGGGTGATTTCAGTCCAGGTTTTCTCACTTTCCTTTAAGGATTGTTAGCAGATAGCACCCTGGCCATTCACGTGTGCCTTTAACCCCGTCACAGCTTGCAGCATAATTCTGTCATAATTCCCTTTGATCAGCCAGCAGCAGAACACACCTAGTTCGGGGAATACACCAAGGGAAAAAATGGCCCCAACAAACGCACCCCTCCCTGCCTTCCCTACTGCATCTGTGTCTCTCAGAAGAGAGCATATAGAGGAGGATGAAAAAGAAATCGAAATAGACGTGGGAGGTGACAGAGTAGAGGGAACGAGAAGGGAGAACAGGAGAGAAACAACACACATTTTTACTTCGGCTGCTTCAGTATTATTATTATTTTTGTGAAATCCTCAAATTGGGAAAAAAAAAGATAAGATAAGCTTAATGCGAAGAAGAGAAGAGTGAAAATGGATGAGAAAACAAATGAAATGTACTTTGCTTGACTAGCACATTGCAGTCCAAAACGAGAGGATTTCAACTGGTACATCAGGTTCACTTAAAATGTATCAGTCGTATCAGTCCATGCCGTCCGCAGCATATTGGCACTTACTTGTGACACTGAAAACTCTCACAAACGGGTCCTTCTCTCTCCTACACACATACATGTAAAGGACGCAAAGACACCACACAGCATTGGTGATAATGATGGCTTGTAATAAATTAGAGGGCAATATATTGCTCTTCCCCTTGTTTCCCACGCATCACATGTCTGAGAGCGCTTAATTGCCCATTCTCAATTACCACTGGAGGACTGAAGGGAGAGCGAGAGACAGAGAGAAAAATAATAGCATACAATGAAAGAGAGAGGGAGGGAGAGCGTGAGAGTGAAAGTGATTATTTGAATTACAGCTGGTAATTGAATAACCCTCCACAGGGGAAGGCTGATAGATGAGTGCGCAGCTCACATTCGTGCCGATAGCCAGTCCCTTCAGGATTTCATTCAATTCCTCTGTGATGAACACAGCCCTGCAGGCTATGACTTATTATTGGCAGATTTCTATATTTACTATTGCAAAAAAGTTAACAATTTCCCTTTTTATTGTTTTTTTAAAAGGTTTTTATAAAGGTTTTAAATGTGTTTTAGGACTTCTTGCTCGATGTATCTGTAGCCAGGCCAACTGTGGTTGAGTCAACTTATAAATAAGACAAACTAGACATAAAAATCCCACTCTACACTAAGTGATTTGACAAAGCTGTGAAAGATGTGGCAGTTTATTGAATGGCCGACATTATGGACCTGCCTTAACTGTGTTGGAGCCGCAGCTCTCAGTCTGTCAATGGACTGCCTTGTGAAAGTCAAGAGAACAGGAGATGAGATGTGAGCCACCTGCTAATAGGTGGGGGGGGGGGCAGAGAAAAATGAACAGTAGCAGCACAGAGAGACTGCAGGTGGAGGAGAGGGCAGCATGACTGAACAAATGAATGGAGGTACAGATGATGAATGAGTGAGTGAATAAATAAATCCCTCAGTAGCCAACCAGCTGCAGGTGTTTCTATAGTGCACCTGGATCCAATGGCAGCATATGATCTCATTTGATTGCAGAGTAGATTCATTATCAGACCTCTTCTTGTATGAGGCCAAATTTAACCAATTTTCTTACACATTAGTAAAAACTAACAACTTTCTATCTTCTTGTCCCTCAGACAAACAGAATGAGGTGGAGATGCCGTCGCCGACATCCAAGGCGCGAGAGAAGAAGAAGCAGACGAGGCAGCAGCTGATGACACAGATCAGCGGAGTCAAAAAGGTTTCCCATGGTCCTTCGCTCTCCACCAGCAGCATCTCGCGCTTCGGCGTCAAGACCGATAAGGAGGAGCTGCTGTCCAAAGAGCTGGAGGACCTCAACAAGTGGGGCCTGAACATCTTCACCGTTTCAGAGTACTCCCACAGTCGGCCTCTTACCTGCATCATGTACGCCATCTTCCAGGTATGAATTGTCTGGAATTCTGTATTCTGTTGTTTCTCCACTTATACTTGTTGTTTATTTCTACTCAAATGAAGCACACTTATTCCTAAACATTCTACCATGTTGGTTTTCCTAGGAGCGAGACCTGTTAAAGACATTTCAAATCCCTGTGGATACGTTCGTGGCCTACATGATGACATTGGAGGACCACTACCATTCAGATGTGGCCTACCATAACAGCCTGCATGCTGCTGACGTAGCCCAATCCACACACATCCTCCTCTCCACTCCAGCCCTAGATGTAAGTTATTATATAGTTAATTATACTACTTGTTTTTAATACCTCAGATCAGAGTCTTGGAATATTATCAAATTAAGGTCCACTTTCTACTTTACGGGTTAAAAAAATCACCACTTCTGACTTAGACACCAGTGAGTATCCACAGAAGGGGGAAACTGAATTAGAGGCGTGGGCGCTTACATCACCCCATTTGCAATTTTCCTGGATCGCCACACCAACTTTCAAGAACTCAACCTCCTTCCATTGAATCATATCTTCCCCCATTGATCGGGGAATTACCCTTCGTTCCTCCAACACTTGGCCCTCTGTGACTTATTTGTTAGATTTTCCCTGCATGCATTTTGTATCAGCATTGGTAGGACACAGTCAGGTCAGAATGCCCCGGACTTAAGCTATTGATCTTCTCTTTTTGGCTGTCTTTCATCTATTGAATCCTGCGCACACAGTGTTATACAGTACATGTACTTGATCTGTGTAGAAAGAAAGGCAGACTTCGTATTTGATTGAAAATTGGCATAGATATATATAGTTATTCTTTTGTTTTTTTAACCCTTTAGAAATGTTTAATGTTTTGTTTTCCACCTCTTCTTAGGCGGTGTTCACAGATCTTGAGATCCTAGCAGCCATCTTTGCTGCAGCTATCCATGATGTTGACCATCCTGGAGTATCAAACCAATTCCTAATCAACACCAGTAAGTCAAAATAATACCCATCACAGGACTGATTGAAATGATGTGTTGCTTTCCTGAAAATGTATAGAATAGATAGGGATAGAAGCCGTTATGTCAGAGACTAAAATATATATTTTTGATGCTTTTTCAGACTCTGAGCTGGCGTTGATGTACAACGATGAGTCTGTGCTGGAGAACCATCACCTGGCTGTGGGATTCAAGCTACTACAGGAAGACAACTGTGATATATTCCAGAACGTCCCTAAGAAGCAGCGACAGTCCCTCCGCAAGATGGTCATCGACCTGGTAAGAAATCCTGTTTCATAGTATTTCCTCTTCTCGATTTATATTATAACATTCCGAAATTATTCTAATGCTGATGAATGGTTCTCTTTCTTTTATGCAGGTTTTGGCCACTGACATGTCCAAACACATGAGTCTGCTGGCTGATCTGAAGACTATGGTGGAGACAAAGAAGGTGACGAGCTCAGGAGTACTGCTGCTGGATAACTACACAGACAGGATACAGGTGGGTGTTGAGATTTAGAAAACAATAAAAAAAGGGACAGTTAAAAGAAAAAGCATTCTTAATATATTTCCTTGGATGGACTGTGAGAATGTGATTGGACACTGCAAGCCCTCCACCTCTCTTTCGCAGCTTTTAATAGCTCTAATCAATAGTCATTGTTGGCAGAGGTTACTCAGCCAATGGTCATTAGCCGGCCTCCTACATAGCTGACCTCTGCTCCCTGCTGTCACTCTTTTTCTCACTCCATCCGTCTTCTTTTTTACCTTTAAGTACTCCCTCTACACTTGCCCCTTAATGGTCTTTCTAGGAGTTCTTCTTTCTAGACTGACTTCCTTTCATAACAAAACCCTTTATAGAAAGAACCTTAAATGCCGCTTCTGTGTAAATCTCAGTCGCCTTAATCTGTAGTACTTTACAAGAGAAGACTAAAAATGTCTTTTAAACTTTGGGGGCGGCAATTATATATACTCACTAAACAAGCATATACTAAATTACATTTCTGTATTATTTACAGGTGCTGCGTAACATGGTGCACTGTGCCGACCTGAGTAACCCCACCAAGTCCCTGGAGCTGTATCGTCAGTGGACTGATCGGATAATGGACGAGTTCTTCCACCAGGGAGACAGAGAGAGGGAGAGGGGGATAGAGATCAGTCCTATGTGTGATAAACACACAGCCTCGGTGGAGAAGAGCCAGGTAGGCACTCAAAATATCTGCATTTACGTATATATGAAAGAAAAAGTTATAATAATCGTACTTTCGGTTCTAATGTGCCTGCTTTCTACTCTCCAGGTGGGTTTCATCGACACCTGGAGAGTAGAAAGCAGGCACATTAGAACCGAAAGTACGATTATTATAACTTTTTCTTTCATATATACGTAAATGCAGATATTTTNCATTACAGAAAATAAAGAACTTTATCACAATATTCTAATTTTCTGAGACAGTCCTGTATACGTAAATGCAGATATTTTGAGTGCCTACCTGGCTCTTCTCCACCGAGGCTGTGTGTTTATCACACATAGGACTGATCTCTATCCCGAGCCAGGTAGGCACTCAAAATATCTGCATTTACGTATACAGGACTGTCTNGACGTGTCGTAACTTCTCCTCACCTGGTTGTAAGGTGTCCGGTGTTAGTGTTGGACTAGTTGAGATACGCTTCCTCTACCCACTGTACAATCCCAATCCCAATCCAAATTGGGATCGCCAAAGACTGGGGGGGTTATTTCGTTTTGACGTGCAAAGTCTCACCGGAAAATAACACCGGTCGGATTCCGTGTGGACACGTTATTAGTACGACAGATTAGTCGTAGAACTATACGGTGTGGACACTCCACCCTACCTAATAGAGCCGTTTCCTCTTCACGAGTGATAGTGTCTACAAAAGTCTAAACACTTGTTATAAACTCTCTTTACCAATAAAACACAAATATCTTTTACAAAATCTAGAAACTCAAGTAGAGTACTTTTTACCCTCGTTTTTGTTTTCACAACGTAAATATAAAAACAAGTCACATATAATATAGTATCGAATATATTTATGCACATTGAACTGTCCGTTCTCGGAGGTCTCGTCACTATATCCGTTATGTATCGAAGAAATAACCAACTTTATGAAAACTTTTGTTAAATTTAGTACTGACTACCATCCCAATACATGACCAGTCACTTACACAAGAACTTGTTTTACTGGGTTCAAGCTCAGGACCCAGACAGTAAATCAGATGGTATTTACGAGACTTCATGTCCTCTAATGACCTTCCTTACCGTAACGCTCCCTTGTTCATTTTCTGTCTGTGTGTTTGTGTTTGTGTATGTGCACACAGTAGTGTTCGAGAGTGCGTTCGGTCTGTTAACAAGGGTACACGACGTCTGGAGATACTAAAACCTTCCCACGCACTCTCGTCGTACTAAATTTACTAAATATTGTAAATCTCATTGTATTGGTTTCCCGAATCACTGTGTCGACACCTTCTTGGTCTCTTTTCCTTTGTCTTTGGTGACACTTTACACAGTGCGATGCCCTTTTGTGCGTAAGGAGTAAGATCGAAAGTCAATTTTTTAAAAAAAAGGGAGGAAGAAAATTACCTCACCTTTTTTTTCAACTCTGCTATAGTGTTCAAATAATAAACAGATACGTACAATTCACATACCTCCAGGGATTCGTATTCACTACTTTTGTATTTAGAAGGTCGTTAGTTTGGAAGTACGTTAGACATAGAACATTTGCAAAAGACCTACTATGAAAAATGATAAAAGAAGATAGTTAGATTAGTAGCGACAGGGGAAAGTTAGACCTAACGGAGACGAACGATGGTCCGACCGGTCACTTATTGCACGTGTGAGGAAAGGTAAGTAAGAACGTAGACCTACATAAAGGACCGTATAGACAAATCTCCTGGTAACCCACACAGCGTCTATAACAGTCACCGAGGAACACTGTTGAACTTCACCACGTAAAAAGGGTTTGTGAACGGTCGACACACAGGTTGGGACAGGAGAGTTGACGAGCATTCGTGTACCTCCTGAGCGGTTTCAGGGAAATTTTATGACCACCACCCCAACGAGGGACGTGGAGTCGGGAAGTAAGTAGACAGGAAGATAACCGCAGTTCCTATACTTATCGTCTATAGCAGTACTCTGTAAATGAATGAAGTGAAAGTTCCGAATTACGTCGGAGTCCTTTGTGACTTGGTTTACATGCATAACGGTGAAAAAAAGGTTCGTTAACAATTATTAATACTTACCCACGAACGAACAATAACCGTCTTGCAAATTCTTTGAATGATTTAGTCTTGTAGTCTTTACGTAAAATAAGAAAATAAAAGAGATACATTAACTAAAGTATTCCCTTTTGTTCAGAATTATAAAACTTTATAATGAGACAAAAGATGGTACTATAAAGCTAGGAAGTTCTGTTGAATTATTGAGATGTACGTTTAATTTTAGTTACCCCTGGATTCGGATAAGACAATTGTTACATAAGGAGGCTCTCGTCGTATAAACTGGGATGTCAACGGTATTTTGATTACTGCGTTTGCGGACCTCGGTAGTAAAGTAACTTTTCTGTCCCTATAATTAGAGGAAACCGGTATCATTTACATACGAGGAATGTACTTCGTTGTAAAATTTTATAAACCTATGACTTACATGGACATGTACGTTAGAGAAGTAAATCTAAGTCCAAGGATTAGCAACGGTGAGACCAGGTGACGAATACTTAATCCAGAAGTACCCTTTCAAAATCTAGTCGTTAGTATTAATGAGTTGACCGAATAAATCTGAATCACCCAATTATTCTTTATAAAAAGAATGTATGTCGTCCACAAAATGACGTCTTGAATAGTAGTACTTTCAAATATCCAGCAACTTCGCACAGCCATTGAAGAGGAGTGGACCAACATTCCACAGGCCACAATCAACAACCTGATCAACTCTATGCGAAGGAGATGGGTGACATGTTAGGGTTAGGGTTAGGGTTTAACCCTAGCGTTTTCTGACCCCCCCAATAAAGCAAAACTGCACGTTTCAGAGTGGCCTTTTATTGTGGCCAGCCTAAGGCACACCTGTGCAATAATCATGCTGTCTAATCAGCATCTTGATATGCCACACCTGTGAGGTGGGATGGATTATCTCGGCAAAGGAGAAGTGCTCACTATCACAGATGTTTTCAGATTTGTGAACAATATTTGAGAGAAATGGTTATTTTGTGTTTATAGAAAATGTTTTAGATCTTTGAGTTCATCTCATGAAAAATGGGAGCAAAAACAAAAGTGTTGCATTTATATTTTTGTTCAGTGTATATTATATCATAGCTTATATAAATACGTGTAACTTGACAGGCAAGAGCCTCCAGAGCAGTGATATAGGCAATACATAGCTTCTTTATTGGTTGAAATACTTTTGAAAACAATTTAAATCATGACTGATGGTAGGGTTATGTACTGGTCAGTGAATGTGTTCTTGAACAAAATGACCCAAGTTCGAGTCCTGGGTCTGTCATTTAGTCTACCATAAATGCTCTGAAGTACAGGAGATTACTGGAAGGAATGGCATTGCGAGGGAACAAGTAAAAGACAGACACACAAACACAAACACATACACGTGTGTCATCACAAGCTCTCACGCAAGCCAGACAATTGTTCCCATGTGCTGCAGACCTCTATGATTTTGGAAGGGTGCGTGAGAGCAGCATGATTTAAATGATTTATAACATTTAGAGTAACATAACCAAAGGGCTTAGTGACACAGCTGTGGAAGAACCAGAGAAAAGGAAACAGAAACCACTGTGAAATGTGTCACGCTACGGGAAAACACGCATTCCTCATTCTAGCTTTCAGTTAAAAAATTTTTTTTCCTCCTTTCTTTTATGGAGTGAAAAATTGAGACGATTATCACAGTTTATTATGTCTATGCATGTAAGTGTATCGGAGGTCCTAGCCTAAGTGATGAAAATCATATAATCTTTCAGCAATCAAAACCTCATGCATCTGTATCTTGTACGTTTTCTGGATGATAGCTTTTTACTATTTTCTTCTATCAATCTAATCAATCGCCTGTCTTCAATCTGGCCATTGCCTCTGCTGCTACCAGGCTGGGGCCAGTGATAAACGTGCACCCCTTTTTCATTCATTCTGTGCAATCATGGATGTATTTCTGCATATCTGTTTTAGAGGACCATTGGGTGTGTCAGCAGATATTGTCAGTGCTCTTGTGACAACCTTGAAGTGGTGGCCTTTTTCCCCAAAACACTGCCAGCTGTGTCCACCTGTTCTCTCACTGCTTTCGTAAGCACAATGAGGACTCGCCAAAGTCCTTTAAATAACCTGGTGGTGGTGTTGCTCTGCACCCTCAGCCCCTTCATCATCTGTCTTCTAATTGGCTCAAGGGATATGAATAGCCAGATATCCGTCATGAGACCAATTTACTTACTTCACTTTCAAGGTTAATGCACCCTCAGGAAACACCTGGAAGCCAATGTAACAGTAATTGCACATTTTTGTCTTCAAGCAATGTATATTATGAATGGGTGCTTTGCTTGTTTATTGGCAACGTTTAAGAACTTACTAAATCAGACATCAGAAAATGCATTTTATTCTTTGTATTTTCTCTTATGTAATTTATTGTCTATAAGGGAAAACAAGTCTTAATATTTGAAATATTACTCTGTTTCTACAACATGATATTTCGATCCTTCAAGACAACTTAATAACTCTACATGCAAATTAAAATCAATGGACCAAGCTTTTCATGTTAACAATGTATTCCTCCGAGAGCAGCAGTATTTGACCCTACAGTTGGCCATAAAACCACTATGACGCAAACGCTGGAGCCACATCATTTCATTGAAAAGACAGGATATTTAACCCTTTGGGGCCATAGTAAATGTATGCTCTTACATGAAGCCAACATTACAAATATTGGATACTGAATGTACCCTGTACATGCAATCTCTCATTTAGATCAGGTTCCTTAATGTTGCCACTCTGGTCCACCTGCTTATGATTTAGGTCTTCAATGGGACGTTTTAGATCGCAATCATAATTACTCAACTGGCTTATTTAGACTTAGTGTATGAAGAATATTTTTCTTACATACATGCAGTGTTTACTGCCAGAATCTTTAATCATCATGGAAAGTCTGTCACGGCTGGAGGGCAAGTTACACAGGACCCAAATGCAGGAGATTGGTTGATATCCAAAATACTTTATTTGCGGAACTAGGCCACGCAACAAAGTAAAACAAGGCAAGGCAAAACGCAAAAATCTCTCTGAACAAAATCCTTCCAGCAACAACAACGACAGACAGAAAAACCAGAACTTAAATGCACACAAGACTATCACATTGTAACGGAGGTGATCTTTGGGGCCATAGATCTCGGCCTCCGTTACGAATTGTGTAGCTTTGTTGGTGGCGAAATGTATGTAGTGTGTGCATCTGTCTGTGTTTTAGGTTGTCTGTTTGCTGGTTTTATGTTGAAAAGTGTTCCCCTTTCCCCCATGTCTGTTGCTGTTGATTGTGTGCACCTGGTGCCCTGTGTTGTCTCCCCCCCCCCACCTGTGTCTAATTGCTGATTAGTGTGTGTGTGTATTTAGGCTCTGTTTCCCTGTCTGTTAGGGGGCTGGTAGTGTGTGTGAGATCCTTGTGGTGGCTGGTGACTGTGTTCACGTGGGCAGCAGATTGAGGCTGTGTCATATGTTTATGATGTGATAAATGCCCACACCGGGTTGTATTTTGGACGTTCTGCCTCTGCCTCCTTGCTTGGTCGGGCCGCTCAATTGTCGGCGTCACATTATCTTAAACAAGACACAGGTGAGGAGGGAGGAGAAAACACAGGGGCACAAGGTGAACACAATCAGGTAATCAGGCAGGGAACACAGAGACAGGAATCAACAGGCAAAACGGGGGGGGGGGCACTTTTCAAAATAAAACAGGAAAACAAAGACAGATCTAGACATGACAACACACAACACAGACAGATCGTGACAAAGTCCTTCCAAGTAAAACAAAAAAATCAACATCTGGGAAAATGAAAACCAGTTTCATTGACGCACATTGCCTTATTAATGCTGCTCCCAAGTCCGCATCAGCTGTTGTGTTCAGTGTTGGTGGACATTTCAGCCATCAGGAAAGAAGAAGGGTTAAGCAAACATACAGTTTGTTGAAGTTGGTTTAAGGCTGAATAATAAGTGAAGACTTAAAAAGCCGAAACCCTAAATCCCATACTTGCACTGTTTGCTTGACATTTTTCAATTTGCAGATCGAGTAGACATGAAAAATACTGTTTTTCTCTTGAAATTATAAAAGGACCAAAAGTAAAAATGTTCTTGAAGAAAATATGTCTTTTAGGCTGCAAAGATAACATGAGCACACACACGTAGCTTCCCGGAACCAAGATTCTAAGAAATCCACATTTGTCACTGCACCCTTGTGGATTAACAATTTGTAGGCTCGGGAATCTTCAATTTACCTAACATGTTAATAAAGTCTTTGTCTGTTCAGCTTATATAAGAGTTGTATGCACTCCCCCTTTGTCTTGAACTCCTGTGTGTCTATCCTCTTATCCAATTATCAAACTTGAAATATACCTTTCTTGTTTTTTATCTTTCAGAGATAAAATGACCTGATTGGTAACATTAAAAACAACTATTCTATATATGGTCTAGTTTATCAAATGTCCAAGACCTTTTTTTTTAAAGAGCTCAAATATGCTCTCCACACTAGCATGTTTTAGTTTTGTTTAAGATGCATCGACTGTATAGTTCAAAATGTTAATGTCGAATGTGCTTTTTCTCTCTCTACTGTGCCTCTGTCATTCATTCACATGTAAAATATACATTGGGGATTTTTTTTAGACTTTAAGACACTCCCCTATTATCACTTTCATGCTGCACAGAGAAGAACTTAAGGGGTGTAATTTTCCTGTACTGGCGAAATGATTTGCTCTGTTTTTAACTTGATTAGATAACTCAGCCATCCCTCCCCTGTCACTCCTTTACAAAGACATGGAGGTCACCTTTGTAAAGGAGTGACAGGGGAGGCCACCTGTCCCATAAACCTCTCTCTGTCTCTGTATTCCCTCTATCTTTCTTTCATCATATGCACGCATGTACTCCTTTATCAAATCAAATCTCTTCTTTTTACTGGGCTATGTCAGTGGGACATGCGAGTGCAACTTGGAGGTGGAGGAGATGAGATTGGAAAGATAAAAAAAAGTGCAAAGAGGGGGAATAGGACGACAGACCCTGATATCATTCATTCATGGTTCTCTTAGCAAGGTTAGAGTGGATACAAGGGCAGACAGCATCAGAGCTCTTGTCGTGGGTCACAATGAAATTAGATATACTGTGAAGGGTCACGGATGGAAATAAGACAAGCCTCTAACCCATGTCATTAAGTTTTTTTTTAGAATGGGTTTGAGCAATTTCTTCCAAGTGAGTTATTTAAACATAGTCATTAAGGATTTGGAGCCGGAAAATGTAAATATTTTTTATATTTGAATATGCTCATTTACTATTAATCTGTTAATCCAGTTTAAAAAATGTGTCACCACTTTTTTGTTAAAAAAGCCCCCAAAAATAAACAAAGACTGTAACACCTTTGCAAAACTATCCTCATTATGTTTTAAAGACGGAAGATGTTGCAGTAAATGCAATAAAAAAGCCACTACCAATAGCAATAAATGTTGTTTTCCATGGGAAGTTTCCAATAGAGTATTAGAGCCTGTTAACCCTGCAGTCAAACCAGTCATTCGTGGAAAATGACGGGCTATCCGAATATTCCTGGAAAAATTGCTTCATCAAGACTGTTTGCATTCTCATCCCGGCTGTGAGTAAGGTCCCACATGTTAAATGAATGTACTTAATAATGTGGCAATAAAACCACTTGCAGACATCAGCATCTGCATCCTTTCCAGTAAATGTTTGTGAGGAATCACAACAGGGGGTACTGTAAAAAACCTGTTTTTGATAGTTAAAGTTGAAACGAAAATGCATTCACTCTGTTCATACCTTCACTGGGGTTGCTCACCAGAAATGTGTATTTAATGTTTTTAATCTGGAACTGGAATAGCTTCGAAATATGCACATACATTTATAATGAGGCTTATAGAATGCTGCAGGAATTAGTCCTAAAAACTTGAAATGAGTTAGTATATATTATGGGGACATCATGTTTTAAAAAGAAATGGTGTTTCTGCTCTAATGATCGTCTGTGAATAACACAATCTGCAGAGATTTTAATGTTTATTTTTCCTTCAACCTAAAATGCATCACTAAATACCCTACCTTTACATTTCTAAACCTTGACGTGTTTAAAAAAAGCTGCACTAAACGTCATCACGGTGAATGCTAGTGCACCTTTAGCTTAGTGGGGGTGACACAAAGTAATGCTACAATTATATGGTTTGTATACAGTCTAATGTTAACTTTTCATTAATAATTAATCATTTCAGTGGTATTTATTTGTGAAACTTATCTTGGGCAAATATCATAAATGTTTGTTTGCCACAGAGCTTATATAATGCATTTTTCGGACATTCCAAGGAAAATTCCTAAACTTTTGTTATCGTTTAAGAGATGCAATTATCGTCTACTGTTTAGGTTGGAAACATGTCTTGCAAAGGACTTTTGTAGTGTGTGTGTGTGTGTGTGTGTGTGTGTGTGTGTGTGTGTGTGTGTGTGTGTGTGTGTGTGTGTGTGTGTGTGTGTGTGTGCCTTCAACACGTGCAAACATGAACAGGTTTATGTGTGTTTTTGAGTGTGTGAAGGCCTTATGTCACATAAGGACAGTACTGTCAGATTGTGTGTAGGCCGCAGAGCTGAGTCTGTGTCACAGTGTGTTCCTGTCTCAGCACATTAGATGTTGTACTGTATGTACTTCTACTTTAGTTTCCAGCACTCTCCAGGGGTTTGAGTTTGACAGGGTTTTTCCTCTCACAGAACGGGTCATTGTCCCCTGACCTTTTGTGGCTTTATTATTTTTATACATAATGTGGTTAACCAACTTTGGGAACTTAAACTTTACTTTACAAAACAGAACCACAGTTGCATATAGATACTCTCAGACTCAAAGTAAGTTGTTCTGTAACATTTCCTGTATAGTATAACTGTCAAACAGGGTACCACTGAAACAATCTTATTATCGAGACACAACCTTAGAGTCCTAAGACACTAGAACGACCTCGGTCATCGGTAAATGTGTGGACCTACTGTATGTCTTCCTGGACTGCTGGCATGTCAGTGAGAAAATCACTCTTAGCTGTTTACTTAAAGATAATCTGTTCCTGAAAAGAGAAAGGGAAGTGAGATAAGCAAGCAAACTTCTTAAGTCAAGAAGGCACATACAGAGGCTCTTCTAATTTGATCCTTTAAACACACTAATATTTTCACAACATGGAACCTGGAATGAAGCTAGGCAATGAGCAAGTGAGTGCTCAGCGGCAGGATATACAGTATGTCCACAGTCCGAGGTCTTTTCCCTCTGAATGACCAATTCAGACTAGCCACCTGCTGGGTTTGAGAGTTATTTTCTGCAGTATGTGCTACTTGACTGTTGGCCTAGTCTTTGTGTCCAAGTGTAACATCTTGGCCCAAACATGTGAGACGTGAGGCGATGCAACAATCAGCCTGGGTTGTCCCTCGTTCTGTGATGTCAGTTTGGTGAGTCTGGGCCTTAATGAAACGTGACAAACATGTGGGAACCCACCAGAAGCATGACTGTGACCCAATGTAATGTTCACCCAGACTAAAGAAAACTAGGCTATGAGAAAAAAAAACAGCAGGAACCGCAGGAATATAAACAAGCTTTGGTTTTATTAAAAAAAGTATTTCAGATGTACTTTTTGAACACAATAGACATTGTTTGCATCTGCTGATTATTTCCTCTTATCATAATGTTGACCATGAACATAAAAACTCAAAGAAATAATATCCCATGAGCCCTGAGCCAGAGAATAGAGGAGGGATTCTGAATTTCTCTGTATTGACGAGATTGGTGTTTTTCATGGAATGGGATGTAGTAAACCCACCATTTAAACTCAAAGTCTGCAAGTCCAGCATTGGTGGGTTTTTTCAACAAATCACCTGAAAAAAGACACTGTGTCAAATCAATTTGTGCAACTTACTCCTATATACAACACAATGAATGGCAGCATATGTACTGCATATTGCGCAGTAGCATGTCATTGAACATTTGCAGTATTAGAGATTTAAAATGTAAAAGGTGGAACATACTGCAGCAAGCCCTGAAAGTGTATGGATTTTTAGTTTGTATACAAACTTGTCTTGATTTAACCAATAACTAGCTTGCACATAAGTCTTAATGTACTTCAACTGTTAAAGTGACTTCATTAGACTCCTAGTGATGTGTATTGAAAAAGTATAATAGGCAGTAATCGTAAATGATATCCAGCTAATGAACCCTTCTTTCATGGTGTGCAAGTATCCAGTAACAAACTGGAGCATGTCTTTGCACTGAGTTATGAAACAAATACCAGTAACCACCAAATAATAAGTCCTTTGGTCATTTTCTTTTGTTGTGCCAGTATTGTGTTGTATTCAAAAATAGGAGATTGATACAGTTAAAAACCTGCTGTTAATTGGCGGTAATAATTTACAGTAAAGTCGATAAAAGTGAGAAAAAAATATCAGAAATCCAAGGAATGTATTCATGCTTTGCTTTTAATCACTTAATAGAAAAAGTATTTCAGATTTATTTTCGAACACAATATACAATATAATACCATACATTGTGTGAAACATTTAATAACCCACCAATTGGCGGACTTGAACATATTATTGACATAAAAAACCCCATCTCTCATGCAGATAGTGCTAAATCTGGCTAACCATTTGGACACAACTAGGACCAAAAAAAGCTTGAACATAGATAAACAATGTTAATACTGACAAATTTGAATTTCAAAACTGCTAACAAGTTTGGTCAGAAAGAGTTCACACATTAGCACAATCAGTTACATACGATCATGTTTTGTTGTTAATTCTGAACGATTCACGTCAGTGGCGGGCGTATTGTAGCATGCTACCAATACAGTCCCCGTGTTATCTACTTTTACATCAAGTGCGTTAAGTGTAAAAGGAGACAATTGCTTTGTGTTTGTCGGTAAACCTGTATCTATCTGGCCTCATATATCAGCAATCTGCACTCAAATGCTGGATGGAGAAGCTAAGGTTGTGACAAGCTGCTGAGAGAAAATAAGCTATTGGTGTACTTTGATACCAAGCATCGACTAAGCCTTTGTGTTCCTTAGCTAGCCTGCATGTATCCTATTTCACAGCCTATGCAGTTTAACATGTCCTCTATGTCGCCCCTTGGTTACCAAATTACTGCTGTCAGATGAAAACCTTGTAGCTTCAAAAACTCAGTTGGATCAAAATAGCTTCCAATCAGAAAAATGACCAACGAAACCAAATTAGGACATGTCCTCTCTAAAATGATATCTATTATTTCATAAATGTATCTAAGCCTAAATCAAGTTAACCAAGAGAAACTTGCGAATATACAAGTAATGCCAAATTATTTCTTTGTTTAATATTCCTTTATAATAAGCTTAATTAATAAATGTTTTTCCATTTCCTTGTGAAGTTACAAGGTCTTCATGTGACAACAACATGTATCTTTAGCTGCTGCTCTGCTGGGCACTCAAAACATTGTGCGAATATATACTTAGATATATTTATATATATATTTATATAAAAAACAATATATAATACATATATAAAAAGACTCTAATCCAGAGTCTTCTACACATTAGACACCACCACTTACAGGTAATGCAAGTGCATATAAATTAAAATAGATTTTACACTGAACCAGTATTTCATATTTACAAGCTTTAAGTAGAGAATAAATACACACTGTTATAAACAGCAAAAAGGACCAACTTGAGCTCCTAGCGACGAACAGTAGAGACAAAGGTGAGGAGTGATGGGGGTAAGGCCTGATGACAAAGTCAACACATCCAAACACACACAGATACAAAACCTTTCATACTGTACACACATACATACTGCACACAGACAATTGTCACTTACGCATGCTAGAGTGAAATAAATGAAGTACCTTTGAGTATATCAGTAAACCAATATGGAAATGAAGAGCTGTAAATATAGATGCAACTAGCACATCAATACAAATTAGTCATGGAAGTGTCAGGAGCATAAATGTAACGTCTGCACACCATTTTCGAACCTCATTCAGCAGCAAAAATAGGCTTTTTTTGGTTTGTTTTCAAACTAGAGCACCTAATTATCCCTCTGTTTTTCTAGAGGGTAAAGTCTGCCAGGCCGAATCCAGCAATTCCATCTGTTTCCAATCCCTATAACCCCACTGTCCTGGAAACCTGATATAGTCAAGGGGGAGGGGGAGAAATTCAATTGACGTCAATGGCCCGACGCAGCACTTGAGGGATTTTTATTGTGAGGAAGAAATAGCTGGCCTGATTGTTTTGGGGTCATGTCCGTGGAGCCTAAAGGGGTTTGTAAACCATATGAATAGAGGTTCTGATGAGGGTCTGAGAGCGCCCTGCAAATAGGCAGCTGTACGAGCACCTTTAATCATGTGGTCTGGGCCTGATTGCCGAGGGGTGGGGGCCTTACATCAGACGGGTCTGGGGTCAGGACCTGTTCCATCTAACAGGATTATTAAGACTGCAGCGTACTTGTAGGCTAAAAATTAAATTAAAAAATAGATTTACCGCTGTTGTGCATTGTGTCCTTGGTAGACTTCATTCCTGACTTTACAGATCTAAGCAGCACACTATTTGCTTTAAGACTTGCTTGTTTTACTGCTGAAACTAGTAATAGATTGCAGGTTGAGGGTTTGATCTAGACTATCCTCTTTTTCACACCAACACGAAAACAATTGGTTGATGAAAATGAAAAGACAAAACCAAAAAGATCAAATGCTCCATAAATGTACATTGAAAATGTAGCAGGAATATCTGTTCAAATAGTTTTAAGTGTAGGATTTCACATCCTTGCTGAGCATTTTGCATCAAAAGTCAAGTTTTGGTGAGAAAGAGGTAGGAAGTCGACCAATGGATTGCAGACTGTTACACAGAAAAGAGAAAAGATGATGTATAGAGATGAATATAGATGATTTAGTGTAACTGTGACATTCATTGACCAACAACTGCTAAAGAAAGCAACAAACATTCATGTAACATGAAGCATGAGGGAAATTAAGCATCTGAATTCCATGTATGAAACAACTGTGCTCAGATTGAAAAACAAAAGTGACAGATAATGTGCGTATAATGTGGGTGTTAATGTTTCCCTATTCAGATTAGTTTGTCGACGTTTGTTTGGATTTCTCTATTGCCCAATACATGGAAGACTGTTCTCTTTAACATACAAAAAAAGATTTTGCTCTTTCAGATAAGAAAAAAAACATTTCACAGACATACTAGAGTGTTCAATAAATAAAAAACTATTATAAAGACAATAGTAAAAAAGGCACACAAAAGTCCTTTGACAAATGGTACAGGGACAAGTAAACACTTTCTTTTGCTATACAAATGTGTCTCCATCAGTAGATCTTAATCTATGCTACTTCTAGATCATATCATATCTGTAAAAAAGTCTTAAGGTACAAAACTTCTCTCAGTAGTGTCAATGTCCATTTAATGCCGGTCCAGAAAGAAGAGTAACTATTTCCCAAACTGGCCGCATTCCTTCAAGTTCCACTCTCAGTCTCGCCTGTCCATCAAGACTAAAATGTTCGCAGTAATTATTTCCTGAGAACTCTGAAGCCGCCTCACCGAAACTGTCCGTCCGTGTCTGGCTTCAAACACCCAAGTGCAAACGCCCCTGTGAGGGACGAAACTAAGCCTTTGCTTCTATGGGCTTATTAAAAAGCACAGCTGCAAGAGGATCTTCCCCTTTTGCCAAAAACGTTCAAATCACCATGTGAGCCTGATGATGGAAGCCCTATGTGTCTGTGGGCGACGCCTCATGGGTCACAATCTCTATTGCCGGCTCTATCATGACTCCCTCCTCAAGCTCCTGACCGTCCAAATAGTCCAGGGGAGGAGAACGAGAATCTCCCAGGCTATCTTCCTCCTCTTCCAACTCATCTTCCAACTCCTCTTCTTCTTCTTCCTCATCCTCCTCCCCTTCGCCATCTTTCTCTATTCCATTCAAGTCCTCCTCCTCCACGGTGAGCTCAAACTGAAACTTCTCCCCTCCTCCCTGACCTCCATTCCCTCCACTGTGTCCGTGCACGCCCTGGTCGTAGAAGGGCGGGGAGGGGCTCTGGGGGATCATGCTCTGGTACCAGTTCCTGTTGTCCTCCAGCGTGTCCAGAATGTCCTGGGCGTCAGGGTGGACCAGATCGGCCCACGTCTCCCACAGAGGGTGCACGATGTAGTCGATGAAACCCACCTGGAGAGTAGAAAGCAGGCACATTAGAACCGAAAGTACGATTATTATAACTTTTTCTTTCATATACAGGACTGTCTCAGAAAATTAGAATATTGTGATAAAGTTCTTTATTTTCTGTAATGCAATTAAAAAAACAAAAATGTCATACATTCTGGATTCATTACAAATCAACTGAAATATTGCAAGCCTTTTATTATTTTAATATTGCTGATTATGGCATACAGCTTAAGAAAACTCAAATATCCTATCTCTAAATATTAGAATATCATGAAAAAGTATACTAGTAGGGTGTTCAACGAATCACTTGAATCGTCTAATTAACTCGAANAGTGTTCATAACAGTATTTTAATTTAATAAATAGCAATAAATAGCTAGTTAATATAATAAAATACAGTAACAATACAAATAACAACCAACCTGCAATTCAACACATCAAAATAAATATATTATCTAAAACAGGTGCATTTGATTTAAAAATAAAATCAATAAATATAATTCATTATTTAAATGGTAACAAAAACAGTAACACTATGTATGATAAGAAAAAGACCGTCAGCGCAACTTAAATGATGACGTTAAACAATTTTTTTTAAAGGGTCGGCCGGCTGTCAACGGCCCTTGAGGACCGGCCGTTCTGTGGTTCTCCAGATTCTACAGATGCCCAGTCCGCCCCTGTGAGTGGATAACCAATGCCTTTAAATGACAGCAGATCATTGAATTGTACACTCTTTATTAAGAACCTGTTAAATGAATTGCCTCTCTCGTAGATTTATTAGTTTGATAACTTTTTATAAGAGAAGGACTTTTTGAGTTGTGGTTCACAACTGCTTATTTACAAGTCCAGCAGTTACAGAGAAACGCAAGTAACACATTCAAGTTGAATATTCTCTCTCTTTTAGCTCTGTTCTGAGGGTTTCAGTATTGGTGCCAGGCATACAATAGTTGTGGAGGACAGATTTCTCTTAGTTTACAGAAACTGTTATATTTTCATTTTTGTATATTTTAATAAGTACCTGTCTAAACCTCAGATATATAAGACTAAATTGTTTCTTGCTGTAGGCGACCATCTCAACTTGAGGTCCAGCTAACAGTCTGCACATATCACTCTATACACTTGCACCCTTTCTACTTCTATTTCCATATGTTTATTCAAATGTTTACATATTTCATGACACGCTTCTGCACCCTCAGTATGTTCCCTGCCTCTGAAAAGATGATCGAGACATTACATCCGTGTTGCAATTTGATTCAGCAGTAGTTTTGCTTGTGATATCTCCAGCTTATCTTTTTTGATAGATTGTGCTTTTCATACAGCTTGCTAAATCCGCATATTTTGTACATGTTGCAGAAGTTCCTTGCTAATTTCCTTTGTTAAATACATGTTGGCCATTAGCAACCATGTTGATTCTCTCCCCTACTGTATCACTCTTAGAGGACAATCTGTGCGGCGACAGTATAGAGTGTATTCAGCCTCTGCTGGATGACATTAGTTTATTTACATTAAACCTGTCCATCCGTGGTGGTACTAATGTCAGAGTTGCAGGTGGTGCAGGGTCACAGCCATAATTCATATGCCTGATCCCCCGTGGAGCGAATGGTGTGAAACTGTGTGGGCGAGCTGCTGCTCAGTATTCCAGTCACGGCTCGTTTGCATTGAGAGCCATCCAGGCTAGTCCAGTATGATTAGTTGACCAGTAGTGTGGAGTTGCACCCCATTATCATTAAACGGTGGCAGTCATGAAGTCATATACTCCTCCCTGTCTCTCTAATTACACCCCCACTGTTGGGCTCCAAGCAATTACTGCCTGCCGCCAGAACGCTTCATCGTTCATTAGGCATGGATAAAGGACACATAAACAACAACAAAAACACGTGAAAAAATTACTCATATTTCTGCTAAACAACAAAATCTTACTTAAGAATTGTGTAATAAAAAATGTGTGTTTTGGAGAAGGCGGCCAACAATAATTGGAAAAGGAATCACATATACACACAATATTATGATATTTGTCATGTGTCTTGTGTCCCTTGACCAACCTTGTTCAGTATAAATGGATTGCATTGTATTGCTTCGTGATGAAAAAACCCTACATTTTTTATAGTTTTAATGCTGCGTTCACACCGGACGCGATACGAATATTCGCTTCGCTCTAATCGCTCGAGTTTCACCGCGGCTGCCAGCTGTGTTTACTCGTATCATTCAAACAAGACGCACTGGCTCGGGAGCTACAACTACAACAAAATGAACATATTTTACCGTGATTAAATTGTAATACACGTTTCTAAATGATGCCGACGTAACAACATACTGATACCGGTTAGTAAAAACCATGAATTAATGCTGGACAAGTCTGCAGACAAGACGGCAGGCGAAAAACCTTTTAAAATGCTTGTTTTCTGAATGGATATTGGGTCGACCAGGCTAAGCTAACGTTGTATATGCTCACTCCACACTCATAACAACGGCCTACAGACATAAATAAACCAGCGACTGTATTCACCATGACACAGACAGTCTGTGGTTTGGACTTGTTTCACTTCTGTCTAGTTTCTGAACAGATATGAGGAGCTGTGAGCTCTGAGTGCTAACAGGTAACGGCTGATGTTGTTTTTGTGGTTCTCATTCAAGATCACGTCACGGCTCCGCCTACACTGCGTTACTATAGTTACTGCCCCAGTTCCTAAACTGTAATGGAAACGCAGCATAAAGTGAGCCTGGCCTACCAAGGCCTAACTATACACAGTTTAGGAACTGGGGCAGTAACTATAGTAACGCAGTGTAGGCGGAGCNAAACGTGGGCGACGTCCGGAACCGCCGTTGAGGTGGCGAAAAAGCGAGAATGTCCACACGAGGTCGACCGTCTGATCGAACCTCCTCTCAGACACCGGAAAAAGCTCAAAAGGGTGGTCCTGTCCAAGATCAAAAAACGGGTGGGTGAAATTGTGAGAGGATCCACACGAGGTCAACCAGGCTTGGTCAAACTTCCTCTCCAACACCACCAAAAAGGGTTAACAGTCAGATGTTAACATATGGAAGCAGTCGGCCGTTAGCTGTTAGCCGTTAGCCGTCAGTCGTCGTTAGCTGCTAGCTGTTGTCGTTAGCCGTTAGCTGTTAGTCGAGGTTAATTGAAACAGTTATGCTGCGTTCAGACCGGACGCGATGCGATGTTTGGGGGCGGCGCGATTACATGTAAAGTCAAAGCAGAGACGCGGACAGACGCGAATTCGCTCCGACGGCGAGCATGAAGCGGTGCGAATCACGCGATTGAGGCGATTGAACTGTGCCGCGTCAAACGCGAGAGTTACATTTTTTCAACTCGAGAGTCAAATTCAAGTGACGCTTCTCGCGGAAGCCAATCAGCGGTGAGGATCTCAGCCTGCCGTTACTGACGTTCAACCAGAAAACATCAGCCATTAGCTGTTAGCAGTTAGCACACAGAGATCACAGCTCCTCATATCTGTTCAAAAACTGTACAAAAGTTAAACAAGTACAAACCACAGACTGTCTGTGTCATTGTGAATACAGTCGCTGGTTTATTTATGTCTGTAGGCCGTTGTTATGAGTGTGGAGTGAGCATATACAACGTTAGCTTAGCCTGGTCGACCCAATATCCATTCAGAAAACAAGCATTTTAAAAGGTTTTTCGCCTGCCGTC